>NC_134582.1:43283398-43609023 GCF_037038515.1 Microtus pennsylvanicus
GTCACCCCCCCCTCAAAAAAATACAGCGGTTCTAGGGCTCTTTAGAATTTATATCACCCTAATCACACAGAAAATCTTGTTTCTCTTACTCATAAGGACAAATGAGAGATCTATAGACACCATTTGGACACCCGTAGCATTTCATTTTAGATAAGATCGTGTATCTTCACTATGACACCTGGAGGAGAACATTTGAAAACCCCATTCATTTTGTTTGTTTGTTGCTTTTGAAAATGATAAAGTGGGTGTGTTGAATTTGTCAAAAATTACTAACGCAAAATCATTTTCACTTTTCATTAAATGAAACATCACATGTTGAATATAATTTTTCATCTAATTGTAAGGCAGTTTTAAGCACAAGTTTCATGTTGGAATTTTGGTGTAGTAGAATTTGGTGTCAAGCTCAGCCCTGACTTTACAGGTGGTGGGATTGGCAAGCTTATGGCTACACAGGTAGAGGAAGACTAAGTGACCTAAGCACCCATCACCCCCACCGTTTTGGCAAAGGACACAAGATAGGTAGCAGGGAATTTTAAAGTTTGAATCCATTAAGAAATATACTAAGCTAAGAATCTTGGCTTTCTCTTTTACCATATACTTTGTATATATTTAAATAAGCAAAAGTGACAAAAATCAAAGCTATTCATACATTTTGTTAAACCATTTAAAAGTTCTGAGTGTCTAGGTGTTGATCTGACAGATGCTATCTGTTAAAGGTCACCCCCCCAAACAAGGCCAACTGATCAACTAGAGTGTTTCCAATTTAGGGTTCCGAAACTTACACCTGGATGACCAAATGACCCTCCTGCAGTACTCATGGATGTTTCTAATGGCATTTGCCCTGGGCTGGAGATCATACAGACAAGCAAGTGCAAATCTGCTGTGCTTTGCTCCTGATCTGATTATTAATGAGTAAGTTACATTCATACTGTATTTTCCGCAGCTGATGTTCCCATTGGGTTATCATAATGATGTGGTCCTGAGTCAATCCCACCAGCTCTCTAGGATCTAGACAGACTTGAAACAGGCTTGTTTGTCAGTCAGTAGAAGGTAGAGCAATTCTAAGATGATGTGCAAATGTCCCATTATTACTGTCTTGAGATAACATTTACAAATGCCTTTGCTCCAGCTGGATGTGGTAGGGCACCCCGTTAATAACCCACATCTCCCGTGGCAGAGGCAAGTGGATCTCTGTGAGTTCCAGGCCAGCCTGGGCTACATACTGAGTTCAGGACAGCCAAAGCTACATAATAGATAACCATGGCTTAAAAATCAAACAAACAAAAAACAAAAACACTTTATAGCTTAGGCATCTCTGGAGTCTTGATGTCAATACAGTGTGGCAAGTAACAATAATAACAATAATCTTATTGTACTATTGCTTTAATTTATATAACCCTAATCAAGAAGACAAAATGAGTATGAGAAAATTCATGTGGAGCCCGTAAAAACAATAAGAATGTGCCCACTAAGTAGATGTGAAGTGCTACAGACATGGAGACAAGAGGTAACAGTTTGCATGTCTAGGCTTAGAACCTCTATGCCCTAGATTGCAACAACTGTGCTCACGGTGTAGCTCAAGTGGTAAAGTGTTTGTCTAGTGTGTATGTCCCCAGCACAGCATAAACTGGGTGCAATGTGTATACCTATAATCTTAGCACTGAAGAAATGGACATAGGAATATTAGAATTTTTTGATTATTCTTAGCTACTAGCAAGTCTGAGGCCAGCCTGGGCCACGTGAGACCCTGTCTAAAAAAAGAAAAAAGTATGAGGAAACATAATATGGTGATTTTTTTTTTAACTGAAGACATATCACAACTCATCAGTTTCATAACTCAGCCATTGTCTTATCCTTTAGGCCTATGCCAGTATCTGTGCTTATGACTGCTGCTCATGCAGCTATGTTTATCACTGGTTTGTGTTTTGTTTTGTTTTGTTTTTGAAACAGGGTTTCTCTCTGTAACAGTCTGGCCTCAAACTCACAGAGCTCTGCCTGCCTCTTCCTCCCGAGTGCTGGGATGAAAGGCGTGCGCCACCACCCAATCCTCACTTTCTATTGACACTTTAACTGGTCATTCCTCAAACACACCGTGTTAGTTCATGTAAGACCAAATGTAACCTCTCCCAGAGGTTTTTGCTTTTGCTCTCTGTTTTCTATCACTTGCCTTTGTGCCAGTGACTTGTCCTTTCCTAGAATGCGTATGAGTTCATACACAGAGTCCAGGGGGTATTCTCTGAAGAAAATAGAGATTATCCTTTATTGTCTATTTATAGATTCTTCTAAGAGTTCCTCCCAGAAGTAGTGAGACCATAAAGCCCCATCAGCACACCATCATTCAGGTACAATGCATGTGATGACAATGACCACCTGACAGGTATCCAGAAGAGCAGTGAGTTCAGGACCCAATGCTGACTAATGCGTAGAAGAGTCAGAGAAAAGGGAATTGGAGAGTATTTGGGACATCCTAAAGAGGTTGTGCATAGCAAGCATTCCTTACTGTATGTACCAGATTTTAAAAAAAGAAATAAAAAGTGTAGGAGTTACAGAAGTGCGCCTATTTGAGCTAAACATTAAATGGGAGAGGCTGGAGCAATGGCACAGTTAAGCTCCTGTTTTATCTTACATGTTTAGTGGGGACCAGATGAGATAACCGAGGTATTTTAAGGAGAGATTTTTAGGGAGTATGTCAGAGCCATTGTTATGAGGTAACCTTGAATCCAGAACCCTCTTCTTTGAGCTACTGCTGGGTTATTTCTGGGACACACATCTCAGAAGGTAGCTGGAAAGTAGTAGGAAAAATATCCTAGCTGAAGCAGTTAATCATCCCAGTGAACGTTAATATTGTCTCCCCACTGGTGGTACTTGTCATTTTCTCCTGCCATATTATAAGTAGTGGTACTTATCAAGTGCCAAGCAGTATTATAAAAATGCGAAATAAAATAGTAGACGAAATGAATAGTGTGGTGGGGTGGGGTGCAGATGATGGAGTTTTTGGAACCCGGAGGGCTTGAGTAGCTAATTATTCACTGTACAAAAGAAAAAAAAACCAAACCCTGTGAAAGTATAGGGCATTCACGGCAGAAGGAACAAGTGTGAGGAATGGAGGTGAGCTTGGCACAGGTGAGGAATTGAAAGAAGGCCCTCAAGGTTGTGGTGGTGTTTAGGGGAGTGAATAATGGCCAAACAAAATCGTCTAGTCCATGAAACAGATGTTTGATTTTGTTCTAGGGCCAAGAAATAGCCATCGTGTATTAGAGATAAACAATAATGCATAACGTTCCTAGTCTGGGTAGAGGGAAGGGGATGGGGGTGAGCCTGAGTGCAGTGCCAGGCAAAGCACTCTCCCAACTGGGCTTCACCCATAACTCCATCAGAATATAGAAATGGCCCCTGTCCTTTAGCTGCTTACATGTCATGGAGACACACACTAGGGAATTACAGACAGGAGGATCCCTGGGGATTTCTGGCCAGACAGCGTAGGTTCAGTAAGAAACTGTCTCAAAAGATAAGATGGAAGACCAAGAGAGTGACAAGTGCCAATACTGCCCCTTAGCATAACCGTCACACAGAACTGATTTTAGGATGAACTACTATTCATCAGAGGGGCTTCTGATTTTTAATAATAAGATCAAAAACTATGTTGTAAATCTGACTATAGTCAGATGTCAAATGTTGATTTAAAAGAGTAACTGGTAATAACTCTAAATGCTAAAGAAAATAAAATAATATCTGCCATTTATAAAGAAAACTAGTACCCTTGCCTAAACAGGAGCTCAACAATAGATATGTTCACATGGATGAAGGAAATCTTACAAGAACTCAACCCTACACAGAGCTACAGGCAGCTAAGGGATGCTGAGAGCAGGAGAAATGGTCTGCCCAGGGAAGAGCACACCAAGTAGTTATCCAATGCGACTAGTCAGCCCCAGAAGTATATACACAGTGACAGCCTGCATACTGAGTATGTCGTACTTGTGTATTTAGGAATATAAATAAATATACATGTTTGTAACAACTACTAATGCAAAAAGAGACCGTCAATTTGAAGGAGAATATTGGGGAATGTGGATTATATTATAGTCTCAAAAAATAAATTAAAAGAAATAAGCAGACTAGAAAATATGTAAAAATAACTGAATCCTAATGATTCATTAATAAAGTATGCTAGGCATTCCAGAATTCTATAGCTTAATGAGTTCTAATAGCAAAGTATTCACATTTCTAAAACAACAAAATCCTCATGTCTGTAGTATAAGGGGGTATTACTGAATAGTCTCTGGTTCTCCACCATTCCAGTTCTCCAGGGGATTATCACTAGCAACAGGTATGCTTTCATACCTGTTCAGGTGTGAGTTCATAAATTTCAAAACCAAACCAAACTTGAGCTGTTATTTTAGACTAGCACTTTTTCTTTCTAACTCACACTTTTATTTTGTCTCACAGGCAGAGAATGACTCTACCCTGCATGTATGAACAATGTAAACAAATGCTGTATGTATCCTCTGAGTTACAAAGACTGCAGGTATCCTATGAAGAGTATCTCTGTATGAAAACCTTACTGCTTCTCTCCTCAGGTTGGTGGACCACCTACTCACTTCTAAGAGTCATGTCTAAATATGGCAAACGCATGGGGTGTGGAAGTTTTAAACCTATTGTTTTGTGTATCTGTTAGAGTAATTATACCAGTTCCACTGTGTTTTGCTAGTCAGATGGTTTTCAGAAAGGTACGAAGTGAGTAGTGTATATATATTAAGTGTTACTGATGTTAATAAGATAAATAGGTATTGTAGAAATAGGGGTGGGATCTGCCTAGATCTCAGTTGACTAAAACCTGTGTAGAACTGTCTTTCTTTCCACCCTTCCATCTTTAGTACATCACTATGTTAGAAAAGGATGCCAACAATAATTCTGTTTCATACTGCGTTATTGTTTGGACTTAAATAGTGAGTACTGCTATGTGTGGGAATTGCTTAGAAAACTAAAACAACAGTTTGTCAAATCAACCAAAAGTTTAAACAAGACTACTGACATTTAGACTTTAATGAGATTGCTTTCATCTAGCAAAAATAACCAAGCTAGAAAAATCCAAAAAAATATAAAGGCTCTTGTCTATATTAGTTATTTGACATCTTGAATAAGTAATAAAAGAATGGTCTTACGTGACATTCTCTAAAATATATAAGGAACTCTTCAACATCAACAAGAAAATCAACAACCCAGTTTGTAAAGACTGAGAATATGCAAAGAACCCTTATTATAGGAGATAAAGACAGAAAGTCAGCATGACACAGTGCTGCCTGTCACATACTGAAGGGACCTGTCTAGAATGCACCAATTCAGAGTAGAGCACACCAAATACTGGCGAGGACACACAGCAAAGGACTTCGCCTTCGTTGCTCAAAGAACTGCAGAGTAGAACGGTCATTTCAGAAGACAGTTACGCAGTTTTCTATAAAATCAAAATAGTCTCACCATTTGATGTAGCAACTGCTTGATCAGTACACAAAGTAATTGAAAAATTATGTCAATAAGAATATTATAGCCAAGCTGTTTGTATTTGACAAAACCTGGGAGCAATGAGATATCCTCCAGTATGTGAATGGATAAATTGATATATCCAATAATGGTATATTATTCATCACTGAAAAGAAATAGGCTATTGTGCTAAGAAAAGACATCAATAAACCTTAGACATACACTATTAAAAGAAAAGATGCTAATCTCTTAAGAGGGATCCCATCATCAAATTAAATAAAGAGAAACTTAAAGCAGTTCCACTAAAATCAGGAATAAGACTCCACTCTCTCCATATCTATTCAGTAGTACTTGAAGGTCTAGCTAGAGCAGTAAGAAAACCAAAGGAAACCAAAGGGATACAGATTGAAAAGGAAGAAGTTAAAGTATCATTATTCGCAGATGATGTGATAGTGTACATAAGTGATCCCAAAAACTCTATCAGGGAACTCCTACAGCTGATGAACACCTTTTGTCAAGACAGGAAACAAGATTAACTCAAAAATATCAGTAGCCCTCCTGTCTACAAGCAATAAATGGGCTGAGAAAGAAATCAGGGAATAAAGACCCTTTACAGTAGCCTGAAATAATAGAAAAATACCTTGGTGTAACACTAACCAAGCAAGTGAAAGGCCTGTACAACAAGAATTTCGAGTCTTTGAAGAAAGAAATTGGAAAGATATCAGAAGATGGAAAGACTCCCATATTCATGAATTGGTAGGATTAACGTAGTAAAAACGGCTATCCCACCAAAGCAATCTACAGATTGAATGCAGTCCCCATTAAAATCCCAACACACTTGTTTACTGATCTTGAAAGATCAAAACTCGACTTCATATGAAAAAACAAAATCCAGGATAAGGGGAAAGGATGCAGTACAAGAGAGAGTTGTGAAGCCAAGGAAACGGAGGACACTGAAGATGATAACTAACAATGAATCTGGTCTGGTTTAGGTTTTCTTCTCAATACAGTATTTAAACAGCTCCCTTTATGGAAAAAAAAACTGAAATGGAAGGCTGTGTAAGATTTGATTTTAAACTCTCCAGCTTGGAAATCATTAGCACACTCTCTAATGTGTCTTTAGACAGCCCTGTCCTGGTGTATTTCAGTAGCTACTAACTCAGCTGGTACAGTAAGGTTGTAAATGGAGTGTTTCCATCCTCAGGTGTCTCTGATGTAACGTGCACAAAACAATTATTCTGATAATCAAATATGACTGTGACTGAAAAATGGATTGCTGTCTTGTTGACATCCTTTGTGCTTTCCCTATTTCTTAAATTTAAAAAAAAATCAGAAGGTGCAAAAAGAGGCCAAGCTAGAAGGGAACAAAGGAGAGCCATGGTGAGAGGAAGTCAGAAACAAGGCAGGTTCTAACCAGCTCTATCAACAAGCACTGCGAATATAGACAGCCAAAAAATGCCTGTCTCCTCCAGAAGCCAGGGTGAAAATGCTGGCCACCAGGGACTCTCACTTAGGCTGAAGGAAAGTAACTCATGTTTGTTAAGGAATAAAGGATTAAGGTAGTGGGGAATGCATAGATTTAAACTGACATTTGCCTATATATAAAATAACAGAATATATCCTTGTGGGTTAAAAACAACTAAATACAAAAGAATCACATAATAAACCTAGAGGAGGATCTGGTAAGCGTGGATGCTCATTTCAAGGATGACAACTAGAATATGCACATTGCCAGCTTTTGTGGGCACAGGGAAGGTGCTAGCAAGACAATAAGAAGTGAAGGATAGGAGCTTGGAGGCAAGAGGGATGCAAGGGGACATGATAAGAGATGCCAGGTAAATGGAACCCAAATAAATTCAAATATATCCATAGTTTCAGTAAAAATGGAGATGGACTAAATGCTGGAAGGATAATTTTAAACTGGATTAAAAAAACCAACCTTATGGTATTTACAGAAGGACTGAATGAAGGCGTTGACTAGCTGAAGTTAAAGGATGTGTGACACTGCATATCCGAGGTAGCGAACTTCACTTCTTCAAAGGCAGCAGCACATGTCTACAGCACGGTCATTTCTGTCTCAGCTACTCAGGCTGCCCTCTGGCATCAGCAGTCATGGATTACACAGCACCTAACCTGAAATCTGGAGGCTGCAGATTCGGGTCTCTGTATTAAACTATCCAACTTTTACTGCCCCTAACCATTGTTAGCACAACAGTATTCGTGAGAGCACACTGAGAAATGTAACCATCTACGGAAGTTATAACTCCACAAGAGTAAATGCCCATGATCAGCCCTTAGTAGCAATGAGTATTGAAGAGTGATAGGAAAATAAAAAATACCCCAATATTACAATCCAGATTTCATGAAGTATGGTTAGTTCTTAAAAGCACACAGAAACAGATATTTGCTTCCTAGAAAGGGCTGTATGTAGACTATGACAAAGTAAAGACCATCTTTCCTCTTATACTAGAATCATATAAAATTTGAGTATGCTAACACATTTTTATGTTACATGCTAAATTTAAAGTTCTAATTAACTCATTGTATGATACAAATGCTTAGCATGTAGCTAGTGGGATAAAAGTTGTTTCTAAATCCTTCTACTGGAAATAGAGCTAATTGAAAGTGAAGAATACCAGCCAAAGTTAACTATATCATCAATTATCATTTCATCTTCAAAACAGGCTTTTCATCACCAGCTCACATTTAATAAGATAGACAATAATTGGCTTGCCCATGGTTATGACCCCCAGTTCTCATTGCCCTATCCCACTTGCTGTGGTCCTCCATCCAGTCCTTGGAAAGTGCATTGTAACACTGAAGTATGCATGAAATGTCCTACTTGGTGCATGACAAGGTACAGCAAGGCAATTCTTTAACTGACTTCATCTTACCTTTTAGTTCCTAAGGAAGGTCTCAAGAGCCAAGAGTTATTTGATGAGATTCGAATGACCTATATCAAAGAGCTAGGAAAGGCCATTGTCAAAAGGGAAGGAAACTCCAGTCAGAACTGGCAGCGCTTTTATCAACTGACAAAACTTTTGGACTCCATGCATGATGTAAGTATCAAACACAAAGCCAAAAGAGCACAAAAAGAGAAACATAGGCTGGGTGTGGTGCACAGGCCTTTAATCACAGCAAAGGCTGAGGTAGATCTCTGAGCTCCAGGACAGTCAGGCTGTAGAAGACAGATCCTGTCGCAAAAACCCAGAGTCAGAGAGAAACATAAGAATTTTGTGGGACGTGAGGTATATCTTAATTAGTACTACACACCCCAATAAGTCATCCCCCCTCAGTTTATATATTTCAGTGATGATTCACATTAACTTTGTAAACTTCAGTTTTGTACACATTTCTCTTAAGTGTTACTATTCTAGTCATTTCCGTGAAAATACCATATTACAGAGCTTAATAGCACCATTTTTTAAGTAGATTTTCCTACACAAAGGAGCTATTAAATTATGCTGGTTTCATCTTCCTGTATTCAGTACTAGTCCAGACAGGCCTCGAACTCACAATCTTCCTTGATCCTGCCGCCTCAGTGTCCTAAGTGCTGGGATGACAGGCATCAGGCTTTCGTTCCTGATTTAAGAAATGTAAAATGTCTGGTGTACTTCTGTGCTCATTTTATTTAAATGATTTTTCTTCTCTGGGGAATTCCAATAAAGATAAGTATATTTTAGGTCAGATTTTAAAAAGACCAACAGAGCATGAACACAATCTGCACCAGGTCCTCTGCATTATAGATTATGGCTTTAGTTCAGTGTTTATTATGGGGTTCCTGAGTGAGTTAATGAGTGTGTCCCAGAATCTTGTTCCTTCTCTTGGGCTCTTTTCTTTTGTTTGTTTGTCTCATTCAACTCCAATGTGATAATTTATTTTTGTCTTA
This sequence comes from Microtus pennsylvanicus, assembly GCF_037038515.1. Lineage (NCBI taxonomy): Eukaryota > Metazoa > Chordata > Mammalia > Rodentia > Cricetidae > Microtus > Microtus pennsylvanicus. Next base: position 43,292,766 of record NC_134582.1, read on the forward strand.
TTAAATTTTATTTTGTTATCATTTATTATTTATCTCTTAGACACCTGTTCTCTCCTAATGGGAGACAGAAAGGAAATGGGTCTGAGGGAAGAGGAGGAGGGACTGGGAAGAACAGAGGAAGGGAAACTATAATCAGGGTATACTGTATGAGGAAAGAATCTAGTTTCAATAAAAAGGAAAAAATGAAAGTTAAGCCTTGGGGGTAAAAAGGGCAGCAGATACAAGCCCCTCCCACTGCTGTGGTCCAAAGCCTCATCGGTACTGTGTCTTCTCTTGCAGGTGGTCGAGAACCTCCTTACCTACTGCTTCCAGACGTTTTTGGATAAGTCCATGAGTATTGAATTCCCAGAGATGTTAGCTGAAATCATCACTAATCAGATACCAAAATACACAAATGGAAATATCAAAAAGCTTCTGTTTCATCAGAAATGACTGCCTTACTAAGAAAGGTTGCCTTAAAGAAAGTTGAATTTATAGCTTTTACTGTACAAACTTATCAATTTGTCTTGTAGATGTTTTGTTGTTCTTTTTGTTTTTGTCTTGTTTTGTTTGAATACGCACTACATGTGGTTTATAGAGGGCCAAGACTCGGCAACACAAGCAGTTGAGTCATCACTCTGAGTGATGGGAAAGCAGACAGTGAAGTGTATTGGTTGGTGTATCACAGAAACTAAAGACAGTTCCGTGGAGGCGTGTGCACCGTCTCCACTCTGGGGAAGGATCGCACCTAAACCACCAGTGCCCAGAGTCCATGTGATCAGCTTTCTGCTCATACTTTCAGTTGGCTGGATAAAACTTCTAGACTTTCTCTTGGTGTATTTTTCCCATGTATAGTTAAGATAGCATTTTTTGAGATTTATGCATGGAAATATGAAAAAAGTTTACACGTGTATATCAGAAAAGGGAAGTTGTGCCTTTTATAGCTATTACTGTCTGGTTTTAACAATTTTCCTTTATATTCAGTGAACTATGCTTGCTCGTTTTTTTCTTAAATAATTTTTGTATCCAAGTTATTGTACAGCTGTTTAAGATGGGCAGCTAGTCCATAGCTTTCCTAAACTCTAAACATTAATCCTCTGTGTGAAAATGGGTTGGTGCTTCTACCCTGATGGCACTTAGCTGTCAGAAGACCACACAAATTGACTCAGATCTCCAGTATTCCTGTCAAAAGCTCTTATTTTGTATATATCTGCTTCCATGGAGAATTAGATAGGTTGTGCAGATTACCGTCCTAAATGGTGTAGAGCACCTACCTAGTACAGTGACCGCTGGGGGAACCGTGGAGACAGTCACAGAAGACTGACTGCAAGACAGCACCTACCGAAAGGCCCAGTGTACACCTAATGTTCCATCTCTACAGTGGCGAGATGGCAAAAAAGTTTGTAAATCAACTCTTTCAGGACCGTCTGGAGTGGTTTGTGTAACATCTTAAAATTTATGTTTCCAGATCATGTGACAAGACTGAGAGATTTTTTTTTTTTAAATCAGACCAAGTAACTTCTGTCATTAACTTCCCCCAACTGATCTCTAATATGGAAGAATGGCTAGACACCCATTTTCACACCCCACCTGTCACCGATTGGTCTAGCTTTCCTGGTGGTTCAGGAAAATCAGCTACTGATTTTTGTTTTTAGAACTGAATGTCAGGCATCCATGTTTGTCCAGCTAGACATCCCTACATGTGCCATAGCATAACACAGTCTTGTGACCTTCACACTGAGAATTATCATGTAAACAAACCAGAAGCTGTGGTAGCCCTTTCTGTGTGCACCTTACCAACTTTCTGTAAAATCAAAGCTTAACACACTTACTAAGCCACAAAAAAATTGATTTCTACTTAAGGTGGCCAAATTATTTGTGTAATAGAAAACTGAAAATCTAATATTAAAAATATGAAACTTCTAATATATTTTTATATTTAGTTATAGTTTCAGATATATATCATATTGGTATTCACTAATCTGGGAAGGGAAGGGCTACTGCAGCTTTACATACAATTTATTAAAATGATTGTAAAATAGCTGTATAGTGTAAAATAAGAATGATTTTTAGATGAGATTGTTTTATCATGACATGTTATATATTTTTTGTAGGGGTCAAAGAAATGTTGATGGATATCCTATATGTTGTATAGTGTGTGAGAGCATCCGTACAGGCTTCCGTGTTCTCAGAAGTCAAAACCGGTTTGCTCTAAGCTAGGAAGAGGGAGATGGAGACTGGCCCTGTGTGCAATGGGGGTTGTTGAAGCTTTGACCCAGTCAGATCATAGGGAACTAATTCCCCACCTCCCATTCTAACTATCCTTATCCAACCATGACCCTGTCAGTGCAGGGTTAGTTTATTACATCTCCCCTTGCGCTAACATACATAAAGACAGAAAGGTGGTGCTTATGTAGTGATAGGCACCATCTAGTAACAGGGTTACTTTTACATGTGACCTCCCCACGGGTTAACAGAAACAGAGGCTTTAGAAGTTTGGCAATAATATGAATAGAGGTACCAGCAATATGTAAATACTACAGAATCCCATAGGTCACCAATAATACACTAATCCTTTCCATCCTACAATAGTTTATTTCCAAGTAAAATGAGGACATGTTTATGTTTTCTTTGAATGCTTTTTGAATGTTGTTTTTTCCAGTATTTTGCAGAAATTATTTAATAAAAAAGTGTAATCCTTTGCTTTTTGAATCCTCCTAAAAGGGAATGTTCACTTTTTAATGGTTTCAATTGGTCTCAGATTACTTTAAGGTAATTGTAACCCAGCTGGATGTGAAATTTATGGTGCCTAAGAAATACCACTTGAATATTATCAATGACAGTGTTAAGTTTCAAAATGAGCTTCTCAAAAATAGATTATTGTACATTTATGGAATGTTATATAGTTAAAGCCAGAAAGCACATCACACATAAATCTATTTTTAGTCCCAACCAGCTTGACTCTCAAAAGAATTACAGCTCCAAAAAGGAAAAGAAAAAGATCTGTGTGCTTTGTTAGTAACAGAGGCAGCAGACATTCATAAAACTAATATAAGAAGCTTTCCATTAAATGGATAAAGAGCTGTGTTCCTTCCCTGTGTGGGAAGGAAGAAATCTATCCTGATTGAGTATTAGTGAGAAGACTGTGGTCCTGTTTGAGAGCAGCTTCAATTTCTGTGTGTGGTTTCATACCATTACAAACTATTTAGATTCATAGGAACTTCAGTGATAGTTGGTGAAATGCCTACATGACTCAACAGATCTTAAAAACTATCCTTAATTACTGGTAGGACAAAAAGGGACATTGTGGATATTTTAGGCATTGACTTGGGATATTGTATAAGCAGAAATGAGAAGACAGGAAGCTTGGGGAAGGGAAGGGAGACAAAACAACAAGTGAGCCCCCCCCCCCCCAGAGGGACAGGGGCATGTTGAGTGTGTGGAATCCTTGACGATGAGTGCAGGGTGAACTTGGCGAGCATGTGGAAAAGCCAGCCTCCCCACACTGCAGAGTAGGGCCAGGACAGGGATGGGAATTACAGTTGGACACTGGTCTCAGTATTTCTCCCTCTTCTGTACTGTGAGACCATAGCACCGTGGGATGAATCATGCTATTAAGCTTGGCTCTGTCAACATTCAAGGATCATGGTAGCCTTCATTGAGCTTTAGATCTTGGTTGGTCACCCCAACAATAAGCTGTAGTTGAATGTGTTTCTTATGTGCCTGGTTTCAGTGTTAGAAGGTGGAATAAAAGTGTTCAGGAGACACTGCAAACCACTTCAGATGGAAGTTTTCTCATTTTCCAGACTTTCAGTCAGCCTGGTCCATCAGAAGTGATGACTAGGTTTTAAGGAAAGGGTTGGCTTCTGTCTAGAACATGCCTGAAAGGATTTTATTTTCTGAAAAAATGGCTGTATAAAAATACCCTTCTAAATAACCTGCTTAACTACATATAGATTTCAGTGTGTCAATATTCTATTTTGTATATTAAACAAATGCTATATAATGGGGACAAATCTATATTATACTGTGTACGGCATTATTAAGGAGCTTTTTCATTATTTTTATCACAGTAATTTTTAAATGTGTAAAAATTAAAAACCAGTGACTCCCGTTTAAAAATACAAGCTGTAGTTTTTTATTCTTGCTGAATAACCTGTAGTTTAAACCTGTCTTTTTAACCTACACAGTGAAATGTCAGACTGTAAAATTTTGTGTGGAAATGTTTAACTTTTATTTTTCATTTAAATTTGCTGTTCTGGTATTACCAAACCACACATTTGTACTGAATTGGCAGTAAATGTTAGTCAGCCATTTACAGCAATGCCAAATATGGATAAACATCATAATAAAAATATCTGCTTTTTCATTATGTGGCTCCCAACATGCTTTCCTAGAACTACGTAGTCACAACCCCTTGTTTGTTCTCATTCCACTGGCAGCAGCGTTCCCATTTTAGGACTTAAGATGGACATTTAGAGGCCAATGTGACAGCAAGTGTGTGCACAGGAAAATGACATTTGTTCAAAATGAGCTTAACCCTGATGCCAGAAACTCTTAAAGGTTGTCTTACCCATGTTACCAGTGCTCATGTGCTTATGATTTCTCGGGATATTAAATGCAGGAGAAACTGACTCCTGTAATTGCTTCAAATGTAACAGTCTTTATCCCCAAAGATGACACTTTTATGTAAATAAATGTTATTATCTAAGAGAAAAATTAGTAACCTAATTTAAAATCCACACTTTCTCTAAGAAATGCAAATAAGTATCCACAGCAAATGTACATCCAGGAGATAAAGCCTGTGGAAGTGCTAAGCCATCCAGCCAGCCTGTCTATTTGGTGTCTCCCCAAACATCAGCTCATGTTTTCCATACCTTTCCACAGGATACTGCGATCACTAGAAGCATGCTAACTGAAAAAGTAAATTTTCTTTATCTAATATATTCCAACTATTGAGTGCATGCCTATTATATAAATATGTGAAGTGCTGAAGACTGAGATTGGGAGGCCCAGGTGCAGTACAGATCCCCTTGATGGGTGCCAGTGTCTGCCATGTCTATACTTTTCATGCACATGTGGAAGCCGGAAGAAAGCACTGGTGTCTTCCTCGATTGCTCTCTGCCTTATTCCCTAGAGACAAGGTCTGTCAGTGACTCTTAATCTCACTAGTTCAGTAGACTGACTGGCTGGTGAGCTCCCAGGATCTGCCTGTCTGCCCCGCAGTGCTGGGGTTACAGGAATGTTGTCTATAACCAGCTTGTTTACATGGGAGTGTTCTAGGTATTCCCACTCAGATACCACGTGTAAGAATGAGTGTTCTTAGTAAGCCAAACCAACCACCCATACCCATTCTTGCTGTACCATTTTCTGTCAACTACAAAGCAGTTTCTGTAGAGTACCTTACATGTACTATACCAGTTAATCTTTAATCAGCGAATAAGTGAGGACAAGAGATGCTAGTAGCCCAGAGTTATAATGGAAACCTTTGGAATGAAGCCCTTTACCCGGTGTCAGATAGCAAGGCTCTGGCATCCTCTCAGACAGCTGATGTTTTCTACTTTTCATTTGTCTACTGCTTCATTGATCACTTATTCAATATATTATCTTAATCCTTGCAGCCCTATAAAGTGGTATTTTTATTCTCACATATACAAGGGAAGCAATCCTGTTTGTTTTTATATCAGTTTTTAAATATATTTTTTGATATTATAGTTGCATCATTTCTCCCTTCTTCCTCCATCAAACTCTCCCATATTAACCTTTCTTGCCCTTCTTCAAATTTATGGCCTCCTTTCTTCATTAAGTGTTGTTAGACATGCACAAGTGCATGCGTGTAATCATTCCTAAATAAATGTAAATATGACCTGCTCGGTCTATACAATGGGACTTGTGTATGTTTTCAGGGCTAATCATTTATTTTTGGATTCCTGGGAAGATTGAGGGTGAAAAACAAACTCTAGAGAGATTTCAAAAAAACCCTTTGATTTGTCAAAAATGCATGGGATCTGTATGTCATTTAACAGCACTCAACACAAATCAACAAAGCTCCAGGAGAAAGGATGCAGAGGTCACAGCAAAGATCACCATTAAGCTGGGGAGGAAGGTTGTTTACAAACGAAAACCTGAAGCAAGTTGAATCTGGCCCTACTTTAGCAACAACGAAACTAAACCTTGGATGTAAGAAAATTAAGTTGAGATTTATGTCCGGTGCTCCAATGTGGGTCTCTGTCTCTGTCTCCTTTCATCGCCTGCTGAAGGTTAATATTCAGGAGGATGCCTATATGTTTTTCTTTGGGTTCTCCTTATTTAGCTTCTCTAGGATCACTAATTATAGGCTCAATGTCCTTGGTTTATGGCTAGAAACCAAATATGAGTGAGTACATCCCATGTTCCTCTTTTTGGTGCCTTGGACTTCCCACAGGACAGGGAACCTGATTGCTTTTCGGGCTGAGGAGGGGGGGGGGACTTAATTGGGAAAGGGGGAGGGAAATGGGAGGCGGTGGCGGGGAAGAGACAGAAATCTTTAACAAATAAATAAATTAAAAGAAAATTAAGTTGAAAATACAGAGCCATTTTGTACCAGCTAACCGTTTGTAGGCTTTGACTCATCTTGTGAGTGGCTCCCAACAGCTTAAGTCCTCCCAGTAGTACCTTCTTTCTCCTGAAAGTCTCTGCCTACAGGCTTCATCAAGACTCTAGTTTCACAGTTCAAATGAGATAGTACTTGGGTAAAGGAAACATTTACTCTGCTTCTTTCTGGAACTGAATCTTAAACAAAGGAGTTCATCTAGATCAGATCAGATGCCCAAATAGCTGAGCACTGTATCTGGCCCATTGGTGTAGGGCTGTTCACTCTGCTCAGCCATGTGCCATCATCTGAGTGATATAGCGGCAGACGCACTGGGCAACAGCAGTCTCTGGAGATTTTAAAATGGTAGTGTCAGGAACAGAAGCGTGAGCTAAATGCTCCCACTCCCCCCACCCATCCCGACTGGGAAAAATATCCTACCATAGGGAATAGGTTCCAAAGAGTCAGTTCATGTGTCAGAGGCAGGTCCTGGTCTTACTGCTAGAGGTCCTACAAAAGACCAAGCTACACAGCTGTCACCCAGGTACAGAGGGCCTAGTTCAATCCCATGCTGGCTCCGTAGCTTTCGGTCTAGAGTCAGTGAACTCCCACAAGTTCAGTCAGCTGTCTCTGTGGGTTTTCCCATCATTATCTTGATGTGCCCACCCCCTTGCTCATATAATCTTTCCTCCCTCTCAACTGGACTCCTGATGCTTGACCCAGTGTTTGGCTGTGAATCTCTGCATCTGTTTCCATCAGGTACAGGATGCAGTCTGTCTAATGACAATTAGGATAGTCAACAATCTGATTATAGGAGAAGGCCAGTTCAGGCACCCTCTCCACTATTGCTAGGAGTCTTAGCTAGGGTCATTCTTGTGGGTTCCTGGAGGTTTCCTTGGCAACAGGTTTCGCCCTAACCCCATAATGGTCCCCTCTATCAAGATACCTCTTTCATTACTCTCCCCCCTCATCCCACCCTCAACCATCCTGATCCCTCACGTTCCCTTCGTCCCATTCCCCCACCCCCTGTTTAGCCAGAACAGCTCATCTGTTCGCTCTTCCCTGAGAGATCTATGTGTCCCTCTTAGGGTCTTCCTTGTTACCTAACTTCTCTGGCACTGAAAAACTATCCTAGGTTTTTTGCTTTTTCATATGAAGAGTATTCTTTCCAGGTCTGTGAAGAATTGTGTTGGGATTTTGATGGTGAATGTATTGATTCTGTAGATTGCTTTTGGTAAGATCCATCATTTTTACTATGTTAATCCTGCTGATCCATGATCATGGAAGATCTTGCCATTTTTTGATCTCTTCCCCAATATCTTTCTTCAGAGACTTAAAATTCTTTTCACTTGTTTGGTTAGAGTTATCCCCCAATTTTTTTTTTATTTTAGGAGGCTATTGTAAAGGGTGTTTTTTCTCTGATTTCTTTCTTGGTCCATTTATCATTTATATATAAGAGGGCTACTGATATTTTTTTTTAGTTAAGCTTGTATCCCCACACATTATTGAAGGTGTTTATCGGCTGTAGGAGTTCCTTGATAGAATTTTTTTGGTCACTTAGTATATACTATCATATTATCTGCAAATAGCAAAAGTTTGACATCTTCCTTTACAGTTCGTATCTCCTTGATCTCCTTTGTTGTCTTTTTGCTCTAGCTAAAACTTCGAGCACTATATTGAATAGATATGGAAAGAGTGTACAGCCTATTCTTTTTCTTAATTTTAGTGGAATCACTTTGAGTTTCTCTCCATTTATTTTGATGTTGGCTATTGGCTTGCTGTATATTGTCTTTATTATGTTCAGGTACATTCCTTGTATCCCTGCTCTCTCCAAGACCTTTATCATGAATGGGTGGTGGATTTTGTCAGAAGATTTTTCAGCATTTAATGAGATAGATGGTCGTGGTTTTTTTTCTTTCAGTTTGTTTATATGATGGATTATGTTGACAGATTTTCCTATGTTGAATCACACCTGCATCTCTGTGATTAAGCTTATTTGACCATGGTGGATGATTTTTTGATATGTTCTTTAATTCAGTTTGCCAGTATTTTATTGAGTATTTTTACATTGATGTTCATGAAGGAGATTATTCTTTGTTGTATTTTTGTTTGGTTTGAGTGTCAGGGTTCTGTGGCCTCATAAAAAGAATTTGGCAATATTCCTTCTGTTTCTATTATGTGGAACAATTTGAGGGGTATTGGTATTAGCTCTTCTTTGGAATGCTGATATAATTCTGCACTGAAACTATCTGGCTCTGGGCTTTTGTTTGTTTGGGAGACTTTTAATGACTATTTCCATTTCCTTAGAGATTATAGGTCTATTTAAATTGTTTATCTGGTCTTGATTTAATTTTGGTATGTGATATCTATCAGGAAAATTGTTGATTTCTTTTACATGTTCCAATTTGTGGAGTACAGGTTTTTGAAGTATGACCTGATGATTCTCTGGATTTACTCAGTGTCTGTTATTTTCCCCTTTTTGTTTCTGATTCTGTTAATTTGGATATTATCTCTCTGCCTTTTGGTTAGTTTGGATAAGAGTTTTTCTATCTTGTTGATTTTCTCAAAGAACCAACTCTTTCTTTCATTGATTCTTTGTAATGTACTTTGTTTCACTTTTATTGTATTTCAACCCTGAGTTTGGTTATATCCTGCCATCTACTTCTCCTATGTGAATTTGCTTCTTTTTGTTCTAGAGCTTTCAGGTGTCCTATCGTCACTAGTGTGAGATTTCTCTACTTTCTTTTTTTTTAAATATTTATTTATTTATTATATATACAATATTCTGTCTGTGTGTATGTCTGCAGGCCAGAAGAGGGCATCAGACGTCATTACAGATGGTTGTGAGCCACCATGTGGTTGCCGGGAATTGAACTCAGGACCTTTGGAAGAGCAGGCAATGCTCTTAACCACTAAGCCATCTCTCTACTTTCTTTATTTAGGCACTTAGTACTATAAACTTTCCTCTTAGTACTGCTTTCTCTGGGTCCCATTAGTTTGGGTATATTGTGCATTCATTTTCACTGAATTCTAGGAAGTCTTAAATTTCTTTCTTTATTTCTTCCTTGACCCAGAAGTGGTTCAGTTGAGAGTTATTCAGTTTTCATGAGTTTGTAGGCTTTCTGTAGTTTATGTTGTTGTTGAACTCTAACTTTAACCCATGGTGATCTGGTAAGATACAAAAAGTTATTCCATTTTTTTTTAATCTGTTGAGATTTGCTTTACAACTAAGTATGTGGTCAGTTTTAGAAAAGATTCCATGAGATGCTGAGAAGAAGGTATACTTTTGTGTTTGAGTGAAATGTTCTGTAGATGTCTGTTAAGTCCATTTGAGTAATAACAGCTGTTAGTTTCCCTGTTTCTCTGTTAATTTTCTGTATGGCAGACTTATCCATTGAAGAGAGCGGGGTGTTGAAAATTCCCACTATTAATGTTTGGGGTTTCATGTGTGACTTAAGCTTTAGTAATGTTTCTTTTACAAATGTGGATGCCCTTGTGTGGGGGACACAGATGTTCAGAATTGAGACTTCATATTAATGGATTTTTCCTTTTATAAATATGAAATATCCTTCTCCATCTCTTTTGATTAATTTTAGTCTGAAGTCTATTTTGTTAGATATTAGGATAGCTACACCAACTTGCTTCTTAGGTCCATTTGTTCGGAAAATCTTTTCCCAACCCTTTACTCTGAGGTAATATATATCTTTGAAGTTGAAGTGTGTTTCTTATATGCAGCAGAAGGAAGGATCATCTTTTTGTATCCAGTCTGCTAACCTGTGTCTTTTTATTGGCAAATTGAGTCCATTTATAGTAAGAGATGTTATTGACCAGTGATTAATTCGGTATTTTTTGTTTGTTTGTTTTGGTGGTGATGGTAGTAGTTGTGTGTATGTGCTTCCCTTCTTTGGGCTTTGCTGTTGTGAAATTATCTATTGCCTTAGATTTGTGGTTATAACTGAGTTCCTTGGGTTGGAATTTCCTTCTAGTACTTTCTGTAGTGCCAGATTTGTGGATAGCTATTGTTTAAATCTGGTTTTGTTGTGAAATATCTTGTTTTCTCTGTCTACATAGGTTCAAAGTTTTTCTGGGTATAGTAGTCTTGCCTAGAATACATGGTCCCTTAGTTTCTGTAAAATGTCTTTCCAGGACTTTCTGGCTTTTAGAGTCTCCATTGGGAAGTTGGGGATAATTCTGATTGGTCTGCCTTTATACTACATTGCTTGACCTTTTTCCTTTGCAGCTCTTAGATTTCTTTCTTTATTCTGTATGTTAAGTGTTTTGATTATTATGTGATAAGGGGACTTTGGGGGCAGCCTATTTGGTGTTCTGTAAGTGTCTTGTACCCTTACAGGCAAGTCTTTCTTTAGGTTGGGGAAGTTCTCTGGTTTTGTTGAATATGTTTTCTGTGTCTTTTAGCTGAGATTCTTTTTCTTCTTCTATCCTTATTATTCTTAGGTTTGATCTTCACATGCTGTCCCAGATTTCCTTAATGTTCTGTGTTAGGAATTTATTGGGTTTGACATTTTCTTTGACTGATATTTATTTCCTCTATTATATCTTCAATGCCTGAGAGTCTCTTCCATCTCTTGTATTCTTTTGGTGTTCTGTAGTTCCTGTTCGCTTCCTCAGATTTTTCATTTCCAGAATTCCCTCAGTTTGTGTTTTATTTATTGTTTCTATTTCCATTTTCAAGTCTTGAACCTTTTCCTTCATTTGTTGATTGTTTTTTTCTTGGGTTTCTTTGCTTCCTTAAGGGATTTATTGATTACTTCCATTTTTTTGATTGTCTTTTCCTCAACCTCTTTAACAGAATTTTTCCTTTCCTCTTCAAGGGCCTCTATCATCTTCATAAAGAAATTTTAAAGTGCATATCCTTGTGTTTTTGCTGCATTGGAATTTCAGGTCTTGCTGTTGTAGGATCACTGGGTTCTGGTAGTAGTACCACATGGCTCCTTTACTTGTTGAATGTATTCTTACACCAGCATTTACTCATCTTTTCTTCCAATTGGTGTGGCTTGTGCCTGTTCTTCCAACTGTTGTGGTTTGAGCCTGTGCCTATGTAGTCAACTTTTCCAACTGATGTGATTTGTGTCTGTGCCTATGTAGTGTGCTGGGGTTGCAGGGGAGGGATGGCCATGAGGAGGATGTTCAGGTGAAAGAGTAGGTCTCGGAGGTACAGAGTCCAGAGAGCGTCGGGAGTGGCGGCACAGCCTGGAGGCAGGTCTCACACCTGATTGCAGGCTGGTAGGAATTTAAGTTTTAACTCCATTGTCTGTTTCCTTCCCTTTGTTTACCCGAACATGTTTCATTGTTTTGGGGGTTTGTGTGTGTGTGTGTGTTTTGTTTGTTTGTTTTGTTCCCCCCTTTTTTAAATTTGTATTTTGATTCCTCCTTAGCTTTGCTTCGTGTTCATAATAAACTGCACACACTCCGTAAGTAACAGGAACAGTGGCAATAGAAGGACACACAGAACTACTAATGAGCGTCCATGTTCTGCTGCTTGCCGTTTATCACCCTGGATCTTAGTTAGTGATGTATCATTTTAGGGGAGAGGTGGGTATGTCCAGGCTAGTGCACACGGGGAAGTGAGACAACAGCCTTCAGGAGTTGATTCTTTCTTCCACCATATAGGTTCCAGGGATCAAACTCAGGGTGACCAGCTTGACAGCAAATACCTTCACCTGTTGAACCATTACACTGGCCCTGATTTTTGTTTTTAATTTGTCTCTCTTGCTCAAGCTGTTTTAATCTGTCCCTGTCACCTGCTCATATATGTAGACACAGATGAACTAAAAATGGGTGCTCCAGCAAAGTGCGCACACATATTCACAGCAGCAATGCTAACGAGAGTCAAGGAAACCGGGGCCGCAGTTCTTCTAGTCTGCTAATGTGGATTTTCCTGTAAAGTTCTTCTGAATATATCTCAGGGGTTCTGATGGAAATACAAATGTCAGACATGTAAAATCTCCAGGGTTATTTGATACGATTGCAAGGAATCAAGAAAAAAGTTCTTCAAAAGGGGGAAGGACAGTGTTCATAAAAAGTAGAGGCTCACATGAGACTATGTCACGAGTAACTTCAGATCAGTTTTGTTACCCATTATGTTGGCAAGCTTATAGTTGGTCTGACTCAAAGACCACACTAAGGCATTTCTAAAAATCCATGAACACATTTCTGTCCTCAGGGAATTAAAGATGAAGGCCAAATGATTCAGAATTTCCACTTCTGTTAGTCTACTCAAATAAATAAATAAATAACCATTCAATGACCTACATTTAAATGTGCATACTAGCAAAACAGCCAAAAAATAAAAACAATCTAATGTCTGTCAGTTGATGAAGTAGTAATCATACAATGGAATTATTATATATGGCCATTAAAAGTAAGACACAGATGATGCATTCTGTAAATGCACATAACCCTCAAGAACATGCTAAAAGACACAAAAGAGGACGTACATGATTTTTCTGTGGTGTCCAGGAAAAGCAAACGTATACAACTGGAAAGCTAATCAGTGGCTGCCTACTGCTAGGGAGGGCATCATGGCCATGGATGTGAGTCCACGAAGAGGCTGTAGTGGTGCTGGAGTGTTCTCAACCCCATTACACTGCTGACTGTGTAGCTTGGTGAATGTAATATAATCCTGAACTCTGCAGTCTACTTTATCAATCTCCTGACAACTTCAATTCAATTAAACAGACAGAAAATTTAAAGAAGTTATACAAAACTCCAGGCTATTTTCCCTTATGAACACAGATGGCAAAAATTCTAAACAAAGTGTTAGCAACAAAATATATTGAAAGGAGAGAACACCATGACCAAGAGGTTATCCCATAAGTGCAGGGCTATAGTAACATTAAAAATCAGACAGGGCTGGCAAGATAGCCCAGCAGGTAAAGGCACTTGGCACCAACCCTGCCCATCTGAGTTCCATGCCCAGGACCTATAGCAGGAGAGAGTCAATTCCAGAGAGTTCTCCTCTGCTCTCCACACATGCCGGCAGTGACATGCACATATGCACGCACACAAAGTATAATTCATAATGGTAAAAAATTAAAAGAGGCCAGGTGATGGTGGTGCATGCCTTTAATCCCAGCACTCAGGAGACAGAGGCAGGCAGATCTCTGTGAGTTTGAGGTCAGCCTGGTCTATAAGAGCTAGTTCCAGGACAGGTTTCAAAGCTACAGAGAAACCCTGTCTCAAAAAACCAAATAAATAAATAAATAAATGAGAAAAGTAAAACTGTGATTAAATGGATATCAAATATTTTGTGAAATGCAACATTTAATTATTAAAGGCACTGGGTGAATAAAAAGCACTTACTCATCTTCTGAAAGGCACCTCTCAGCATCATGCTCAATGGAAAAAAGCTTTCCTCTTGAGATCAGTAACTATCTACTCTTACAACTTCTGTTAATTCTATGTGAGGGATATAGACTATGTAATAAGGTAAGAAATGGGAATAAACAACATCTAAATCACAAAGGAAAAACCAAGGCTCTTTACTTGTAAGTATAATTATTTATGTAAAAATTCTTATTGACATCTTAAAAGGTGCTATTAAGTTTCAAAAGGTTGAAGAGAGTGATCATATGACCCCCTATTCCATTCCAGGTAGATAAGCAAAGGAACTGAAACCATCTACCCAAACAAGCGTGGACATATTTACTCATGGCAGCATTCCTAACAACGATCAAAGGGTAGAAACAACCCAGATGGCGCTCAAGGGGATGAATGGACAAAGAAGCTACAGACATATAAGCAACACACTGTTACTCAGCCTGGGAAAGATGAAGTACAGATCTGTACTAAAGATTAAAAAGCCAGACGTGGTGACACATAGATTGACCCCATTCCGCAGATAGATATAAAATGATTAAATCTACAGATAGATTATAGAATGGTGATGTCAGGGCCTTTGGAAAGAAGAGAACGGGTAGATACTGCTTAATATATAAGGATTTTACATGTATAGGATTGTCCTGAAATCAGGCAGAAATGGTTGGTACATAACAGTGTATTAGGCTACTGTGTCTAGTTTTTCAGTAGTTGATTTTGTTATATGACTTTTACCTTAATAAACATTACTTTTTAAAAGTTTTTAAGAACTAATAATCGAGTTGAGCAGGGCTATGGGATACAACAGAGCTTAACAAGCTAACTTTCCCACAAGTCCAAAACGAAGTCATTCTAACAGAGACCATATAATCTACAAAGTCAAAAATATTACCATCTTTACTGCTTCTTGGAGTATCAGATCAATATAAAACCTAATTATAAATCTATGTTATGGTAATCAAGGTAGACTAGTACTGGAAATAAATATGTAAAATTATTTTTAAATTGTTATTTAGTAGTCATCTAGACTGAACAGAGAGCTGAGAATTGAACCCACATAAATAAAGTCAACTGATGTCTGACAATGGAGCAAAGGTTCCCCAGCAAAGGAGAGACTTCAAGAGATGATGCTGGAAATAATGGGCATCACATGCAAAAAACAAAATGAATCCAGACACAAACCTTACATTTTAACAACTATAAACTCAAAATGGATCACAGACCTAAATGAGAAATACAAATTACAAAACTCCTAAAAGACACAGGATAGTCTACTTGATATGATGCCAAAGGCATTATCCACAAAAAAGAATAAGCTGGACTCCATTCAAATTCACATTTCTCCTGTGCAAGAGACAATATGAAAAGACAAGCCATATACTGGGGGAAATGTGTGCAAGAGACATTTCCTCATTGAATATTAAACACAAAGGCTCCTAAAACTCAGAAAGAAGAAGACAGACAACCAGGGTAAAAGTTGACCAAGGACCCTAAACAGCACCTGAGAAAATCTAAAGGTGGCAAGTAACTGAAAACCCACCTTAGCTTAGTCAAGAAATGCTAAAGTAACTGAAAACCCCCCACCATAGCTTAGTCAAGAAATGCTAAAGTAACTGAAAACCCCCCACCATAGCTTAGTCAAGAAATGCTAAAGCAAAAAAAAAAATGAGGTAGGGCTCCATACTTTTAGAATGCCCCACCCAGAAAAAACACCAGTAAATGCTGGAGAGGGTGGAACAACGTGAACTCCTGTTTGCTGCCAACCAAGTGCCACAGCATGATGGAAGACAGTTTGGTAGTTTATTACAAAATACAGCATACTCTTACCATTTAATCATTGTGCTGGTGTGTGTTTAGACAGGAGTTCAAAACATACAGACATATAAACATCTATCACATTATCTATTACTTATATTCAATACACGCGAGCATTGAGATAACCTGCACATCCGCATGGTGGAATATCACTGTGGTGGTTTGAGTGGGTAAGGCCCTCATAGACTCTTGTGTTTAAATGTTGTGCCCATAGAGATTGGCACTATTAGGAGGTATGACTTTGTGGAGTAGGTATGGCCTTGTTGGAGAAAGTATGTCACTATGGAGGCAGGTTTTGAGGTCTTACAAGCTTAAGTCTGGCCAATGGGACACAGACTCCTTCTGCTGCCCACAGTCAATATGTAGAACTCTCAGCTTCTTCTCCAGCACCACATCTGCCTGCATGCTACCATTTCCCACTATGATGATAATGGACTAACCTCTGAAACTGTACACTGCCCCAATTAAATGTATTCCTTCGTAAGAGTTACTGTGTTCGTGGTGTCTCTTCATGGCAATAGAAACCCTAAGACATCCCTTCAATACTAGAAAGAAATGAGATATCAGCCATGAAAAGACACAGAGGAATCTTAAATATATACTACCGAAGGGAAAAGCTGAGCTGAAAGGACTGTATTCTGTATGATTCCCAATGCAGGACATTCTGCAAAGGCAGAACTATAAAGAAGGATGTTTAATGCTTTTAGAAACAGGGCTTAGAAGTAGAAAGGAACACAAAGTACTGAGGATTTGTAGGATGGTAAGTGTGTCTCCACCATAAGGTGGGTACATTCTATGTGTGCCCAAGTAAGCAGCACCAAGAGAGATCCTAGGACAATGTATAAACTATTGGCAATGATGGTGTCAACATGGGGCCCTCAAGTACAACACAGGTTTTTAAGAAGGAGGGGTGTTGATTCTACAGGTACTATCCAGGAATGGGTTCAAGGAATATAGAGATCTCTGTAGATGTTCCTACAGTAAACTCTATAAAGAATGTCCTCACAGTTTTATGCCCATCTTAAATTGTAACATTGGACTAACTTTGTAGGACACACCTTTAATCCTAGCACTTTGGAGGTAGAGGTAGGCAGACCTCTGTGAGTTCCAGGACAGTCAAGGGTACACAGCAAGACCCTGGTTCAAAAACAAACAAACAAAAAGCAATATCAAGGTTGGGGAAGATGGCTCCATCATCAAAGCACTTCTCACATAAGTGAAAAGACCTGAAACAAGTGAGATGTGATATAGACTTGAACTCCTAGTGCTGGGGAGCAGAGACAGGAGAATCACTAATGCCAGCTGATCACGCAGCCTAACTTCATCAATGAATATTAAGGTCACAGAAAACAAGACAGATGTTTGCTGAGGAAAAGCATGTAAAGTTGGCCTCTGACCTCCACATTCTTGTTCAACTACACACACACACACACACACACACACACACACACACACACACGAAAGAGAAAAGGAGAGAGAGACAGAGAAAGACAGACAGACAGACAGATCTTCAATGAGAATTGCCAAGGTAATCCCCAAGGTACAAAATTTTTAAAGTACAAAACTTCATCAAAGAATTCAAGTTTACAGAAGACCAAAAGAAATATCCCAAGGAACTTAAAAAGAATCAATACCTGAGCAATGTCCAAGAAAACACAAGCAAGCATAAGGCTGGCTGAAATGACAAAGACAATCAAGGACTGGAAAACCAAATTCAATAAAGAGATAAACACTGAAGAGGCATAGCTAAAATGAAAATGGAATTGAAAAACCCAACAACACAACAAGAAAACTCAAGGGAAAACCTTAAAAGTAGAAGGTAGACTATCAGGACCAAAGATAAAGCAGATGAATTAGGTCACACAAGCAAAAATGAAAAATTTAAAAGCATCCAAGAAGAGCTGGAGAGATGGTTCAGAGGTTAAGAGCATTGGGTTTCTTACCAAGAACTCAAGTTCTATTCCCGCCACCCACATTGATGCTTAAAACCTGGAACAGTTCTAGAGCAGCTGCTATGGTCTTTGGGCTTCCAAGGACATCAAACACACAGTACACAGACAGGCACGCAGACAAACAGTCACATAGCTAAGATAAAAATTAAACACATGTGCAAGGGGGGAGCACACATGCAGGAACTGTGGCACACCATAAAAAGACCAAGTCTTTATATTATAGGTAGTTATGAAAGAAGATGCCCAGGTCAATGTCATAGGCCAGAGCTGTTGGTTGTGGGAGGCCATTTGTGTGTTTTCAGCTGTTCAGACCCGAAATAATCACACAAAAACTGTATTATTTAAATCACTGCTTAGCCTATTAGCTCTAGTTTTTTATTGGCTAGCTCTTACATCTTAATTTAACCCATTTTTATTATTTTATGTTTTACCATGAGGCTTGTGGCCTACTGGCAAGGTTTTAGCTAACAGTTCATGTCTTTTCCCTCTGGCAGCTCCATGGCGTCTCCTGACTCCATTATCTTTCTCCCAGCATTGTATTTAGTTTTCCCCACCTAGCTCTATTCTGCCCTGTGCAGGCCCAAAACAGCTTCTTTATTCATTAACTAATAAAAGCAGCATATATACAGAAGGACCTCCCATACCACAGATCTTCAACACTATAGAAGAAAACTCCAAAGAAACACATACACATACAAGAAATGCACAGAATCCTTAACTACAAAAGATGTCATATAGCCAGACAGTGGTGGTACACACCTTTAATCCCAGCACTTGGGAGGCAGAGGCAGGTAGATCTCAGTGAGTTTGAGGCCAGTGTGGTCTACAAAGTAAATTCCAGGGCAGCCAGAACTTACAGAGAAAAAAAAGGCAAATAACCAAAGCAATCCTGAACAAAACAAAACACAATGCTGGAGAAATTACCATTCCAGATTTCAAGACATATTACAAAACCATAGTAATAAAAACAGTATGGCACCAGCACAAAAACAGATTTGTAGACTAATGAAATAAAACATAAGACCCAAACATGAGTATATGTAATTACTGTAATTCCAGTTATTTGACAATTGACAAAGATTTCAAAAGAATACACTAGAGAAATGACAGCTGTAAAAAGCTTTTGTACAGATAAGAAAACTATCAACTGAGTGAATAGGAAGCTCAAAGTGGGGCCAAATATATATATATATATATATATATATATATATATATATATATATCTGATAGAGGGTTAATATTCTGAATATATAAAGCTCAAAAAACAAAGAATCATGAAAACAAAAGATCCATTTTTTTTAAAGTGAGCTATGATGCCTGGAGAGATGGCTCAGCAGTTAAAAGCACTGGCAGTTCTTTCTGAAGACCTGGGTTCCATTCCCAGCACCTACGTGGTGAATCACAAACTTCGGTATCTACATTTCAAGGGGATTAGACCCCCCCCTCTGGCTTTTCTTGGGCACTGTATGCGCACACATTACAGACATATATGTAGGCAAAACATCCATACCCATAAAATAATGTTTTATGGTTTTGAACAGAGAGTTTTCAAACAAAGAAATAAAAATTGCTAAGAGTGAGCTCAAAATGCTCAATGTCTTTAGGAATTAGAGAAATGTGAATCAAAACAGCACTGAAATTTCATATAACCCCACTCAGAATGCAAAGATCAATGAAACTACTGAGGCATATACTAGAGAAGATGTGGAGGAAGGGAACCCTCATCTACTCTTGGTGGAATTACAGACTGGCCCAGCTGTAGCGGCATTTCATTTGTGTTTTTAATAAATAAAGCTTGCCTTACAGACCAGGCAGCAATGGCACACACCTTTAATCCCAGTAGCCACACTAGTTTGCCATAGAAGCCAGGCGGTAGTAGTGCACACCGTCAATCCCAGAACTAGAGAGGATTCTAAAACAGGACTCAAATTCTAAGACAGCACTCAGTCTCAGTCTCATCCTGAGATTCCTGAAGGCAGGATCACTCTTTCTGGACTGAGGTGGAAATAAGAGCCAGTGGCTGGCTGCTTTGTTTTCCTGGTCTTCAGGTTGAACTCCAATATCTGTCTCTGAGCTTTTATTAATCAAGCTTCATCCAGCTACTCTGGAAACCTGTATGGAAAGCCCTCAAGAAACTAAAAATAAATGTTTTAGATTACCCAGATACACCACTCCTCAAAACACGCCCAAAGGACTTAAGAGGACACTTGCTCAACCATGTCCACTGTCGCTCTCTTCACAACAGCTAGGAAATGGAAACAACCTGAATGCCCTTGTCCTGATAGATGGATGGCAAGATGGTTCTCTAGATCTATACATACACAGTGATGCTGTCCAGCTGTAAAGAACACTGAAATTATGAAATATGCACACACAGAAAACTATAAAAAGATGGTAATCAGCCACGAGGAAAATGCAGGCTGCATTAAATGATAAACCACGACCTAACTATTACAATTCTAAATTTATAAAGACTGGCCATACCAAGTGTTAGCAAGCATGCACAGGAGTAGGAACTCTAATTCACCACTGATAGGAACGCACAATGCTACAATCTCTCTGGGGAAACATATGACAGGGCTTTATTTGTAATTGTTTTCTGAGTAGAAAATAATGGGTTTCTTTATGACACTTTCATGTACATCACTTTACTCTTCTTATACTTGCCTTCTGTGACAGCAATTCTTGGTTGTCAATGTGGCCATATATAGAAATAACTATAACCCACGTAGCTGGGTACACCTGTGAGAGGTTTTTCTTGATAAAACCATTTGAAGTGGGCAGACCCACCCTAAATTAGGATCTCTTGAGGTGGGAAGACCCACCTTAAATCTGGACCACACTTTCCAGTAACAGCCTGTATAAAGGACAACGAAGAAGGAAACACGTGTTCTCTGCCTGCCTGTCCTCACTCTCCCGGAAAGTCCATTCCTTCACAGACATTAGAGCCCACTCCTTCAAGACTTCCGTGTGTTCTGAAGACCAGCTGAGACAGCCAGCCTGGTGGGATGAACAACTACTGGATTCTTCGACTTTCCACTGGGAGACAGGTTATGGTCTAACCATAACCTGTTAGCCACTCCAATTTTGTACACACACACATACACACACAAACACATTCATTTGATCAGTCTGCTTCCCTAGAAAAGCTTAACCAATGCACCCTCCCACCAGGGTACACCTGCCCCACCTTCGACCTCCTGCTGGCTCCTTTTTTCACTCAAATAGTCTGCTCTATCATGAATATAAATGTGTGTATGCAAATATATATTTCAATATAGATTCCATATAAAAGAGAAAACATGAGACATGAGCTAATTTGTCTTCCCCTACTATCCTCTCATCTTCCCTCCTCCCTTTAGACTCCAGTTTTCCCATACAGGCCCCCTTCTACTTCCATAGTGTGTGTGCATCACACACATATATGCTTTCATATCTATATGTGTGCATACACACACACACATATATATATATGAGAGGGAGTAGAGAGAGATTCTATATGGTAGTTGTTTAAAAATCAAATATATATTTACAATGTGATTTAGGCATTCAACGAGATCATTGTACCAACATAAAATGAAATACTCCATGTTAGCTAGTATGTGAATACCCCATGTCCATATATTCATGTTAGCTAGTACATGAATACTCCATGTCCAATATATATACGTGTTAGCTAGTACATGAATACTCATTTTAGAATCATTGTTTAAAATAAAACTGTGTACAACATCAAAAATTCCACCCACAAATGAAAGAAAAAATTGTGCTATATTCATACAATCGAATAATGCTTAGTAATAAGAGTAAATAAACAAGGAATATATGCTTTAACATGGGTGAATCTCAAAAGCAAAGTAAGACATTAGACACAAGTTTTGTACAGGCAAATATATAGTAGTGGTTGCCACAGGCAGAGGGCAAAAGAAGCAACTCAGTGTGGTTATCATTTTATGATGTGCAAATATAAGAAAATATCATATTATACAACTTAAATATATAAAATACTGCCCATATCACCCCCACTAATTTGGAGGAAGATTTTATATTTTAGGCCAAGACTACTTTGATTGGTTAGTGTGTGATGGAAGCCACAATGGGACCTACCCGCTGCCACTGCGAAGTTAGAATCCAGGAAGACATTACGGATCTCCCCTACACACCTGTCCACGACAGAGCGGCAGGAGACTTTTAAAGGACTTTTCTCCAGCCTTTCATCTATAAAACGGGGAGCGTTCGCTGTGGCCACAGACAGTCTTTGGGGACTGTCACAAGGAAGAACAGATGTGTGCATGTGATAAGCGTCTGCATACAAGGATGCAAACCCTCTTCCTGGCTACCAAGAAAAACTAAGGCCCCGTCACCGCTGCTTCACCAGCAACCGTTCATGAGCACGCAAAGGCCGCGGGACACTCAATGGCCTTCACCTAGACTGGTCTGAGGGCAGCAGCAAGGTCGTGGGTCCTGCGCGGCCCCAAGAGCTGGAAATCCCGCACTGACCACACTTAAAAGCTCTAAAACGAGAAGCGGTACCTCACACAACTGCTGCGGCAGAAGGCAGGACTCCACGCCAGGTCCTCTCCTTCCCGGGCAGGCCAGAGCCTTCCAGCAGGCCTCTCCATAGGTGGCGAAAAGGCTGCATCAAGATGGCACCGCTGAGGGGCGAGCTCCTTCCCAGAAGGCCCTGCGCGCCTCTCATTGCCCAACCTGGCTCGCAGCTGCTCGCCCTCCCCAGTAGATTAACACCGGCCAGCTCTTCCTCATCGGCTCAAATCAGCCTCACAGAGGTGGCATGGGAGGCTTTACGTGGTGTCTACCACAACGCTCTCAGTAAATATTTGCTGAAGGCGGGAAGGAGCCATCCGTGGCCAGTCTATGGTATACTGGAAACTGTGCCCTGGGAGGAAGATTTTTCTTTTTCTTTCTAAAGGGGCGGATGAAGACTTGCTTTTGATGAGTCCTATATAATTAAACACTGAATAGTCTGAGTATACTCCCAAATAACTTTTGGATAGCTCTCAACAATTAAACACAGGCCGCCATTAATTCTGCCAGGTGAACGGTGTTTGTCAGAATACATGGCCTGCGTACTTGTAGTTAAAGCCGAGGGATTCTAGTGAAACACGTCTGGGCCCAGGAGCTTTTGGATGCTAGCTCTACTGTTTGCTAGGTATGCAATCTTAGGCAGGTTGCCTAACCACTCCAGGCTTCTGCCAAATGGGGAGAAACAGTTCCTACTTTATAGTGTTCAGCACCATGAGTGTTTCATAAATCTGAACCATTATTCTCATTCGTAATAAATCCTTCCTGAATCAGCTTAGCTTCCTGTAAACGGTAGGTGACACCAGAAAAGACGAACTTTCTCTGACTCATACAACACAATAGACGAAATGACAGCCATTAAAATAGTCCTTGTATTAGCTGAGAGGTTCTGGATGGGCTGGCTGCGCTCAGGTAAAGGTTGCCCACTTGAGGATCTGGATGGGCTGGCCGCGCTCAGGTAAAGGTTGCCCACTTGAGGATCTGGATGGGCTGGCCGCGCTCAGGTAAAGGTTGCCCACTTGAGGAGGTGGTCTGGCTCTGCAATTCCACCCTGGACTCCCTGAATGGGCCAACACTCTCCAACTCCTATAAGGCAAGTTGTTGATGGATTTGTATATTTAACCAGGCGGTGGTGGCACACGCCTTTAATCCCAGCACTTGGGAGGCGAATCTCTGTGAGTTCGAGGCCAGCCTGGTCTACAAGAGCTAGTTCCAGGGTCCAAAGCTACAGAGAAACCCTGTCTCGAAAAACAAAAGCAAAACAAAAAAAAATTGTAAATTTAGTCAAGAGAAATGGAAAAATATGCCCTCAGAATGGGTTTTACATGAAATGTTCATAGCAGCTTTGCTCGTGGTGATGAAAATATTGCAAACAACCAAATGTTCATAAGCAGCCGCCTCCAGCTAATTCATAAAATGAAACACTGAGCGATAACACTGGATGACTTCTAAGATGTGCGTCCCAAAGACATGTTAGGAAAGAAGTGAGGCCCGAAGGGCTTGTGCTGCTGGGCTCTGTTTATTCAGGATGCTAGATAAGACAAACTATCTACAGGTACAGAAAGCAGATCTGTGGTTTCTTGGGGCCAGGGCTTGGGGCAGGAATTAATGGGTACAAAGCAGGAAAGCATTTTGAGGCATACTAGAAACATCCTGAGTGCAGTAGGGAGAAGCTACAAGAATGGAGCTTTGTGAAAAGTCATTAAACTGCCTTAATGAAAATGAGTTCATCAGACCACTTGTAAACTACATTTTAATAAAGCTGATTTTAAAAAAGTAATGGTGAATGCCTAGAACCCATGTCTTTAATAAAGCAAATTAGCCCAGAAAGTTTCAGAGCATATATGAGGCGAGCCAATTATTTGAAAGGCCTGGAGAGAGAGAGCGTTGGTTTATTTGGTAAAGAAGCCCCACCTGTGGGCTGCAGAATCCGCTCACGTGTGAGATTTCTAGCCTACCCTCTGCATTCCAGACTTCGCTAGCCAGAGTCAAAGGTCTTATCCACAAAAGATCAATTTGCAGAAAAAACAAATCATGAACTCCATAATGGCAACTTTTGAGTAAGATCAGGCAACAGCTAAAACGTAGTCACAAAGAACTTAGCAAAACAGAGATGTTTTCACGTTCTAATTTTTCAAGTAGAAGGCAGCCTTGGTATGTGACTGTGATTTCTAAAGTCTTCATCTATGAAAATATGAAAAGTTAGTCTATCTGTGTTGTTAGGAGTCAGGAGCGTGCAGGTGTGGGGGCACTTGCCTTTAGTCTCAGTGCCTGAGCGGCGGGGGCGGGGTGTCTCTCTCTCACACACATGCGCGTGCTCACACACACATACATGCACATATGTGCTCATGCAAACACATACACATACACACAAAGTCAGGCTGGCAGCTTCTATCAGGGAGATGATTTGATTGGAAGAATTGGAAGAAACAGCAAGGGATGGATGTGGAAATTTCCAAGTCTTGACAAAGTTTTATTTCTTTGTCAAGTCAGGTAAGAAGCCTGATGTAGGGGTAACCCACAGTGACACCAACTATGCTAAAACAGAAACCCAAGTGGGCTGTACATTTCTGCCCCATGGCCTTTGCAACCCCCTGCAGTAATCTGAGTTTAATGGTAGATTTTGTCAACCCCACATGGCACCAATGTGAATGAAGGCCAGAGAGCTCATGCCTCCCTGCACCCGCCACCAACTCCTCCTCCTCCTCCTCCTCCTCCTCCTCCTCCTCCTCCTCCTCCTCCTCCTCCTCCTCCTCCTCCTCCTCCTTCTTCTTCTTCTTTTAAGACAGGGTCTCCATGTAGCCCTGGATGGTTCTGAACCCAAGATCTGCCTCCTTTGGCTTCCACTTTAGATGATTCCTGAGCAGGTTCCCTTTCCACAATTCCCCATTCGCTAGCTCTAGTAACACAGGTCAGTGTACACTTGTGGGCCGCTGACCCAGAAGGAAGTGCCAGACATTCTGGATCCCAGACGTGGGTTCATGTCCTGAACAGCTCCAAGCTCCCCTCTAGCGTCTCTGGTACACATCAGCTGGTACCTGTGGTCCGTAGAAAGCAGACTCTGGGGCACGTTCCCAGCTAGGGAGAGACACCATCCCTAGTAAAAGGAACAGACCCAAGGCTGTCCTCTGGCCTTCACATATACTCATAAACGACCACAACAAAAACCCAGCCGGCTCTAAGAAATGTCAGACTGAATGTGTGAACGTTCTCTCATTCTCTTCATGGCCGTTTTGTTCCGGACCGGAGCAGAGGGCAGCAGGGCTCCTCACTGGCGGGGAGCAAGCAGTGGTTGTATGTGAAAAGCTGTAGCATCCTGTCTGGTTCTGTGCTTTCTCTTCAAACAAAGAAGTAAGGCAAAGGTATTTCCACCCCTCCCAGAGAGGAGGCAGAAGAGCTGGAGCAGTCAGGGAGCATTCCTTGAATCACCTGAAGAATCTCCCAAACTGTCCCTCACGTTCCTATGACAGGCCTGAGTGGGAGGCTGCCCCTCCCCATCCTCAGAGGCCTTCTCTCCTTCCTTGTTTAAGCCCGCAGCAGTGAGAGGAATGGCTTTTCGTCCTGTCTGCCTCAGCCCGGCAGGGTGACCAGGTGAAAGGCCACCTCTGAAGTGGGGCTACTTCTGTGGGGCACAGCCTAACGTTAGGTCCTCTTGGAGCACCCTCTGCTTAACATGCTGAGCACCCCACAGGCGTCTCCTTCCCGGCACTCACAGCTTGTATCTGTTATAAGTTCCTTATTTGTGTGTATTTTACAAAGGCGATCTATTCCCATCATGACTGGCTGATTTACAGGATTGTGTGTGTTCAGAGAGTCAGAATAGGGTCTGCTGTAATCATTGCTTTCGGGCACCAACAGAAGCTCTTGGGTTCCCATGGATAGTCCATACCCAGTCTCTGCTCTTCCTCGTCCTGCAAACTTGGGTCACCTTCCCCAATTTTTGCCTGAGCTTCTCCAGTAACCAAAGTCTGGACCTTGGATTCCCTTACCACAGAGGCTCACATGTTGAGAACTGGTGGGAATAGGCTAGAAAGAGCCAGAAGCAGGAAACTTCTGATCATCCAAGAGTTAGTCTCTAACGACGAGCAAAACCTGGGGGAGTTTTGCAAGTCTTCAGCTGGGAGTTATGTTGTCCATGCCTCGTCACGCTCTGACTAGCCGATTTCAGGTGTGTTCGGGCCCCTCAGAGTCTCAGAGGCCTTGCAAGTCAAACTGAAACTTAGCATTTGCCAAGCCAAACAGGTACTTCCATAGAGAATGTACCTGTGAAAATCATAATGGCCATGACGTCCACCCTAGGCCTGTGTTTGTGGCTCCACTCCCACCCTCCCTGCCCCTTCTCCTACCTAACATTGATACACACCAGTGTCATGCTGGCCCTTGGCCTCAGCTGTGAAGAAGGTTCTAGAGTATCTGGACCCAGACCCAGCATATGGATTCAGAGACAAGGACACAGTCTCTGGTCAGCAGACTCAGAGGAGGCAGCTTGGTGTGGCATGGACAGAGATGATCATTTAAAGAGCTTCATGACTATCTAAACCAAATTCTTACCCCAGGAAGAAGCAGCACTGCTTGAGAAATTATGCTGCAGATATACTGCCCTTGAAATCAGGACTCTGTATGCTCAAGGATAGTCACAGAAAGTTCTATAGGGAAAGATGGAAAGGCCTTAATCGTCAGTGCTAGAGGCCAGTTAATAGTGGCACCCCAGGTGATCAGTCGCAGTTCAGTGCCGGTTTAGAAAGGACCAGGAAGGCTCCATGTGAATATATGAGATGGCCAAAGTACAGAGAAGCCTGGGTACCCACCAAGAGATGCGTGGATAAAGAAAAACAGACTGTGAGTACCAAGACATACACACAAATACACACATGCAGATAGACACACACAGACATGCAGACACACACACAAACACATGCAGGCATACACATATGCACATACAGACACACACACAAACACATGCAGGCATACACATATGCACATACAGACACACACACAAACACATACAGGCATACACATATGCACATGCAGACACACACTCAAACACATGCAGGCATACACATATGCACATACAGACACACACACACAAACACATGCAGGCATACACATATGCACATACAGACACACACACAAACACATGCAGGCATACACATATGCACATACAGACACACACACACAAACACATGCAGGCATACACATATGCACATACAGACACACACACAAACACATACAGGCATACACATATGCACATACAGACACACACAAACACATGCAGGCATACACATATGCACATACAGACACACACACAAACACATGCAGGCATACACATATGCACATACAGACACACACACATGCAGGCATACACATATGCACATACAGACACACACACAAACACATACAGGCATACACATATGCACATGCAGACACATACTCAAACACATGCAGGCATACACATATGCACATACAGACACACACATACACAGGCATCCATACAGACATGCAGATACACACACCTACACAGGAACACACACATATACATACAAACATACACATGCACACATTTAGGCACGCATGCACCAACAATGGAATTTTACTCACAAGGGAGCATAAAATCCTGTCACTTGGAGTTCAATGATTGGAACCAGATAACACTTGGTTAAGTGAAATAGGTCAGACACAAAAACACAAGACCTTACTTTCTCTCTTCCATGTGAGACTTAACAAGTCGATGTGACCTAAGGACAGCGATGATTAGGGACTGGGAGGAGGAGGATTGTGTATGATCAGTACACTGTAAGGATGGATGGAAATATCACAACAAAGCCCACTGGAATGTATAACTAATATAACTAATATGTGTGACTAAAAAGGAGCCTTACGGGGAAAGCAGGAGGCAGAATAGGGTTGAGAAGAGACTAGCAAAATTGAGCATAGACACAAAGCCTTTCCTCTTACAGGTTGGATCGTGCCACCCCAAATTTAAGTGTTCAAGTGTCACCTGGAGACAGAGTCCTTTCAAAGAGGGACGTGCAGCTGCAGACATCACACGGGGACAAAGTCAAATGAAAACAAAAATGGAGGCCAAAATGGTGTTTCTACCAGTCAAGGGCCACCAAAGTCTGACGGTGAAACAACAGAAGCTTGTGGAAAGGCCAGAAGAGAGAGCCGCCCACACAGCCTGAAAACCCAAGTTCAGACTCCAGACTCCAGAGACAGGGAACAGTAAATTTCCATTGTTTAAGCTACCCTGTTTGTGGTACTTCATTATACTAAACCTATAAAACTCTCTCTCTCTCTCTCTCTCTCTCTCTCTCTCTCTCTCTCTCTCTCTCTCTCTCTCTCTCTCTCCTCTCTTATGGTTTTTCAAGACAGGGTTTCTCTGTAGCTTTGGGTTCCTGTCCTGGAACTAGCTCTTGTAGACCAGGCTGGCCTCGAACTCACAGAGATTCGCCTGCCTCTGCCTCCCGAGTGCTGGGATTAAAGGCGTGCGCCACCACCTCCCGGCCTCTCTCTCATTCTTTATTCAGGCTCCCAAGTCAGGTAACCTATGATCTGAGAGTACAAATGCAGCCATCTTAAGACTACAGTCCTCAACCCCGGAAACACTTCTCCTCCCATTCTGACCTCAGCCTGTGACTAGCTAGCTGTTCCATGGGCCAAGTCTGAGGCTAAGCTGTGAGGGCCCATTGCTGGCACGTTCAGGCTTGCGCTGCTCACATCGGCCAATCAGGGTGTCTACAAGTGCAGAAAAGGATGCTAGAGGCTCTGCAACCTTAGCCCCTCCCGCTCTATCGGCTTGAGGTGGGAGTCTGAGCTGGTTTGCGGGTGGAGGATAGCAGACAAGTTCCATTCATCCGCATGCAGAAGGGAATTTCTGAGCTCAGAGGCTCTCTGCGGCAGGCAGGTGGCTTGACTCAGATATCATCGGATGATTCACTGCACGCAAAGAAACGCTTTTCCCTTTCTGGAGTAAATGGGCAGATGGATAGCCGCTGGGTGAGTCACAGGGCCCGGGGCCCAAATAGCTGTGCAGATGGAGAAAAAAATGAGCCCCGTGCAGGAGGTGCCTGCCTCATCAGAATGGGGGCCTGCCCCCTGCGTGTGCAGCACCTGGCAGACACTAGAATTCCCAGAGCCACCAAAGCCCCTGAAGCAAAGGCGGCCTGGAGACTCGGCATGGTGGTGGCTGCCACCAGGACCTTGGCCACCTTTCAAAGTAACAATGATCAGAAACTTGGAAGGAAACTCAGTGTGGAAGAAATTAGAACGAAGGCTGTTGAGTGCCAGGGTCAGTGTAACCCTGGCACTAAATATCATGCGAAGATGACCAGGCATGGGAATGGCCGCCTCAGATACCAGCGTTTTCAGCTACTGATAATGGTGTCCTTGCCAGTGGCTCCTCCGAGATACAGGAGTTTCTGAAGCCTCAGGCAGTTAGCCCCCACCCTGCCTCCCTTGGCCTGCAAATTCAGAATACATTGCTTTTATTTTCTTTATGGCCAAAAAGATATCCTTCAGAGATCTGCTGAGAATGTAAGAGGTTCGTGAAAGTCACCATTGAAAAGATGCCATGTTCAGCTAAAGAGGAAGGTGCTTCAACACAGCCTACTGCAGAATCCACCTCCTAGTACTTTTGTTCTGAAGGAACAGTAAGGGGTCATGCCAACTGTTTACGCTGCCATCCAAAACCACGGTGCATTATACCCAGGCCATCTGACCATCTTTTTTAGTATACATACTCTGTCAGGAGTCCATGGGGAATAATATATGGTCTTGGAAGGCCACATAAGCATCCATTGTAAATACATAAACAATAATCTGAAAACTAACAGCAAGTTATAATTAACAGCATGCTGACAATGGGCTGGGAGGATCAAGGAGAGGGTGAATTTCAGTTTGGATTTGAAGGTAAGTGGGACTCTTCCAGGTTACATGATGGTAGAAAAGGGTCCATAGGAAGGGAAGACCTTACTCAAAAGCTAATAAGAATGAGTAATAAGTCTGGGGTGCTGGAGAGAGGGGTGTTCAGGGCAAGAGAAAGCCAAGGAGGTAGCCAGATGAGCATGGCTATGTAAGACTCCTCCCTCTCTCTATTCCTGAGTTGCAAGGGAGCCAGTGCATGTTTTGTCCTGCTAGGTAATAGTTCTCAATGGAGAGAGAGAGCTAACTGGAGTGAACTGGCAAGGGAAGACCAGCTCAGAGAACCTGGGAGCTCAGCAAGGGATCCTGAGGCCCCAATAGTCAACATGGAGTCCCAGAGAGGAGGAATAGGACCTGTCTCACTGTGGGTTCTCAGAAGAGAGAACCTGCTAACCAAAGGGGCAGATGGGTAGACGTGGCAGGTTTCAGGGTTTCTCACTTGGCTGGCACAGAAGCAGGGAAGGGAGGTCGGCTATCACTGTGGACATGTTGTTTTAATGAAGACATGGCCGCGGGTCGTCTAACTGAAATGTCCGACAGGCTGGTAGAAATATGGGCGCGGAACCTGAGAGAGAGGACTCAGAGGGCATATTTTTCCTCTGACACATTTTTGTTCAGCTTCCATTCCTGAGGTTTGGCTCGGCCCACTGTGGACTGATGGGGGAAGCGCCGCTCTGAAATCCTGGGTGTCTTTACACAGCCAAAGTGGCAAAGCCATTGCCTTCCCCACGCCTGCATAGGAGCAGAGCGTGTGGAGACTCACGGGTCCCTGCCTGAGGACAGGACACTAAGGATGCAGTTCTGGGCTGGCACTGAAGGTCTGTCTCCGGCTGCATCTCCTCCAGGTGAGCTGTGTTCCTCCAGGATTGCTGAAGCCTGGAGTTCCCAAGGACCAGCTGGCAAGTGGGAACCTAAGGCGGAGGAGGGAGAGGTTCTGGCTCCTCCCTGGCTCTCCCTTTTGGATCCCAGAAGGACTTATTGCCAGGAGAAAATTCAACATTCAAAGCAATCAGCAATGTGTGTCATGAGGCAATAGGATGGCCAAGACCGGAAAAAGAGAATGCCAGGACATTCACCAAATATCCTAGTGGAATTCTTCTGATTTGGGGTCATCTTGGGATGCTATCACAGTGGACACACTCAAGGATGCTTGGCCA
The DNA here is from genome assembly GCF_037038515.1 of Microtus pennsylvanicus. Classification (NCBI taxonomy): domain Eukaryota; kingdom Metazoa; phylum Chordata; class Mammalia; order Rodentia; family Cricetidae; genus Microtus; species Microtus pennsylvanicus. The sequence continues at coordinate 43,324,040 of NC_134582.1, forward strand.
TAAAACCTGTCACTTGCAGGATTTGTCAGCTGTACTCTCGGTCTGAGATGAAGTCCATAGAATGGTTTTTATTTCCCATTTTACAGATGAGGAAAGTAGAGGGCAGAGGTGTCAAATGGCTCTCCCTGAATCACCTCTCCAGTCAGTAGTAACTCTGGATTTGGACGCAGTCTGGCTGATTCTGGAGCCTGCCTTCTTAACCACAAGGTGACAGACTTCACCACAAGGCACACAGCAAATGGCTGATGTATTCACAGGGCACTTTGTGCTGCTAAAAGCACTCTCTTATGCTTATATCCTCAAATTGACAGAGCCAGAGCCAAACTTAAACCCTTAGCCTGGAATGGCTTTCTACAGTCTTCTCTGGGGCTGGAAGCTAGCCTCAGCGTCTGAAGCACTGAAGCCCCTTCCAGACACAAGAAGCTAAGACACAGCATCAAGGAGCTGAACGGGCTCCCTGATGCCGCACAGCATACCTGGACCACACTCCTGGAACCACAAAGAGGAACCAATCAAGATGAATGACAACGGCTGATGCAGACTTACCCTTCACGCTAAGAACCCTAACTGTTACAAGCGTCTCCTAGTGAGTCCCTGTGTTGATCTGTGCTCACTCTCCTTCCGGCTTCTTCTAAACTCTTGAGAGTGGAGTCTGTGTCTCTGCTCGGCATTCACTGATAGCACAGCAGACGCTATCGGTTGTTTGGCGTGGCTGCGTGCTCCTCTAAAGCAGGATATTAGGCTGCCGTGCAGAGTAATAAACCCCGATAATTCCTAGCAAGCTTTACCTAAATATGTCCAGTGTTGATATCTGATTATATTTGCTTCAGGTACTATCTATCTTTCTTGAATCTTTAAAAGATTTCTTATATTTTTATTTCTATGTGTCTGTGTGGGGTTATGTTGCGGGCACGCCCAAAGGCTAGACGCATCAGATCCTCTGGAGCTGGAGTCAGGCAGTTGTGAGCTGCTCCAGTCCTCTGTTAGAGCAGTACAGGCTTTGAAGGGCTGAGCCATCTCTTTAGCCCCTCGTTTCTCTTTAATTTTTATATTTTTTCACTTAAGAGGAAGTTGTATATGACTGCTTTTTACCCTTAGTCGCATATATTTTGTAATTATATTTGCATATCATTTTGTCTAAAATTCTACCCTTTCAAATTATAATGCAATTATCTCCATCACTGGATGAACTCCTATACACTGGAGTTATCGAATCTATTATCCTGACTCAGATTTTTGCCAGTTTTCCCTATAATATACTTTCTATCCATGGAGACCAAACTTATGTATTGCACCTGTTTTTCATGTCCTGGGGCAGTGGAAACATTCTGAAATTTGAATTTTTAGAAGCGAACAACTCAGTTCTTTATAGAGATACTTTGTTAAGTATCTCTATACTGGTTAGTCTCTACCAGACACCTTTCAGATTATATTGCTTTGAAAGGGATTTTAGGTCCCCCTCAATGTCTCCAAGGACATTTAGTGGTCTGTCCCACTCACAGTTAGTCTTAGGACCGACCAATGAGATGGCTCAGAAGGCAAAGGCTTTCAGCCACCAAGCCTGACAACCTGAGTTAGATCCCTACAGGCCACGTGAAGGAGAGAACCAACACCCAAAAGCTTTACTCCGAGCACACAGTACACACACACAGAGAAAAATCAATTTTAAACTTAGTCTTAGAGTACACTTCACAGACATAGTCCTAGGTGAATGGAGGGTTGAGGCAAGAGGATCTCTTGGGCCCAGGAGTAAAAGGCCGGCCTGGAGGTCACAATTCAAACAGTAAGAAGTGGGTGTCTGCTAGATTCCTCTACAAAGTCACTGCTGTATCCTCCTGGAATGTCTTGTAAAGAGATGCTGGGAGGTTGTGCAGATGCCTGGTGTGAATCATCCATTGACGACTCGATTCATTCAAGCCTGAGTATGGGTGGGAACAGCCAGATCCCGGCATTCCTCCTCCACATAAGCCGGCTTCCAGCTCCGGCACGAGAAAGAACTTCCTTGCATGCCTTTATTATTAAGACTTGGAAATTTTTATTCAGCTGGTTACGATTTTTTTATTATGTTTGGTGATCAATAGTTTCGGAAACTTATCAGGTTCTCTAGGTAAATCATTTCATCTAATTCTTGAGACAATTCTGCTTCCAGGGTCATAATTATTCCTGCTGTGGAGACAAAGGAGAGAAGCTCATCAAGATTAACTTTTTCAAAAGTCAATGGGCGGTCTCTGAACTTTTTATGTCACATGCTTCAAGGTTTGTGTTTGTGTGCGCATGCGTGCACATGTGCCTGTGGGTACATGTGCAGAGTTTCTCCTAATATTCCTGATGTCTCTACATATAGGAATCCACTTCCCTTCCCACCTTTTTGATGTTAAAATGATGGTTCAGAGAGGCTAAAGAGTTACAAAAGCTGTGTTGAGAACTTGAGGGGCTCCCTAAAACCGCGAATTATTTGCCAGCTGACCACACTGCCCTCCTTTTGCAGATGGAGGATGTGAACGTCTAGGCTTTACTGTTACTCAGATGAATCCATTTGGGACAGTTAACAACAGAAATCGGGACTTTCTTAGTGGCAGCCTGTGTTGGTGATGGTTTCAGCTTTGACTAAAAGCTGCCTGGACTCTAAGCAGCAAGTCCAAGAGCTGTGTCCAAGTAGATCCTGCCAGAGCCCCGTGCGCTTCAGCCACTCTCTGGCAATTGGGTTACTGGAACGTCAATTTCTTGCAGTGAGTAAATCCATTTCATAAGGCAGAAGAAACTCCGGGGAGGTCTTTCGTCACATGGTTACCTTCTGATTTATCATCCCGGTAAATATGGATTTTTCCATTCTTACTCGTGTGTATTAATCACTGTAAAGAAACTTCTCACTGGTACATCGGTGAGCCAAGGAAACTTCCTAGTAATATAGTAAAACAAATCGGAAGACCTCAATATTTAATCAAACATATGTGCTAACACATTAATCATGGCTGGCTTTGATGACCACTCCCCGATGACTTTGGAATTACTTTTGGGGACCACTCATCTCACACCCAGTTCTCATGCCTGCTGAAAACACAGAATCTAGGGCGCCGTCCTACACACATCATAGCTGAGTCGTTTGGTGTTAAGGAGGCCCCGGAACTCTGATGCGTCCTACGGTGGCAGCGTGTGCTGGAGCCTCTGACAAAGCCTGGCTCCCACGGACATTGGACCATGCTGGCATTTTCACGTCATCCTTCTGCTTCTTGCCCTCTCTGGCCTCCTGCCCACAGCAGTCACCAGAGGAAGGGATGGTTCCTCCACTCCCAAAGAAGCCCTGAATGGTCACTGAGAGTTGCACTGGCCTTATGGAAGGAACTTGTGGAAGTTTCCATCTGGCTGGGTTCCCAACTGACTCCCTGCTGCAAAGAGGGAGCCCTCTCTGCTGAGTGTCCTGATGGACAGGATCTGCTCAAAGTTCCTTGTCACTCTCCCAAAGTTCTAAGAAGCTCCCTTGGGGCAGGGGATAAATCCCTTATTCTAGGTCCTGTTAAGACTGATTCACATAAACACAAGGCAGTGGTTGATTCCTAGGGCTGCATTCTGTCTTGCTGGGAAAGGATGTTCTTTATCTCCCAGCAAGTCAGCTGTGGCGTTCTACACTGCTCCAAATGAGGGCTTCGCAGCTTCTTTCTGTTTTTATGCACCCCCCCCCCCTTACATTACAACCATCTAGACTGTAGACCAAGGCAAGTTCAAGAGCCACCTAGCTGGTCAGCACCCAAGCTGACTAAGAAACAGGGTGCTGGCAGCGTTGAGCAACCAGCTCCTGGGGTGCTCCAAACAGCAGCATTTGGTGATCTAGGCTATGTCAAAATGAAGTGTCCCGCTAATGCTGGTTCCAAGCTCCTGGCAGTTGAACAAGCACCTCCAAGATTCCTGCACGTTTACTGACTAGTTGTGGAGAACACATAGGAACAGGCCTCTCTGGGTTCCAAGAATATGTTTCGTTGGCTTTGTCTGGAGTCTGAGCAGGGAGGGCATAGCTGACTCTGTGGTTAGCGTGGCCAGCCAGCTAGGCTTCTGTGGAATGGCGTTTCTTGTCCCTCTTCTCCAGAAATACTTTTCTCCACAGGGTCCTGGAACCACGCATGTGGCAGTGAATTTGAGGTTTTCCAGTGTTCTCAGATGCTCGCTTGCCTATTACAAAGCCATTGCAGACATCACCCAAAGTAAGAGCTTAAGGCCACAGAGAGAGAAGGAAGCAATGGCCCCTGCTTGTCTAACACCATTGCATGTGCATGTGTGCATGCGTGTGTGCATGCGTGTTGAAAAACAATCTGTAATGCTGACAATTAAACGAAAAGAGTTGGTTGCGGGAATTAGGGATGCAGTTCATGTGCATTTTTAAGTCCGTTCTTTCCACTGCTGCTTGGAAAACTCTCTGCTCCCTCATGTGGAGGCCCCACCCTGAATGTTCTGTGTTCAACCTAGATAACCCAAGAGGCTTCACAATTCTGTATTGCCACATGACCTCGGACCAATCGTCCAGCTACTCAGAAGCTCTCTGCTGTCAGCTGAGACCCATTCAGGTTTTAGGAAGGTCTCTTCTGGTCTTAAGAAGCAAAAGTCATTCAAATTCACCTAATACATGCACATGTTAATTTTAAGATCATAATAATCACTTGGGATGCTAGATCCTAGGCTCGAAGCACAACCAGTCCCTCTAGGGAATTGCAAAGTAGGACAGGACTCCTCTCTTCCCACGGTTCTGATTGCAAGGCCTCCTGCTCGGCACCCAGGCCTTCCTGTGTCTTTAGATGTAAACCTTACACGACAGAATCACCAGTCCCATTCCAGGAGCTCCCTATCGGCCGTCCTCATTTCCAAGGGCATTTCCCCATTCTCAGGAGCCAAAGTCTGATTGGCCCGTGTCCTCTCTTTAGGCTAGACCCTGTGTGCTTTCAGGACACTGGCATTTTGACTACTCTCAGCACAGATGTCTGTTTACATCCACTCCCTTTGAGCTCCGTCAGGGAATCGAGGGGAGAACATGATGGTAGCATGGTCCTCCAAGGAGCAATGGCCAGGACTCGCGCAGCTCAGATGCCTCCTAACGCTGCCTGGCCAAGCATAGTCATATGATATTTATTAGCATGACTTATGGGCTGTGGACCAGCTAATCCAACAATGGCTGGATATATATATATATATATATATATATATATATATATATATATATATATATGTTGGCATACAAAGAGTTCCACAATAGCCTGAAATGGAGTATAACAAAGGTTTATTCACTTGGGATAAACTCACAGAAATAGTAGCAATCCATAGTCCTCTGTGTGCACTGGGAACTGGAACCAAATCCAGCAGCCAAGAGGCCCACTCACTGCATTTATAGTATATGAGACCACACCCAAAGTGGACTGGTATCTTAAAGGTTATTGGCTGAAGGAATTCCCACAGCATACTGTCTGTCTGCCTGTCTGTCTGTCTGTCTATCTATCTATCTCTCATATATATATATATATATATATATATATATATATATATATATATATTTATTACTATCATAGTATGGGCTGTGGACCAGATAAGCTAATCCAACAATGGCTGGCTATAAATGGGAAGTCTAAGAACCCAGTGGTTGCTCAGTTTATGAGACTGGATGTCGCAGCTGGTCTTCAGTAGATGCTGGAAATATATATATATATATGGAGAGAGAGAGAGAGATAGATTTGTTCTATAGGTCTGATACTTTAGAGAACCCTGACCAACACAGATGTCAACCCATGAAACCCAAGGATAGGAGGAGCTTCCCCAAAGAAAAACATTTGCTCCCATCAAAAACTGGTTGATGGAACCAAAGAGGCAATGGCAGCGGATATCCCCTTGGAGTGACAGACTTGAAGGGCACAGAGGCTAGTTTAACCTCAGGAACATAAGTGGAAAAGCCAGCACCTGGCACTGAGACCCGGATGCCCCAGATGCCTGAGACAAGCTAAGCGAATAGAAACATGTTCCCTGGTCTGTATCGTGTGGAGTGACAGGCAGTCGGTGACTCCGGGGCAATCTCTCAAAGAAAAAAAAAAGTTGGGGCCAGTTTGGGAAGAATCCTAAGTGCAAAGCTAGGGAGACAGGATTCTCCTTTCTCACCCCCTTCCCTCCCACAGGGAGCTTCTGAAGTTTTCCTCTCTCCTTTCATCTTTCCTCCCCGCCATCTCCCTTTTGTCTTCCTCCCTGCTTCAGATATGGGACTGAGTTTTGATGTTTTTCTGATCACACTCACACACGCACACACACACACACACACACACACACACACACGGCCTTGTGAGTGTTACAGGACACTGTTAAGTAAAGCAGGCTCCTGGGTGGACCAGGAACACCCTCCCAGCCCGTGGGCCTTCCTGTCAGGGCTGGAATTTTCGCTTTTATCTGGCAGTCTCGACACTGAGAGTACGTTACAGACACAGCACCACAGCGGGGCCTCCCAGGGAGGCTAAGTAGATCCCCCCACCCATGTACCTCTAGAGGCCCAGCTATGCTGCCCCACCCAAGGAAAGGCGAAGGTCTGAACTGGGTGTCTGGAGTTTCTCAGACCTGTGTTCATGGGACTGCTAAGCAGGTCTGGGTGCGGCCTCAGGGTGTGCTCTGTTCCCTGAGAAGCAAGCTCTACAGAACCCAATTCCATCTCATGGTTAGACATGATTTACAGCCATTCCTGCTTCAAGCTGCCCTGGACATCCTCTGTGAGAACTCTGGGGTGAAGCAGGCTCAACACGGATGCACCTCCGCAGGGCCAATCAGCCAGCGACGGGGTGAATGAGCCGGGGCTGGGAGGATCTTGTAGAGGGCTCTGACAGACATAATTCTTCCCTGTCCTTCGGAGATCCAGTCATGGCTTCTCCTGGCTCAGAAAAGAGACCAAACGTCAGTCAGAATTGTAAAAATATGCTTTACTTGCTGCATGCAGACAGACATTAAGGCCTTTCTTTGTGTGAGCCAACTTCAGGATTGCTCAAACCAGGACAGTGTTTGTCCACTTCCTATCACAACAGATACAGGTTTCTGTTTGCTATCGGGGGCAGCTTTGCCAACAGAAGCAAGCCTCAGGCTCAAGAAGGAGTCCACTTAAAGGAAGGGGCCTCACACTGAGTCCTCAGATAACCATTGGGACAGGAAGAATGGATACAGAGGGTCACCCGAGGGTACGTTCCAGCACTTGCTTCTTCAGAGGTTTTATGCTGTCTCAGGCTTGGTTTTGTGTACCTTGTTCCAGGTCAAAGCTGTGGCACTGTAGACCTGAGTTCATTCCTGAAGCAATCAAACACTTGATCTCACAGCAGAACACATGGTACCACTGGATGCTGGGTTGACACCAGGCCATACAAACCCTTGGAACCAGAGGGTAAGGGGCATGCGGCTCTTTGAAGCAAAAAGTGAGGGACTCTTGCCGGTAGCAAGGCTGCTGGCTGTCAGCAGATAAGAACAACAGCTCTTCTCTCAGGGTGGGGGGGACGAAGGGCCTGGTGGGGGTGTGGTGTGGGAAGCTGAGCCTCTGGGCCTTCCCCAGTGTGGCAGTTGCCGATGTTATGAGCCTAAGTGCTGGGGTGAGCTGGGGTTACCACTGCTTGGTTACTTATTAACTCTGTGACTCTGAACAAGTTGCCTAATCTGGTATTTGACTCCCTCACGGGCATAATGGAATAACAGTAGTCACCTACTTCACCTGGTGGATTTGAGAATTAAATAAGTATTCGGGGAAGAGTCAGTGTGAAGCCTAGCAAGGGCAACTCTGCTTTGTAACCAGCAAGTGCTCTGTCTTCTTGAGGCCTCTTGAATACCTGAGACGGACCCCACTCCTGAGGTCGGCCCCACTCCTGAGATAGGCCTCTTGGGGCCTACCTTTTAACTCTAGGAGAGGAACCCAGTACAGGGCAGGAATCTTCTATGCCCAGGCCCTCAGCTGTCCTCTACAGTAGGTTCCCTTCTCTGCCTACTAGTTCTAACTTTTTGGCTCAGGAAGGAGTTTAAATGCCACAAAATGATCTCTTTTGGAGCATGAGGGGACCAGGCTGGAAACCCTTCTCTGGTTCGCCCACACGAAGAGGCAAGCCTACGGCGTTTCCCTGGCCTGAAGTTCTGTCCTCAGCAGCTGGGTCCAGGTGGGGAAAAACTAGTCTTTTTTCACATGCCATATTTCCAGTCAGGCAAATGTAGCTGGGCCTCCGCAGATGCTCTGGAGTGCAGGCTCAAAGGCAGCAGGCCTGCCAAAGCTCACAGCTGGAATCTTGGGGGTGGGGGGAGGACCTGAAAACCAAGAGTATGTGCAGAAAGCTAAACAACTGGGGAGCCATTAGCCCAAGATGAGGGAATGGACGGCTCCAAGAGCGAAGAAGGCTGTCACCCAGACACGCCCAGCTCCTCATCCTGACTGCAGGGCCAAAGCCGAGCATCCCCAGCGGCCACGGTCCCTGAGAGGCTCTTGGCTCTGAAGACCGAGACCAGGCTCTTGACATCACTGACAGGGACAAAGAAGACAGAAATGGGGGTGGGCCAAAGCAAAAACAGGGAAGGCTAGCCCTCTCCCAAACATGGAAATGGTCTTGTTGTGTGTCATGATGACGGTGCACACACGGAGACACGGTCATGTGTGGAGGGGTTTCTGAAAAGGGTTTCAAAGGCCACAGGGACTGCAGAGCCAGAGAGCCCTTGTGCTGGCATTGTTAGCACACCTCATCCTAGCTTGTGTGACTCCATTACCATTTCTGTCACCTATGAGAGGGCATGATTATTGCGCTTCACGTGTCTTGAGGATTTAGTGAGGGGATCTAGCAAGGTGCCGAGTATGCCCATCAATCGAGAGGGAATATCGTCAGCTGAGAATAGAACAGAAACCCAAATGCAGAGGTGGGGACAGGTGAGGTGAGCCATTTGCATCCTCCAGAAAGCCCTGTTTCCCCATGGTCCAGTTACACCGGGGTTACCCCATTCCTGACCCAGCACTGTCATACTTTGGTCCTCGCTGCCTTTCTACTTGCGAGGACTGGGACACTTTTCTACGTACCGAAGTAGTTCAGGCTCCCCAGCTATCAAGGTCCAACTCGGAGGCCACCTCTTCCAGGCTTTCTCCAGTTCCTACTTCTGTCTCTCGTAGCTGGGACTCAACTTCTCTGTGAAGCCTGCGTGACTTCCCTAAGGTCAGAGGCCTGCTCCTTTCCCAGCGTCGCCAGCTCCTGGCATGTGTTGGTCGAGAGGAAACTACTGGGAACATAAAAATAGTGAGCTCTGCGAAAGGGTGGTAAACCAGTTCATTCTTCACCATAGGAAAGCCAGGGCGGAAATGGACTCCAGCTGCACCATGGGAAACTTCAGTCAGATTCGAAGAATTCCCTTAGAGAGAGTGATAGATCCCAGACCAGGTCCCTTGGGACCGTGTGGAATTTCCTTCGTGGGACTTTAGGAAGGAGTGCTTTTAATGGTTTGGGTGATTCTGAGTTTTGTTGAAGGGGCATCTCTCTTAGCATGAGTCACCAGCAACCCAGATGACAGTAAAGGGGCTTTTGGCTCTTGGTCACTGGGTTATCCAAATGGCCTGCTGTGCTGAACACTAGTTGACAGAGGAGGCCACACGCCTGAGGGGAAGACGGAAAAGTCTTGCTCCTATAGGCTTTACTCTGAGCCTATAAGCAAATGAGGCATTTGTCAAGGGTTACTCACCTATATTTGAATTAATAAATGCATAAGAGACATCAGGCCATAGTGCCAGCATGCACATTTGGTGGTGGTGGTGGACACAGAACATCCTAAGATGAGAGCTGATGTCTCCAGAAGGAACCCCATGAATTAAAAGCTTCACTGGATGGCTGGCTGGGCCCAGGAAGGCTTATTATAGCCAGCTGGGCCTCACTGGCAGAGGCTGTGGCGAGGATCCTGGGGTCAATTACATGAAAGACTGGATAGCTATGTAGTGTGACAGCCAACTGCTCCGGATATGGTTTTGATCATCTTGATGGAAAACCAGCCTGGTTCTGGTCCCCAAATGTCTGATGTTGGCTAAGCATCCCAGGGCTATACTCTGGTACCTTGGTATGTGCATTCCTTCCCCTAGGACAGCTCTCCCAGGCCAGGAGCCTCACCCACGTCAGCGGTTACTGCCTTGGTAGAGCATCTCTTGGCTGCTGAGCAGGCCAAAGTCAGCCGACCATGGCTAGTTCAGCACCGTTAATTAGCTGCAGCTTAACTCAGTGCTATTAAAGGCAGCGACAGAGGTGTGGCATCTGAGTGGAGTCCGAGAAGGGCCTGAGGAAAGAGGAAAGGCATGGCATAATTCTCAAGAGTTAGCACTTATTTTGGGGCCTGAGAAAATATTTCTTCACACCCACAAACAGTCACCTCATTTCAACTGTCAATCAAGTCTATATCTAACCATGGAGCTCTCACAACCAAACAGCCACACTGCCAGAACTAACATGATCGCAACATCAGCAAGCCATTGGGCATGACACCTTTCAAGTTCGGCTCCAGGTAGCGACTAAAAGCAAACCAAAAGCCTTTCACATTGGGAAGGCACAAAAGTCAGGGTGACTGGGAAGCCTCTTGGAAAGGACAAGACCAGAGAGGACAGGAACAGAGACACATACATTTCGTTCTCTTGGCAATAGTATCAGACACGTGTGTGCTTGGGCTGGTTGTCAACTTGACACAGGAGAGTTGCTTAGGAAGAGGGAAGTTCAATGGAGGCACTGCCTTCAACAGACTGGCCCATGGGCATGTCTTCGGGGCGTGTCTTAACTGCTTGGAAATGCAGGAGAACCTAGCCCACTGTGGGTGGTGCCACCCCTAGGCAGCTGGGCCTGAGCTGTAGAAGTAGCTATGACTTGCTGAAGAAAGCAAGCTAGTAAGCATCATTCCTCCATGGCTCTTGCCTCTTCGTCTGTTTGAGCTCCTGACCTGGCTTCCCTTAATAGCCTGCTGCGATGGGGATATGTACACCAAAGACTCAGAAAGCATCAGCTCACAGTCAAACATGTCACGCGCGTGTGGACTTTAAAGACTGAGTGGTGTTAGAAGCCCTGTAAACCTGGCGAGGACAACAGGTGTGGGCTATGTGTGCTGTTCCCAGAGCTCAGCCAAGGCCAGGCTTGTCAGAAGAACATGACAGATGGCTCACCTGTGACCCACACATTCCAGTGGTTTTCCTCCTTAGATCCAGGCTCCAAAGGTGCATCCCCAGCTCTCTCTCCTCCTTCATGTGGGGCAAAGCGTCTGGTGAGAAGCCTCGCCCTGGGCCCCCAGGTCCCCTTTCTTCAGAGACCTCCACGAGTCCTTGGGACATGAGCTAGGACTAGAAGTTCACTGTAAACCTGGGTCCTAATTCACAACTCAGGACTTCCTTGGAAGGCTCGAGAAGCGAGAACACTCAGTGGTTCAGGCAGTTTGCTTGTGTTTTCTAACAAGTTCTAGAGAAGGTTAACTGCTTAAAAAATTGACATTTGAGGGGCTCCAGGAGATAAAATCATTAGTTTTTTTGTTTTGTTTTGTTTTATGGGATGTGACAAGGTGAGACTAACTGTGAGAGAGGCTTGAGCAGCCGACTCAAGTATTCCAGCGTTTGACCTCTTGGTAAGCGGAACACAGAGCCACTCCCAGCTCATAAAAAACAGCTCTGTAGTTGACATTCGTAACTGTAAAGGGCCCAGACTTGTGACCTTTGATCCGTGTGTAAATGCATATTAGAAGAAATCGAGATGTGTTGAGTCGAACTGATTAGAAATTCAAGAAACGAACACACCATCAAATGGAAAAATCATTTAATTCAAAAGTCATACTTCCACTCACTTTATAGGGATTGCCAGGTACACAAACCAAACACAGAAAGCCAACTTTTACAGGTGCTTGACAGAAATTGTATTTTCTTTATAGATACGCACAATGGCACAGAAACACATTTTTTAAAAAGCCTGAACATGGCAAAACTGTTGTTTTTTTTAATAACAGGAAAAATGTCCTATCCTAGCTACTTTTTAATTACAGAATTTGATTCTATGCACCAGTCAATATTCAACACTGAAATTTACAACAGTGCATTAGGATTTTCCCAAAGAAAATATTAAAGTGCCTCTTATAAGTACTTTATTGATATTATATCACACAGCACTGTACAGTCTACTCAAAGGTAGCCTAAAAGAGGGATTAAACATGCAAACAGTTTAGTTCCCAAGATACAGACTAGCTGTCTTTGAGAGTGCTTTTGAACACTAGCTTAGCATTAGCTACTGGGAATTGATGGGTCTGAGTTTTTAACACGACTTAAGAAGTCACCAAGGAACACAGCTGCAGACAACTATGTGGGAAATGTGAACGCAGGCTTTAGATGGCACTTCATCTCTGTCTTTGATCTTGTGCATGGAGATCAACAGCCTCTCCTTCGGCTGAGACCCTCCCTCCAAGGCTGTCTACAAGCTTCAGAAGTGCCAGCTAATGTCTGTCTACACATGAGGCTGCAGCTTTACACATGTAGCTATGTGCTGCACAAGACACATACACATGGACACATGCACACACAACTTTTAGAATCACCAGATGTATGTTTTCACAGACGCAATGCTGGTCCTGGCATCTTGACCCCCAGGAACGCTGTTTGTTGGTGCTACTCAGAAGTCTATGGGAACTGTGGGTGGGGTATGACACAGAGTGTCCCGGCCTGGCTGAAGCTACTCCAGGTCACTTGGACATTGAATGACCCATAATCTGCTCCCCACCGACCACTAATTTTGATACAACAGTTCTTGACTCACCTTCCGTGGGTTAGGACTATGCTCAGTTGCTCTCTAAGACATTCCATGAAGGGTATTTTCATTTTGTTTTCTCCTATAGACTTGTGAAAAACTATTAGTTGTGGAATTCTTCCCGTGACAGTCCATTTCCACCTTTCAGCCCCCCCAACCTTCCACCCCCAGTAAGAGCAATATCACAGCACTCTTTAAAGATCTGGGGCTCCTCAGTGTGGTTCATGTTTTTCTTTCTGATCCTGGCATTTTTATATGTATGCTTTTCTTCCCATGAACACAGGGCTGCCTCTGAGTGACATCGGGAATCTCTCGTCTGCTTTAGGAAACTCTTTAAGTTAGACAAGTACCGTGGGCAGCAAAAGGAAGAACACTAATTATTACTTGCTGGAGTCTTGTCTCAGGTGTGCTGGAGGAACGTGCAGGGCTCACTGTCATTTGGATGCTAGGCTCACAGGCAACCACTAAATCAGCATGGATGCCGAAATCTGTGAGCACAAGAGACATTTCACAGCCCCCACTGTGGGGTGTGAGGGGCACCTGGCTGGTGAAAGGGCTCTATGGGGCAGGGCTGTAGACGTCAGTGATCACTGGTAAGTTTGCCAGAGGTGGCAGCTAGCTCCCCGCGCAGACACCCAGAACATTCCTTTGAAAGTCGGGTATCTAAACAGATGCTTGGTTCCCTTGTCTCCTAGGAGTGATGGGTGATAGAGCAAATGTGGGGTGCTGGGGTGTGGTACACCCAGGAGCTCCATGGCTCTGAAGGTAGGAGAAGCAGAGGCCAGAGGGTGAAAGGTGCCAACAGCCAGCCACGAACAGAGAAATGGTCACACCATCTTTAGTCTGTTATATCCCTAGGCCTCAACAATGGATGCTTCTGGAACCTCTACGATGGAGAAATAGCTTTTGGTAGGATGGGTTCTACGGTTTTCAGGAGGAAAAAGCACTTGGCAAGGATTTCTCTCCGAGATCCAGGTGTGGCACACTCATGTCTGGAGTTGTGGGCAAGTGCCTGCACTTCCCAAGAAACCAGCATGGTTTCCGGCCCACCCGGGTCAATGTACAAGTACTCGTGCTAGCTTGCTCTTTGCGTCACTGTTGAAAAGCACCCACAAGACTTCCCCATCGGCTTCAGAAACACTAAAAACTGCCTCCAATACTGATAGAATACTGAGGGGCCCACTAAATGGAGTTGACTCTTATACACTGATCTTGAAAACTGGGAGAGAATAATCTTGAGCAAGTCCAGATTTCCCTTGCTTGGGGATAGGGATTTGAAACAGTTGTCTTCTCACAGCATGGCACTGTTCAGTTATGGAACTCTGTCTCTCAAGGAGAAGTGAGGCCAATCATCATAAGGCCCCCAGATTCAGGTCAGAACCAAGTGATCACAGGGCCTTACAAGAGGAACTCAAAGCTCCGGGGAATGTTTGGGAGTTTGGTCAATGAACTTCCATTCTGGTAACTCACTCCCCACGTCCTACCCCAGTTTTCCTTATCTGTGGGAGCTAACGGGCGTTCAGAGAGCAGAAAGGGTACATTTCATTTTTAATCTTCCAGTTCACTTGGCTCATATTCATCCCCCCAGTTCTTCAGCTGATGGGGAGAAGGGAGGCCTAGCTGGACAGAGGGAAATGGAGTGGCCATCTGTCATAGGCCACACATGGCCTAGGGGAAACTGGAAGGAGGTCAGCCTCCAAGAGCAGCTTCACACCGGGGCCAGCTCAGGAGAGGAGTGTGCATCCAAGCAGTCATGCTGGGCCCTGACTACAGAACACCTCGCTTATGATGAGGCTGGTGACTATTTAAATCATCAGATATATTAAAAGGATCACGCTGGGCTCTTTCAATTTGGAAAGCGCAATGCTATTTGAGCATGCATGCCCTTCGGGCCCCATTTCCCAACTTCTTCTCAAGCTCACAGGGAAGAGTCTATTTCCTTTCTTCCTTTAGATTTCAACCCCGCTCCCCACCACTACACCTGGCTGGCTTAGGACTTTAGCAATCCTCTTGCCTCTGCCTCCCAAGTGCCAAGACTACAGGCAGGGGCCATTACACCCAGCTTCAGTGGCAGTTCTGAGACTTGTGTTTGCCTTGCTCTGCTTCAGCCTGGGTCCCTGACTGAAGGGTGGAGTCACCTTACTCCTATGAGTTCCCCGGTGACAACATGACAGTCCTTTAGCTGGTAAACTCAATGCCGAGTCACAGTGAACTCCTACTAACATTGCAGCCACACTGGAAACTGTAATGGCGCGGTCTAGCTCCCTCTTGGCAAGTTCTTTGACTTTGGAGCTGTAGGGAACCTGGAGGTGAAAGGGGAGCACAGAAACACATCTACAGAAAGAGAGGACTCAGAGTCATAGCAGCTGACTTTCTTTTGTTCTTAGAACTGATAGACACTTTTACATACTAGCTAGGCTGTATCTATAAAACCTTAGGAGGTGAGGAAGAAAAGGAGAAATTGTCTCCTCTTCTTTTGTCTGGACATCCTGGGATACCAAGAAATACACCTGAGAAGAACAAACAAAAACAAACATGTCTCCCCTAGCCCCGCCTATTTAAATCCTGAGTGCCACTTTACTGTTAGTTGGGAGTTTATTACCTGAAAATGCTTTTTGAACTCTAAAGCCCCAAATCACATGGAGATAAAGAAAACTGAATACAATTAGCTTTTCAGGTTTTCAGGTTAACGGGCAGGAACCATAAGAAACATTCTCTCTCTGGGTCAGAGAGGGGCCATGACCTTGACTCATCAGCCCTGCCTCTCCTACCCTTCAACACACCTGCTCGGCAATCAAAATCGCTAACTACATGGAGCGACTAGCTTAAGATATCAAATATAAAACTTTACCATATAATATTTCAAATCATTCTATTTACAAGTTTATCTTTTAAAAAAAAGCAAAAGATACAGTAATTCAACACAATTCAAGTTTTTCATTTCTTCATTAAAGAACCCTAGGGAATTCCAGAGCCAGAGACACTCTGGAGCAACCCTGCCATCCACGGGGCTCCTGGCAGGTGTGACAGATTGTCCAGAGTCTGTCTACTAAGGTCATTCATGTGTGCAGATACCATGATTCTGTTCTTTGGAGGTCATGTGACATCGCAACGTCCAGGTGGTCTCCCAGGCACAGGAGTTAAAACCCAGCGCCTTTTATTCAGGAATCCCCTCCTAGAAGGCACCCACCCTAGCCTGGAGGCCTCAACATCTGGTGTCTTCCAGGTTCTTAATGGTCTATACTAGGCTCATGCCTGGGCACCCTAGTTCATGATTCCTTCTTTTCCTGGGTGGCAGTGTATATAGAGGTCCTTTAAAAATGCAGGCTACAGGTTTGGCCCAAGAATCATCTCTAAACTCCACAGGACCTCCATAGCAAAAGCATTCTAGGGAGCAGTTGGGAGTCACTGGCAAGAGCAAAGACAGGCAGCAGGGCGAGGGGGGACTGGAAGGGACCCATCAAACGCTAGCCCGGAGGGAGGCAGCATCTTACCCTCTGAAGCAAGAACTCATTGCATGAAGAACAGAAGTATTGACCATGTATGCGATTTAATCTCAACAGGTTCCTAGACTTTGCTCCAAACCTATCCTGGTGATGCAGACATTCACCAGAAAAAGAACAGCCGGGGTCTGCCCCGGTTAGACCACCCTAATGGTCTAATCCTCTGCTTCAGATTGTTGGGAGACCATTCAAGAAAACCACCAGAGCTGGTAGAAGGCGGTGTCATACAAAGAGGAGTATTATTTTTGGCTTAGTTTTAGAGTAGGTTGGGTTGCTATGGTTACTAGGTGATGGCAGTGATGGAAGCCTTCAGTGGCAGAGAACGTGAGGGGCATGTGCTTCTTTGCATAAGAGGACTGGACTGAAATCTGCTGACCATGGGCCAACAGCTGCTCAAGAGATGGTGAGAGATTGGACCTTACATAAACAGTGCGGCGACCCCTGCATCCTGTGTGCTTGCCGACAGGCCCAGCTGCCTGCAGCACTGTGTCTCTGGGAGAAGGAAGGGGAGAGGAAGAGCGTCCGCTGTAAACAGCGGTAGAGGCAGTCTGCAGCGTGGTGCCCTGCCTTGTCCAATTCAGCAACGCTGCACTTTCTGTAGGACTATTCTCCTCGTTTCCTCTTTCCAGGAGGCTGGGGGTTTGGATGACGGTTGAAATGAAATCAGGGCTCGCTATTTAGGGCACGCAGGAGAAAACGGCTTTGCAAGCCTTCCTCTAGGTTACCAAAATCAAGTGGCCTCCTCTGCTCGCTGGGTTTCAGTTCTCGCAGCATCACTGTGGTGCTGTCCGCTGAGATGATCATGGAGAGACGTGACACAAGTTCCCGGATGCATTCATGTAGGCAAGAAGCAACAGTCAGGCTCCCTGCTTTCTCAGTGGCAATGAAGAGTGGTCCACAACACCAGAATCAGTAGTTGTCATGGAGACCACGTAAAGCTCAGCAGCTCTGCCGGGGCCGGAGGTTAGAGGAACTCCACGTAGTTCTCTGGGATGAGGCCAGTCTTTCCATTCAGAGTCCCCTCCAACCAGCCGGGCTCCTGAGATGGATGAACTGTGCAGGAAGGGGAGAGAGGGTGAGAGGAGATGAGGCCATGGGCAGGCTGGATGTGCTGTGTACTGGAGGATGTGGGAGGTAAGTTAGAGGTCAACAGTGGGGTCAACAGTGGGATGCCCCACCCACCCGCGCGCCCACCCGTCCATCCACCCTTGCACACACACAGGCCTACACTCATCAACCCATCCTACCCACTATCAGCTACGTACCAATGGCACGCCCCTGGAGGATTGCTAGGAACGAGTCTTTACGGGTTATCTATTTTGCGTATTTGTTCATTATTATTTTTATCTTTTTAAAAGAGGGTCTCAAAAAAAATAAAAAATAAATAAAAATAAAAGAGGGTCTCAATCTGTAGTTTAGCTTTGAACTCCCAGGTCTGGGCTTAGCAGCAGGAGCCACCATGCCCAGCTTGACCCATCTGCTCTGTACCTTTAAATCCTTACAGCGCTGCTCATTTCCTTGCAGATCCTGACTTCACGCTGCAGGCTGCCTGCTTCCCTTCTGCTCCACCCACACCCTCCCTTGCTTTCCTATACCCCAGAACTTTTCCTTTTCCTATAAACAAGCCAGAAAAGCTGTCTGCTTCCTCTAAGGCAACTTTCGAAGTTTCTGATTTTTTTTCAGCATCCACAGACTGTAGACCCACTTCCGTTCTGTCACAGTCCCTCTCTATGGAGAAATCTGGCTGGGTCTGTAAAGCACACCACAGGGCAGGGAAGAGAGATGGATTTGTGAGCCTCAGAGATGTGTATGTACGGGGAGGAGGAGTGTTCCTACTTGTGAACTGACCGTACAAGCACAGTTCACTCTCGGGTGGGACAGGGTACTCACTCTACACGGACTAGGAAAACCCCAATTATCCAAGATTGTTCGGAAAGAATGGATTTTCCCAGTTCCTTTCCTGGGCTAATTAAGTGACTTCCTGAGCTTGTTTTAGAAACGCACTTCCGCCCCAACTCTACTGTATAATTCTAGTTTCGGTTTGTAGGGAAAGAACAGAACCCAATGGAAGCCAATGAGGAGGAAACAAAATCCCGGACTGTGAGACTTCTAAAAGGACTGATGTGTGCAGAGACATTCCTCAAATGAGGACACGGGCAGCCGGCCTCCGAAACCTTGCATAACTTCCGACCACGAGGCCTGAAGCATGAAACCTAAGCAGATGTCAGACCCACACCATCCCCACAGGGAAGAGTCTGCAGCACTCGGGTGGCCTGACCTCTCCAGGTACCAAAGGTCTTCCTAGGTCGCAGATAGGCTTCCCTCTGCCTGGCCGCCAGCTGAGGCTATCATGACCATTTCCAGGTCTGCACCTCTACGATGGTAGCAGAATCTTCTCTGTGGTTTCTGGTATGGGTTAAGGATGCCACTGTGAGTGCAACATTAGCTCCCAGGCAGCTTAGAAAGTAAGGAACTCCCTCCCAGTAAAAGAGGGCCAAGCCAGGGGAATGACAACACACGCAGGTAAAGGTCCCTATGTCTGAGGCCTGGGTTCAGCTGCTCGGAAACCATGTGAAAAAGCCAGCTGTGGCGGTGTACACCTGCTCTCCCAGCTGTGGCGGTGTACACCTGCTCTCCCAGCTGTGGCAGTGTACACCTGGCTCTCCCAGCTGTGGTGGTGTACACCTGCTCTCCCAGCTGTGGCAGTGTACACCTGCTCTCCCAGCAGTGGGGGTGGAGACAGGAGGACTCCAGGGCCCTTCCACCAGCCAGTCTGATATCTGGCTTTGGTATATCTGTACCCACCAAAGCTTCAGGAAACCTTAGATGTTCCAGACCAAAAATGAACAAATTAAACCTGTTCCCCCAAATAAATGAGTTAATAGGAAAAATGCTATTTGAACAAAATACAGACAACCAAAAGAGCCTCTTTCCAGCACAGCTGCTTAGTGGTTGTGTGTCTGCTTCCTCCCACAGTCTTTCAGATAGCATGGGTGCTGAGGAGGTTATCTACAAACCTGAGTGGAATTTGCAGACAGACGGCGGGGAGAATGGGAGGGAGCCAGGAAGACCTAGAGATGTGCTGCATAGATTCAGGGAACGAAGCAACCCCCTGAAGAGCCTGTTGACTTGTTGGAGTCTCTGAGCCACGGCTGCTTAAAGCCTAGTGCTAGACAATGTACCAGCCCCACCTGTATGCTCACGGAATGTGCAGATCCCTGGGCCCTAGGCACCTGCATTTCAACAGGTTTGTAGACGTGAAGAGCTACGACTTTCCTGTGTCAAAACACCTTTTTAGGAAAGGTGATAGTTAAAGAATGAAAATCTGAGTTTTGATTGGCTGGTGGAGGTGGGAGCCTGGATGCCCAACTCCTTCCTGCTGGAATCTGTTCCCTGGTCTCATACAGGGCTCAGATGAAACCCCAATTCCTTTATAAATAGTATGACGGACTTGCTTCTGCTGGCTTCTCCCACCTCCTGATTTCTGGAAAATTCACAGCATATCCCACATAGTGTTCATGAGTCCTATTAAACGGCTAAAATGCTTCCCTAGCTCAGTTTTGTTATCCACGATCTGGCTCAACAACCTTCAGTTCCTTCCCTCTGCATCACCCATTACGACATAGCCCAACTCTCGGAAAGGCTGAGTATCATGGGGGTCACATGCTCAGAATTTCAGACAAGTTAATTTGCACTTAGTTGTGAGAGTAAAACCAGAATTTGAACCCAGAGACCAAAGCCTTGCCCTACATATCCTGCTTTGGATCAGTAGGAGAAGGTGCTTCTTGATGGTGTGAACAGGCTGAGCACAGCAACAGCAGAAACATCACTAACAGGCGCTCCACCTGTATTAGCTGCCGTGTGAACACAGAGCCGGCTCTGCTGCTATCCTCATCTACAGGTGAGAAACTCAGGGTCCAAAAGGTTAAGCAGCTATGTAATTTTCGCAGAATTCAGACTGGAGCTATCCTAGAGGCCGGGGACATCTGACCACAGTCTGAATTCTGCTTATGCCTGCCTCAGTATGCTGGCTGGTGGGTGACGTGCTCAGTTAGTGGTTGGCAGGCTGAACTGCACCCGTCAATGTGCTACGTACACGCCACGCACTGCAAGGAGCTGCCTGGGTGGCAGTCTAGAGCAGTGAACACAGAAGCTGCTGGTGGCACGGGCCAACTGCTCTCTGCTACAGCCTTAGGTACACCACAGCTCCCTGGCACGCTCGGCGCATGCTGTCTTCTCTGCTGCTAATTCACTATGGACAATGGGCAAACATGGGATACGGTCTCTAAAGGCTGGCTACCCCCAGAGGGAAGAAGCCTCCATGAGAGGAAGTTACAAATCACATTACAGCCACATTAGTCAGCCATACAGGGCAGGCAGTGGTGGCACACACCTTTAATCCCAGTAGCCATACTAGTTAGCCATAGAGGCCGGGCGGTGGTGGTACACGCCTTTAATCCCAGCACTAGAGAGGAATATAAAACAGGAGGAGACAGGAACTCACTCTCTTTCAGTCTGAAGAGCTCTCTAGTGGCTTGGCTGCTTTGCTTCTCTGATCTTCAGGCTGAACCACAAAAATCTGTCTCTGGGTTTTTATTGTCCCTGCTACAGTCTGAGGTCCTATCAGAGGCCACAGACTGTGCTAGGTTTTTGTCCCTTTTGGGAAGTGAGAATTATTTATCAATAAACTAGTGAAAGGGCGGAGAGAGAGACAGAGAGAGAGACAGGGAGAGAGAGACAGAGAGAGAGAGAGAGAGAGAGAGAGAGAGAGAGAGAGAGAGAATAAGGGGAGAAGAGATTGGAGGAGGGGAGGCACTCTGAAAGTTACAAGCTAAAGGCTCTCACAGTGTCAGCCGGCAGTGCTTAGGGCAGACACAAGGCCCTAAGACACGGAAAAGTTACATGTGATCCCAGAACAGTGGTCTGTAAACTCCCTATAACACGCCACAGAGTATGGCAATTCCTTGTAGTGTCATAGAAAACATACTAACAAAAAAACCATGGTGACTGTGCTCCAATAAAACTTTAAACTTTAATTAAAAAAAAAATTGCGATCTCTGTCTGGCCCCTGTGGGAGACAGAGCTTTTGAATGGAGCATTTGGAGTAAAGCTCTATGGCTTGCTTGATGGCAATGTGGACTGCTGTGTGCCTGGAACTGTGTGTGGCTCAGGGGCACCAAATGGCTCTGAGGCAGGAGCTGCTAGGCTCTGCCATGATGAACTGTGCTGGTCTCAGGCGGGAACTACCGTAATTGCCATAAAAACAGCTCAGTTGAGGTTTAGACTGGCCAGGAAACAGGCGGTACCTTATTACCGTATTACTTGTACATGGTGCAACTTAAGTTTTCAAGAACTGCTTAACATTTTAAGAAATGCTCCTGGATACTAAAAAAATGTTACAGATTCACAATAAAACAAATTCAGACATAAAAGACCACACTGTTGGATGAATGTACGTAGGCTTGAGAGAGAGAAGAAAAAGAATATAGAGAATAAAGTTAATGGTTTAAAAAAAAAGGTAAAGTCTTTAAAGAGACAGTATACAGATAGTTATAGATGAAGAGAAATAAAGAAAAATAAGCCACGTAAAAATGGAAAATTCACAGAGAGTCTGGATTATGTACATTGTGTTTTCTTTAAAATTTTTGACTGTGAAGGACACATTTCATTACATGGGCTGCCAAGCTAAACCAGAATGGATATAAGGGTATTACGATTTCAAAATTTGGGTCTAAGGATATGATGCTTTGGAGAGGGTCTTCTTTTGTTTTCACAGAGGACCAGACCCTGTGGATTGCATCTATCCCAATTTGGTATGATAGACTACGACCTCCCGAAAAGTTGCTGTGAACATCTTCAGAAAATTACTTCACTCAACTGCCAACTGAGATGAACCTGACACACAGGTTACACCCTAAACGATTTGATTAACAGCGCCCCCATTCAGCAGGAAGCAGTTTGGAGAGAAAAAACTGCGCCCATGTTCCCAAATATTGTTTATAAATGTTCTTTTACATTTAAAGGGGGAAATGATATAGGTATGAGTAATTTGCATTGATGTGGATTTTAAGGTCAATTTTGCTATATGTATATGTATTTCTGCTCTCGATTAAGGTGATTGTGTAGTTCATTAAAAAATGTAATGTATAATTAAGAAATATAGGTTAATGGGTAATCATCAGTAATAGTCAAGCTTGTAGTCATGTTAGTTAGATTTTCTAGATATATAGAGATATATTTCAGATAGGCATTTTTCATATCTCTCAAAGGCTGCAGAATATGGCATTTAAAATATTTTAATAACTTAGGACTTTTCATGACAATGAGATATATCTGCTCCTGGCGGCACCAATCTACTTCGAGAGGAAGATGGGCATCGAAGAGGAGCCTTATGGAGTTTGATAGCCATTTGGGCAAGAAACTGCTCTTGCCTGGACTGTTGCATAAAATGGACACAGAGAACCCGCAGAGAGAGGACTGCTGAACTTGCCTAAAGGTGAGACGGTCTTCTGGGGTTCATGACTCATGAAAGAGTCTGCGAGACATTCTGCAGGACACAGCAGATAGTGACTGAACTGTCTTTGGGATTTCCTGCTTGATGAAAATGTCTGCTGGATACTATGGGCCTGAAGGCTGAAGATGGATGCCCCAACGGTATAAAAGAACTTTGGGTGACTGTCCAGGCAGCAAGATGTCTTTGTCATTTCTAGAGTTTGAAGTTTCTTAGTTCTTGTTTACTTAAGTAATATTATATCCTTCTGGAGTCTTTGATGGAGTTGAAGAATGGATAGATATAGTTTTCCATTGTTAGGATAAAAGATAAAATAGATATAAATATTGTAACTGTGATTCTTGCTTAATAACTGTTTTGCTGTATGTAATCTTACTATGTTAAAGTTAAAGCCTTTCTTTTTTTTGTTTAAACAGAAAAAGGGGAAGTGATGTGGGAGTGTCATATATCAATCTGTTGATTTCATTGGTTAAGTAATAAAGAAACTGCTTGGTCCTCATAGGTTAAAACTTAGGTGGGAGGAGTAAACAGAACAGAAGGCTGGGAGAAAGAAGCTGAGTCCGGAGTCACCATGATTCTCATACTCCAGACAGATGCAGGTTAAGATCATTCCTGGTAAGCCAGCTCGTGGGCTACAGCAGATTATTAGAAATGGGCTAGTCCAGGTACGAGAGCTAGCCTAGAAGAGGCTTGATAGAAATGGGCCAAGTGGTGTTTAAAAGAATACAGTTTCCGTGTAATTATTTCGGGTAAAGCTAGCCGTGGGGGCGGCCGGGTGCCGGGGACGCAGCCCCGCCGCTCCTATTTCAACAGTCAGCAGTTTATGGATATGCCCTCCTAAGCTGTGGTGCACGAAGTAAGGGTGAAAGGTCAGGAGGTAGGGCTGGGCTGCAGAGGGCCTCAGAGGTGCCTCACAGAGCAGCAGGAGACCACAGCAGTGCTCCAAACAGGGGAACAACATGATAGGATTTGGGAGTTCACTCTAGCCTGTATGCAGAGCTAGGCTGAGAGGCAAGAGTGGCAATGGCAGGGTTTGCTAGGCAGCTGGTGGGAACATGCAGGTGAGATGGTAAAATCAGCGGGATGCTGGTGTGGCAGAGGAGCAGAGAGGAGGCTGAGAGAGCCTGCTAAGCGCTCGGGTCACCCACACCTGGACAGCTCATGGTCTCTCTGGTGAGGATGCTGTCTACCTGAAAGGGACCTGGGACAGCTTGGGTTGGCAATGGTGCTTCGTTGTATACCACAATGAAGGATCTAGCTCATCTCAAATGTGTGTGTGTGGTTGCTCACGCAGGCACACAGGTGCATGGATGTATGTGCACACGTATGCATCTGTGTGTGTAGAAGCCAGAGACCAGTACTGGTGTCCTCCTCAGTTCTCCGCCTTATTTCTTGAGGCAGAGTCTCTAGGAACCCTCCCGTCTTCATCTGCCCAGCACTGCGATCAGAGGCACACTACCACGCCTGGCTTTTGACAAGGGTACTAGGCATGGGACTCAGGTACTCATGCCCACATAGCAAGCATGTCACCTACAGACCTGTCTCCCAGACCCTTATCTCAAAACGTGAAAAGAGTATCCCAAGAACCCAATTTTTACAACTGCCATGCGAATTTTCTAGGTATCACAAATCACACTGCTTCCGGGTGACTAATGTTCCTGAGAACACAAATTACTTCTCTTTCCAGTTACTGTCTGAGGTGCTCCTAGCAGTGTGGACAGTTTCCTGGTAGATTGGCAAGAGCTGACACTGGAGATATTTCCCAGTATTGCACATCAACCCTCTGCTACATGGAGGCCAGGAGCTGACTAAGCGGCCACCCCAGAGTCCTAGCTTGGGCCCCTGGAATCCCAAGGCTTAGAGATCAAGGGTTATAGAACAGCAGACTTTCACCCCACACACCCTTCCCTTCTCTTCCTTATTCCGCACACAAAATACAGCACACTTATAACAAGAGCTTACATGTTCGAAAACTGTCCTCAGAAAGCTTCAACCTGACCGCCGCAGAGAGCCTCCAGGCTACACAGGCTTCGGGTCAACACAGGAGGCAGCAGTCGGAAAAGGCCACTTCTCCACCTAACATCCTAACTATCGTCTTTGGTAATGCTTTATTTCTCCGACAGAAGAAAAGTAGATTTTTCCTCTAGAATAGGATCCGGTGAGATATTACCAGGCAAAACAGTTTAGGAAGTGGGTTAGCGTTTCTGTCGGGGGCCAGGAATACAGCACCAAGGATAAAAGCACTTGCTGCGGAAGCTGATGACTCCAGAACCTAAGCTAAAAGCCAGGGTGGTGGTGTGCTTCTGAAATCCCAGAATTCCTATGGTAAGATGGCAGGCGGAAGGAGAATCGGCTGGAAGCTAGACTGGAGTCTGCAGCACACAGAAGAAACAAGAGAGACCCTGCCTCACTAGACGGTGGAAGGAACTGCCTCCAGAAATAACGTTCTCCAAGGGCACAGGTGAGCCAACCCTGAAGGCATGAGAGGCGCAGAGCTGGTACCACCTCCCTTGACTGTGGAGAAGTAGTGGAGTTGAGGGGAAAGATGCCTTCTCCCTCTCCCCTACCACCTCCAGTTATCCCGCTCTCCCCTTTACCAGTTGCAACACTTGGGTAAGCAGTCCTGCAACCTCTTCTGGGAAGTGCAGCAGAGCTGACTCTGTTGATGGGGTGGGGGAGGGCAGAGGGGACTGGCCCAAGAACATGAGCATGAGCAATTTGGCCCCAACCCTTATCTGCCATATGGCATGGGCAGGGGAGAGACGCCCTCCCCCCTCTATGCCTGAGGTAGGTGGGGGAGCTGCCCCTGCCCCTCACCAGCTGCAGTGCCTGGGAGAGCAGGCTCTGCACCTCACCTGGGCAGCATAGTGGAGCTGGCTCTAAAGGTAGAGGTGTGGGAGAGTCGACCCTGAGGGCCTGAAAGCAGAAGAACTGGCCTGGCCCTTTGCTGATGGCTGAAAGGAGTGAACCTGCCAGGGCAGTGCTGGAGAGCTCGCCCTGGTATGAGGACAAGGGAGAACTGGCGGCTGGCCAGCCCTGTAACTACCCAGGCCCAGAACCAGGGTTATGAGTTGGCACACCCCAACATCCACCCCATCTGTGATCTGCAGCAGCATGTTAAGGGGCTGGTCCTGCAGACCCAACGCTGCAGGATCTCTATACACAGGGCAGCAACAGGAAATCCAAGAGGAGTCCCAGTGAGGCTTTAGTATTGATATGATAGTGTAGCAGAAGCCAGAGGCCTTGAACCAGACCAGTGACTCTTCGACAGACACCCGCAAGTAAAGATGTACGGACAAAGGGGTTGCTGCGTGACTCACTGTGCCACACTACAGCCTCCATGATGAGACTGATTTTCCCTATTTTCCTTATTTCTCTTAAATTTTATTTTATTCTGATTGATGGGGAGGTGTTGCAAGGGCAGAGGGCAGATATGAAGGGACAGGGAAATGAATGGGATCCAGATGCATGATGTGAAAAACACAAAGAATAATAAGAGGAAAGTTAGAAAAAAAAAGAAAAAAAATGTTCTCTGACTCCACATGTGTGTCACAGCACAAGCGTGCCCACGGTCACATGCAAGCACGTGATGTCACCACCGGAGAACTCTGGTGAACCCTGGAGATCACGGGGGTGCGTGGGAAGGGAACCAAACATCTTTCTTGCTACATGTGCCTGTCTTTAAGGAGTTATGACGGTTACCTGGTGGTGGGTGGGAGCAGTCACAGCACCTGCTGGGCAGAGCACCCCACTGGGAAAGGGAGGCGTTGGCAGGTCAAGCTCGTGGGCTGTGTCTGCCTGACTTCTTGTTGTTCACTACTTAGGTTATGTCAAAAATGAGACTTAAAATGAACGAGGAGGGGATGCGGAGTGGTGCAAGCTCCTTGTGAAAATAATCTGGCATTTCCTCAAACAGCAAATCTAGAGTTACCATGTGACCCAGAAATCCCAAACTCAAACATGAATGTCAACAGGATACCATTCTTAACAGGGGGAAAGTGGCAATAAGCTATCCCGTCAATTAACTGGTAGATGTTGAAGTAAATGTTGGTACAGCCACACGATGAAATACTACTTGGCCATAAAAGGGAATAAATTGCAGATATGTGTTACACATGGGTTAACTTAGAAAAACATCATTTAAAAATAAAATACAGAGACCACATATTATGTAATTTCTATTTGCATGAAATATCCAAAGTTCAGGCATAAAGCATCACGATTGCTAAAGGGCATGGGTTCATCGTATGTGTGTGTGTGTGTGGGGGGGGTGATATCCTGGAATCAGACAGTGGGGAGAATTGCATAACTGTATATATCACTGACCCATGGCAGGAGCAGAACCGCCCCAGTGGTGACACCCATTCTGATTTGTCCGTCAGGGGAAACTGTTAGCACAGCTGTTCTGTGCGGGCACACTCACATGGCAGGGTTTGGGACAGTCTTCTGCAGCCCCACTGTGCCTGCTGGTCTGCTAGGCTCGCAAGCACCGGCTGATGTCAGGAGATGTGGCTGCACTAGCTGTCTCATGTGCTCAAAGATTCAGCATGGTGCTCTGGACTCAGGGAAGCAGGGAGGGGGACCACAGGCTCATCAGGACACTTGTAGTTTCGAACTTGCCCCAGTTGTTGCTGGCCCAGGAGAACCAGGCTGGGACTCTTCCTGCGTTGACTGCTGTGTTTCCCACCGGGTCTACTCATGCCTGACTGAACAGGTGGGCAGAATGCAGGGTGTGGGGGACACCTGGTGCCGGGCTCTCTGGATGGGACTACAGTGCCTACAGCCGGCTGACAGTCAGTCGGGCTGGGCCATGCTAGCCCAAAACGAAAAGCCATTCTTGTTACCAGATCGCAGCACCACGGTCCTTTTCTAAGAAGGACACAGAGTTGTGACAATAAGGATAAGCACACTGCGTATTTCCTATTCCATTCCTTCAGTACTACTTTATGCCGACACTATGTATCAGCTTGACGTCCTTTTTACCATACCGTGCAAGGTAGGTGTGTATTCTGCTGGGGCAGAGAAGAGAAGCAGGGCACAGAGAAGTGATGTCACCACTTGAGGTCTCATCAGAGCAAGTAGTCAGACTGGGACATGTACTGTGGCCTGTCTCTAGGGTTCAGGCTCTCCTATGCTGTGAGGGCAGCTGCTTCTGCTGCTTCTCAGTCACATGGGGAGAGGTGTGGTTAGGGCCAGGCAGGGGTGCCCGGCCAGACTGGTGTGACCTTTGCCCTCACTGTACCTGAGGCTAGTGCTTACCAGAACAAACGCCTGGATTGTGGAAAAAGGCTGCTGCCTCTCTGGCTTCCTCTGAAGCAAACAGAACTAACTGCCTTTAACCCTGAAGGAGAACTTCACCATGGAAAGCAGCCATCACAGAAACTTGGTGTTTGCACAGGGGGCCAGATTTTCCTCTCAGGCAAAGAATTATGCCAAACCAAGCTTCATTTTTCACTATAAAATACGTTTCCAGGCTGGAAGACAGAAAAGAAATGGGATAGTAGTACACCAAGCAGGTCCCCGGTTTCCTGGAGCACCACAATACGTGCTTGCCCCAGGATGCCATGGCAGGCCATTGCTGGGGTGTGATGTCACATGAGAGAATCTGTTCTGTGCTCCAAAGTTCAAGGGAGGAGGAACGGGAAGAGGTTCACTGCCCGCCTGGCTGTCTGGTGAGTGGGCCTTGCCTGTACAATGCAGGTGGACATCCCAAGGAGAAAGCATGACATAACAGGTGACCTTAAGCTCGTCCGATACCTGTGACCAATTGCCACGATCCTGTATCCACTCCCTTGTCACTGATTGTCTAGCTCACAAATGTGAAATACCAAGGCCAGGTACAGTCTCACTCAGAGATTGCTCCAAACAACGCAGTGACTAGATGTCAATGTGGGCTACCCAAGGTAAGGCCTCCAGAAGTCTGATTTGGGGGAAAGATCCCCTTGGCCCACGTAGGAACTTCATTCACCTGCATCCCCTCCATTCTTGTGAGATGATAGGAAACTCACCGTTATCGAAGATGGTGCCTGCTGTGAACGAGAGCTCAGAGTCGTGTTCAGCTTTGCAGGCATACAAGGCCTTTGCCTTCCGGAACGGCGTGCTGTGTGGAGAGGGGAGTTTATTTAACATTGTTTGCAACCACGAAAGCCGCAGATAGTTCATCATTCTTCTTCCCTTTCCTTGCAAGCCACCTAGCCCTCTCTCCTGGGAAGAGCCTGCACAGGGTAGACAGATGGCAAAACAGGAGGTGGGAAAGTCTTAAAGGCCACAGGAGAGAGCTGAGGAAGAGTCAGGAAAAGGCCATGCTCTAAGAAGCCACAATTCTCCAAAGTCACCTTGTGCCCCAGAGAAAGTTTACCTGGGAGTTACAAGAGCTGGGCCTGGGAGGGGAGGAGAGGGGAGAGCTTCCAGAGAGGGAGTGTTAGGGGTAGGAAGGGACCACAGGGCTCTGCAGAATGTTCCCAACAGTTGCTCTGGGAAGTTGGCAAAGCCCAGTGAACCCAAAGTCCAGCAGAGCCAGCTTGCAGCCCTCCCCCTAGATGTTCTCCATCGCTGGTGGGGCAGCCTTCCAGAGCTGGAACTCTCCAGCTCCCAGGGCAGGCAAGGCTGGAGGAGGCGTGGGAAGCAGTGCGTGAGCACACGTATGCACCAGGGTGGGAGTTTGCGGGGAGTCGGGAGGGGCATAAGTTGAGTCTGTGTTTTGTTTCGGGTCCTCCTGTTCAATGACTGTGGACAAAGCTCTCCCCACGCTATCAGCATGCCCTTGAGAGCATTTACACACCCTATTGGCTTGCATATAAAACTATAAGCAATAGAACTGGAACCGAAATGTTCGCATGTCACTTTCCAAGGCATCATTACACGCAGCCAGAGTCAGGGCTGGCACATTTTTGTGGTAATGGGGCCAATCTTTGAGTTCTTGAAGGCATGTGGTCTCTGTTGTAACTGCTTCATGCTGCACTGCCGCACACAGCAGCCAGGGACACCACGGAAACAAACCAGCGAGGCCACATTCCAGTAAAAAGTCATCTACCAAAGAACAGGGGCAGGGTTTGACCATCACAGGCCATGCGGGGTAAGCCCATGTGTCTTCAGGGTCATTTGTGGGAACAGGGTAATTGTACTTTCTTCCACCATCAAGCTTGACTTTGGTACCCGACTATTCTTAGCAGTCTGTAGACTATTCACAGGTCACAGTGACATCTGACTGTCAAGAGGCTGCTCTTTATTTGCCACAAGTGACTTTCTTTCTCCAAGTCATCTGAGGGAGTACACTCTGGAATCCAGAAGTACAAGTTTTAAAAAGCCAGCGGGCCTCTGGCATAAGAAGCCAGTCAGGAGATGTATGTCATTGAATTTGTCTTCACTTGACAATCTGAGAGCCTCCTAGAACTGGAAATGCCCCGGCTGACAGGGGATCTGGGTCTGCTGAAACTGCTACTGCTTAGAGGCACCAAGAGCAGGTTCTCTTTGGGAAGGCTGAGCAGTGGGTGATGGGGGTATTCCTTCTAGTCTTGGGTCCATGAAAATGGAAAGACAGACAACTGACAGGGTCTGTTGTACATCAGGGTGAGTGGAGTTGCCAGGGAAACAACAGTTGATGGTAGCTCTCCCTGGTTTTCTTATAGCCAATGGGTGATGCTGGGAAGGGGAGAACTGAGAAAGCAGAAGGAAATGATACAGGGGCACTGGGGATGAAGGAGAAAGGCCTCAGTTCCCATCAGTCCCAGCTCTTCTGATCTAATCACATTAAATAATAAACCTGCATGTGGGTTAGCCAGGGCCCAGCAGTCAATGTGTATCTCTTCACTGTGAACAAAATGCAGCCTCCTTTCCCCACCTCCTGCCCTGATCATGGGTGGAGAACAGCCAGGAGGCTGTGAAAGGGGCTAAAACAGCCCAGCATTATACTGTCAAGCCTGTGGTGTCTTGACTGATATGCAGGTTATAAGGAGAATCCAGGCCATAGGAGCCAAAGGTGAGCCCAGGGCTGCCTCTGAGGACAGAGCATCACAGGTGGGCAGTGTGAGGAGACCAGGGAAGGCAAGGTTTCTCTGGATGGGGTTTCCCAAGAGGTTACTTACTAACCTAACCTCATTAAATAAAGGTCACGGGACAGAATAGGGGCAGCCCAGGAAACCAGTAAGACTGTCTGGCAAGCAGACAGCAGAGACCATGGTCTCTAGCACCCACAACTACTATTAGAAGGGATAAACTTTCCAACAATATTAAAAATTTGCAATTTAGTAATGAAATGTCGAGAAAACATTGTACTAAAAGTAAAATGAAGGTCATGAGAGACTCTTTTTCTCTAACAGGTAATTGACAACTGATGGGAAGATCCTCCCACAACTGCCTAATGGTGTTCAGAAAACAGAGGGATGCAGAAGGGGTGTGCTCACACACACACACACACACACACACACACACACACACACACACACACACACCCCTAGCACCAATCGTGTCTCTAGTCCCAGAGGGCATGCTTTTGAAGGGGGTTGTTCCCATTCCCAAGAAGTATGGTCACCATAGGAAGTAATGGACACCTAGTCAAATCTGGATTTCATATAAATAATGCAGACTTTTTTGCGTATACGTCTACTAAGAAATATATTTCTTATTTATCTTAAATTCAAATTTAACAGAGTAGGCTGTGTTTTTATTTGGTTCGGCAACCCTAACTGGGGAAGTCATGTCTTATTAAAGTCTGCCATTGCTATAAGCCTCGTACCCCATAGCTTGCTCTGAAAGTTCCTAAGGTGTTTGCTTTAGGTGAAGGGTCTCACCAAACAGATCCCATTGGCTAAAGTCTGGGGTTGGGAAGCGCTGGCTCTGGTTGAAGCCGGCACTGTTGGTCGCTTGGCTCCCTACTCTGCAGCTGGACACGGGCTAGGGAGGTGCTAGCAGGCCCCATCACAGCATTCTTTAGCTCTGGGATGGGCCTTCAAGGGCATGAGCAACTCTGGAACCTTCTGCTGGTTCACTTTCAGTGTTTGCCTTTGAGCGTGGAATGAGGCCAGGAAAACACTCAGAGGAATTTCCCTCAAATGCCCTTGCAAGCTCTGCAGAATGACAACCCACTCTCGATGGTGTGCGCTCCTGGAGGAGGGGCCAGCCTGCAGTGATCTGATCATTAAGACAGTTCCCCAGGGCCCAAGTGCAAATACAAATTAGGGTCTAAGGAGGGGGCTTCCTGGGAAGTAGATGGGCAAATGGGAAAAAACAAAACAAGGGCAAAGGTTAAAGGGGCTTTCTCCGGTGCCCATCTCTTCTGTGCAGTTAAAGGTACCTCTACTTTTGAGCTTGAAACAAGGAGTTCAGACAGCAGACTGAATGGAGAGTGGAAGCCATTGCCCTGGTTCCCAGGACCCCAATTAGGCCTCATTCAGAATCTGTTGTTAAAAGATTTGCCAAAGGAAAGAAAATTTGAAGTTTTATGTTCTGTTAGTCAATTTGGGGAAAGGTGACACTTGACCTGAACAATGGGTGCACTCCCCCAACTCTTGGCTATACACCGTAACAGCAATTACGGACTAGAACCCACCTCTGGCCTCCTAGTGGGCTACTTTTCCATCAGGGTTCCATCTGTGCTTACCTTAACATAAGCATGTAACTCAGTGAATTGAATTAAGCCCTACTGTGACTTGCCTATTTAAAAATGACAGATTCCTAAAGGATTGTGGGGCATCTTCATAATGGTGCCCTTTTAAAGGACACCAGAGGGGGCAGTATTGAGTAACTACTTGTGTGTAGGCTAGCCCCATTCCCCTAATGAAAAATAAAATTTATGCCCTGGAAATGCTGAGGCATGCATGGGCAGCCTGTATATGGCGATTCTGTTGAACTTGTCCATGGTCTAAGGTGATGAGGACAACTGACCAGGTCTCTTCCTCAGCTCATGCCCAAGGCTATTTAGGAAGTAAATGAGTCACTGTGGTTGGTCCATTCCAGGGCCTCATGGGTCAATGAGGGGCCTACCTGGAATAATCCACATGGTTTCTGGTGTGCTAGAAAGTAAATGTCTCCTAAAGTGTCTAGCAGTTGCCTAAGAAATCATTCACAAAGAGCTTAAAGTGTTAGGAAAACAGGATTTAATTTTTACTTTATTTATGAAGTGAAGACAAAAAATACACTGCACAGCCATATTTCCCATCATCCAGAACCAAGGTAGATGGAAAGCCGTGTCTGGTCCGCAGAGCTGAGGGCTGGGATGGCACAGAAATTTACTGGGGTTGTCCCGATCTTTAGAATAAAAATGCTGGGAAGATGGAAGAACTCCTAACTCTGCAATGGCTCTCATTTAATGAAGTGACCATTTTCTTTTTCCACAATGTTGTTTGGGCCATTTCTCTTCCTGCCCTTATGAGTCTAGAATGACACAACAGATAGGAAAACGCCCAAAGGGAAGAAAGTCATGCGCCTGCGTATACAGAGAGCATAGCTTTCTAAATGGCGAGAGTCCTCCCTGGTGGAGCCAGAAAAGGCAGTATGCAAAATTCCCACCAAAATCAAGAATGTCCTGATGCTTCTCCCCTGTACTATGGCTTGTTGGACGCATGGGCCGAGTCTGAGAGCTGGCCGCGAGGGCCCCTAGCAGCAGAAGGCACCTGCAGGATCTTTATTCCACCCTTTCCTGGAGGTGAGAGCTTCTTTTCTACAAAGAAGCTCAGGAGCAACCCCGTGGCACTTAGCTGCTGAGCTCTCCAAGACAGGCCTGAAGCATGGCCCTCTGGGAGAAGAGCGAGGTCAAGCCACTCACCCTCAGAAAAGAGGTGGTGCCTGTTCCCATGAGCACTCTGAGTTCAAGACCTTCAGAGACAGAAGATTCCTGGAGTACATGGGGTAGGGAGGCAGAAGCCCTGAGCAGTTTAAAGAGCAAGTGTGTCATGTCTCAGTCTTTCCCTCTGTGCTATATTCCTCTCTCACTCCGTGGATTTGGCCTGTGACTTGATGTCAGGAATACGGGCCCAACCCACAAGCACACGCTGCCAAATATTACCTGATAACCAAGTGGTGAGGAAAGTGTGTATGTGTGTCAACACTGCTCCTTGGGATATTATCTTCAACCAAAACATGGAGGGCCCAGTGACTCAGAAAATATTCAACACACGAGTGCTATTTTTGGAGATCCCCATTCCTCAAATCCAAGCACCAGACATTAATTCAGAAATGTGGGTAAGGTTAGAAAGGGTTTTAAAGATGCCATGCAGGGCCATGCGTATTGTGCCTCTTGGCTTGGCTTCTTAGGAGGGAATCACACGAGAGCAGAGGAGGCCCCCAGAGTCCCTGACCAGCTCTGCATACGGGAACAGGTCAGTCACCATCCGTGGTTTTACCTGGAGTCTTCACGAACCGCTTCTTCTGGCCTGTCAAAAAGCAAGTGCAGGTTTGGATGGCAGGGAACAGAGTTGACGAGGAGGCTGAACACTGCGTGAAGAGAGGACCAAGCCAATGAGAGAACAACAGCAGCAACAGAAAATCAAACCAACCCTGCAACAGACCTGGCGGGGGATGAGTCGCTGGACGTGGATGAGGTGGGCATAGGGCTGGATGGCGCCGAGAACATGGGCCATGATGGCGAGAGGGGTGAAGTTGGGCTTGGATTCGGGGGGCTGCAAGACATAACAACCAGAAAACTCATCAGCACACAGGGAAACCACAGTGGGAGCACAGGAGGTTCATGGAGAGGCCAAATGACAGGGTGCTGCAGCAGAACACGGGAGCACCAAAGTCCAGAGGCATGCTGCCCAGTCTCCGTGCTCAAGGTCGGTCGTTTGCGTCTTCCAAGGAACGCCTTTGCCCTGATATCTTGATGCACAAGCATGTCCTTTGCCCCATCTCACAACTGCTTTCTGGGTGACCCGAGCTTCTCCATTATCTATTGTACCACTGGCCCTGGGGAACATGCACTGGACCCACATACGCGAATCTGCAGTTCTGTGTTTTGCTGTCTGCTTTGTTACACACTGACCGCGCTCTCAGCCAGCCTTTAGCCTTCACTGCTGCGTGCTTTAAAACTTACGTCTCAGCAGAAATGAATATTTTTCTGGGCCACAAAGGCCATTCAGCCAGAAAACAATTTCCTGTTTACATTTTTAACTACACGGGCTGTGTGCCATTGGAGATCCAAGTGTGCATTAGGAACACGCTAGGGGACAGGGGCAGGATGGACACACACCTTTCAGAGACAGCACTTATGGTTGTGTGTAGCTCCCTGGGGGTGCGCTGTCAGGCCTGTGCTTTCTCTTGCTGTGGATTCTGGTGCTCAAAGAACAGTCTCAGTGAAAACACAGTTTTTAAAAAGGAGCCAAAACCTCACATTTGTCTATTTTATTCTTTGATGGGCAGCTGACCAAAGGGTTGGAGAGGAAAGGCTGAAATTACCACAATCTGGCTGGTAGATTTTAACTGGCCATGTTGGCCATCTGACTTGTTTCTGCAGATTATGCAAACACCTTAGCACCTAGGTGAAATGACATTATGTCACAGAAAGTGCAAACACAGATGGCTGAGAAGATGTGGAGGCAAGCTAGCCGTACAACCACCTCAGTTCCTGAATCTTAGCTGGCTGCTGGACTGTACAAACAAAGTTCTTTATGGGGGAGGGCAGCTGCAGGTGGGAAGTCGGCAAGAATACAGGCATGTCCTATATGAGGATATACAGGAACTGCACTAGGGCTCCACCAATTCAGACATGACACTGGTATTGTGTGTGTGTGTGAGCGTAAGTGTGTGAGTGCATGTGTATGGAAATATATACAT
Organism: Microtus pennsylvanicus; assembly: GCF_037038515.1. Taxonomy (NCBI): domain Eukaryota; kingdom Metazoa; phylum Chordata; class Mammalia; order Rodentia; family Cricetidae; genus Microtus; species Microtus pennsylvanicus. The sequence goes on from NC_134582.1 coordinate 43,359,586, forward strand.
GAAGACCTGTGGCAGCATTCAGAGAACACCCTGTGCAAAGTTCATATCCTCCAACGAATCTGATTAAACAGTTATTAAATGTCATCATGTGTATTATATTTCTAGCGTATGTATCCCGTGAGGGAGGAAGTCTCGTTCCTCTTGCCGTAGCTAGATTATCTATGAATTCCTGTAGGTATTAAAGAGCTAACTAGGGAGTAAATTAGTGGCTCTCATTAAGCTGTCCAAGAAGCCCACAGACAGGCACTGCTGGAATTTCCACTTCACAGATGTGAAACCCTGGGCTATGGAAAGGCTTGTCAGTCTTTAAGTGACAGGGCCAACATTCACTCAATGCCCTGACCCAAAGCCTGGCTCTCACTGCCACTGTTCTGTCTCTGAGAAAGCAGGCCCTCCTCTGCTCCTCTAGGCCCTGAAAAGCTTAACAGACCCACGCACAGCATTAGTGATTCTCTTACTCACTGATTTATGAGTTTCCTTCAGATGCCCAACATTTGCAAGGGAGAATGGAAATACAGCAGCAGACTCAGAAAGGCTCAGCACACAGGGAATTCCAATAGACTCCACAGTCCTGCCTCCATTGTCCTGTCTGGTAGACTCACAGAGCAGATGGCATTCATACAAAGAAAAGAAATGAAACTCAAAGAGAAGATTTCCATCCATCAAAGACTCATTGGTAAGCACCCAGAATGAGCAAGATGATAAAAACAATTTGCCAAAGTTTCTGGCTTTAAAGAGCTTAAAGTATATTTGACACGATGTAAGAGGTTAAGAAGAAAACTAGCACTAGAGAGAGCAGGAATCATTAGTGGGAGGTCAGCGACTGTGCCTGCTGATCCAGAAACAGCTGTCCATCACCTAAGCAGTCTTCCCGCGTACTTGGGCCGGCCACTGCTTTCCTTGGCCTCTCTCTGTCCCACCACATAATGGGCCAGTCAGTAAGGCCGGGAAAGGAGTCCTAAAGCATGGCCCGAACCAGAAAGCTACGTGAGACAAGGGGAGGGTCAAGAGAACAACTTGGGCTCCTGTGGGAATACTACAGGATAATCCCAAAGGATCTACAAAGTAGTTGTCTACTGAGGAAACGCCTCTAGCTTCCTATGTCTTATGCACAGGAAGCATAGTCTGAGAACACAATATGGGGTTCTGAATGTCGTTTTACATCCTCAGACATCCCAGCAGTTCCTGGCCAGGAAAACAGGGCAGAAATTATCTGGGGGTGAGGCTGGAATGTAGGGCACTCATAACTCTTGTAAGAAGTGACTCTTCATGTCCCATGTCAGCTGCCATAAATATTAACTGCACATTTTAATGTCTAGCAGCATTTTATCTGTTTGATTTGGTCATAGCAATAAGCATTTATTTGCTATGAAATGACCACAATTTAAAATCTATTACCACTGTGTCAATGTTGATGAAATAATAAATTGAATACTCCACAGTACTTTTTATGGTGTTTTCAACTACTGAAGCTATTATGCCTTTTATTTGCACATCATAAATGTCCATATCAACAATACCAGTGCACACTGTTTTATACACTGAAGAATGCCGATGGCAAAAGAAGGGTTGAATACACAGACACTCATCTAAGAGACAATGAGACACTCTTTTAGTTTTGATGGAACTCATACAACCTACAAGAGGGACTTAAAATGTACAGGGATGATGATACTCACATGTGCATACACATCAATTTCCTCTTCACTACAACAGTGACTGGCTACCGGTGACTTATCAAAATGACAAGAACCGACAACAAACAAACAAAAACTCTCAGACCACAATAATCCCAAACAAAACAGACCAACAAAAATCAGTCGCTTTTACCTTTGGCCCTAAAACCTCCATTAAGAAATTCTCGATTCTTTTCCCACTGTCAGAGCCAAACATAACAAACAATCAAGGTTAAAAACAGGAGGAAATAACTTTCTAACTCCAATTTTAGCAGATGACCCTTAAAGATCTCTTACAACCCTCAGCCCAGCTGGGTATTTCCCAGCGGAACACCCCAGCATATTTTTCACCCTAAATATTCCTGGAGTCCTGCCAAAGCCTTCATCAGGGCCCAACTACAGCAATAACAGCTTCAACTTTAGCACGAAGGAAGTCTGCTCGGCTGGTTTGTCTCCAGTTGGGAGGCTCACATCAGCTGTAGTGTGCTAGCCCACGGTGTCCTCAAAAGGACTCAGCAGCCTCGGCAGCGTCTTTGACATTCAGCACACTGAGAGAGTAACAGCTCAGGGAGATAAGCCGAGGCCTTGGCAGCGTATGAGGTTGTGGCTGATAGTTCAAGTACAGTGTGTAGTAATGTCATCAGCTTGACACCTTTCTGGGGTGACTCACTTGAATGACGGAGTGTGTGATGCACCGGCCAGGGCATGTTGGCCATGTTGTGAACAGTACTATACCCGGGCAGGGCTCCCATTCCCAACAGATATGTAGCAGATTCTTTAGGGCTTCACACCGCAGTTAAAGAATTTGTGTGAGATGAAGGAAGCTCTTACTAGAGACATAAGCTCACCAATACACAGAAAGTTTATCTTCAGCTAGGGATGTATGCCATAGCGTATTTATCTAGGATGTGCAAGGCTCTGGGTTCAATCCACAATACAAAAGACAAAAGAAAGTTAATCTTTCTAAATTCTTATAATCAATTTATGACTTTGCATAAAAAATTAAAAATACTCAAAACAAAAAAAGCAATGAAGTTATATAATAATTTGTATGACTGATAAGCACTGTTAACATCTTGGCATATTATATGCATGGTTAACAGGCTATTTTTTAAGTTACTCAATATAAGGATTTCCAACGTCATTTAATAGACTTTGGTATATTTTCCATTGGCTAGTGGGCATGTTATTGTACGGTATACCTGGTTTATGTAGTCATTCTCTCTGTGTGCACATCCAGACTGCTATCCCCTTTAGCTAATATAAATAGTGCTGCCCTCATATCCTTGTAGAGGATCACTGCCTGTGTCACCAATTGTTTCCTTAGCATAAATTCCTGGAAGTAAAGTTAGTGGGTAAAAGGTTAGAATCTTCTTTTAAGGGTCATGCTATATCCTGCCAAATAGTTCTTTTTCAAAACACTCTAGGAAATGCACCCCACCAACACTGAGCACTATGTCCAAAGACTGGGTATGTTGCTGTCGTTTAAGATTAGCTTAGACACCTCCTCTTTCCCAATGTTTCCAATAATGTACGAACAAGCGTGATTTTCTCCCAGTGTTCTGTTTTTACATGGGAGCAATGTTTAATTTTCCAAAGGGCATTCTGCAAAGAACTGAAGAAGGGAACCAACACCCAGACAGACGGACAAGCAGGGACACTGAGCATCTAGTCTGATTGTGGAGCTGCACCAAGAGGAATGGGAATAGCAAGTATTCAGCTAGCTCAGAATTCTTAAAGACTAAACAGAAGTTCTGAAGAGGAGCCAAAGGTTGCTAAGCCAGCATCACACTGTGGAGAAGACATAAAACTTGCATTTATGGCTCTGCCAAAAAGGACCCATAATCTGTAGCCCACATGAGTGTAGTTCAGGCCTGGGCGTGGGATGACCTTAACAGTTTATCTCTCCTTCAGACCTAGAATTGGGACTGAAGTCATTAAGGTCAAAGTGGGGATGTCTTTATTCTCTCTCCCCAAAAGGAGACAGAAAAACCAATAGCATCTAGATAGTGCAATTCCAGATTAGTGAGTGCCTCTTCCCTGGAAAACATCCCTTTATAACTTGAAGTAGAATATCATAAAGAGAGAAAGGAAATAAAGCTATCTGGGCAAACAGAGTTGAGAGGAACACTGGTCAGTACGATGACAATAGTGGATCAGAGAAAATGATAACAAATAAAATTGTAAACTCTTGATGAAAATTGAAGAGCATAAGTTCTTTCATATGCGTGTCTACTCAACCTTTTGTAACAGAAACTACAAACATGCCAACTGCTATGGAATAACCCTTTGTACACTGTGAAGATGTGTTGCTCTCATTGGCTTAATAAAGAGTCAGCTGGCCAGTAGCTAGGCAGGAAGAGGTTAGGTGGTAGAGCCAGAATGAGAGGATGCTAAAAAGAAGAAGGGGGAATAGCCAGATAAACAAACATTCAAGAGGACAGGTAAATGTCACAACTCATGTGGCAGCATATACAGATTGATAAAAATGGGTTAATTTAGGCTGTAAGAGCTAGTTAGTAATAAGCCTAAGCTATTGGATAAACATCCATAATTGATAATAAGTCTTTGTGTAGTTACTTGGGAATTGGCAGGTAGGCCAGAAAAGTCTGCCTTCAGCCAACCTTTGGGATCTTGCAATACGTGTTTTCAACTTTATAAGCAGGAAAGGGGGGGGGGGGCTCATGTGCTCCTGACCTCCACTCCGTGTTCTTTCCTAACTGATGTTTGTATTTATAGACATTATACCTCGTCCATTATACCTTGTATACATTTTAATTCTGATAATTACAGAGCTGTTCCTTGTTTTAATTGCTAGCTGACAAAATTCCCTTAGGGTCTTAACAGTTATGGGCAGTTGCTTTAAAAAATACATTTCTAATAATTTGCATTAAGATATTTGACGAATCCACAATATAGCTATTCTGTTTTCCAGCTCAAAACAATTCTGACAGATAAGTTTCAAGTCAACTGTAAACTCTGATGGTGTAGGTGAAGATGGTGAGTAATTCCAGGGTTTAAAGAAAACTGACAATCTTAGCAGAGGCTGTCTATTGTCCGTAAGGTTCTCTCAGAGAACAGTGTGAATCTTCTCAGGTGAATAGTACAGACAGAAATGAGTCACAGAGTGTTTGGGTGGAAGTTCCATCCCAAGCCCCCTCCCCTGGGAGTTGCCTCAGTCCTGGTCTCAGTGGGACCTCCAGATGAAAAGTTTTTGCACCCTGATAAATTTCTCCACTGACTCAATAATCCAAAACAGACCAAATCAAACCAAATTAGAAAAAGTCCAGATTTAATGAATAACAGCACTCCCAGGTGGGAGAGGAGACGGGAAGGAAGACCGGAAAACCATGTGTTTGTTCTCTGGGGGGCAGTTTAATTAGCCTATGGGAGTGATCTTGAGCATCTCTGGGGAGGGATCATCATTTGGCGGGCTTTCTCAGATGTGGAGTCTGGACTGAGGCAACTCCCAGGGGAGGGGGGCCTGGAAATGGAACTTCCACCCAAACATTCCAGACTCTTTGGATATATGGATGCCAGGGGCTGAGGTGAACTCTGATTTTTAAATGGATGCCTGGACAAGAATCCTAGTTCAATTGATCACAGCAAGGAAAATCATCACTGGAAGGAGCCAGAAGCACTGGGCCCAGCGCTTCAGTTGTGCACATGGTACACAACACACGGTGAGCTCAGCCTTTCCTTATTTTTAATCACACACTCAGGTGTAGTAGGAGGGTCCGCTTGTTCATCCCAGCCGCAGGTATATCAACATTGGTTCCTAAAATTAAATATATTTGTTATTTTTCAACCAAATAAAATTTATGATTTATAATGCTACTTGTAGGACACCTCCATCTTTGGAGGAAGCACTATGAGAGTTTAACATGGGTTATTTCAATCTCCTGTCCTACAGTCTAAGGTAAAGCAATGGTCAGGATGTCAGGGAGGAATAAACACGGCTCTTAAAATGAGATTTGCAAGCATGGGAAAAGAACTATGCAAATACAGGACTCACACATTAAATTCCCTAAAATAAAATAATTGCAAAATATCCTTCCACAAATAGTACTAGAATAACTGGATACCTAAATGACATTGGACCTCCTATCTCACACCACCCAGGTAGATTACAGATCCTAATACCAAAGGCAAACAAAGCAGGCTATAGAAAATAATCAGGGTTAGATTTATCCAATGGAGTACTACAGGTGGACTTTTCTTTCCCATCCACCAGTTCTCAAATAACCAATATGGAGACTCAATATTAATTATAAATGTTCAGCTCATAGTTCAAGCTTATTACTAATTAGTTCTTGCAACTTAAGTTAATCCATATTTCTTATCTAAGTTTACCACATGGCTCATGGTTTATTATCTCATTTCGTACATATCCTGAGACCCTTCTTATTCCCAGCAGCCTCACAGTCTGGCTCTCTTGCCCAATCTCTTTCTGCTCATCAGGCTGAGGCAGGGGGATTATGAATAGAGGCCAGCTTGGGCTACATAAGGAGCTCAAGGCCATACGATCTTGTTTCAAAACAAGAACAAAAATATGCATAATCCTACCCCCCAGTAAAGCCCAAACAAGTGTGTTTTCATTAAAAGATAATATTAGAAGAGAGGAGAAAGATCTAGGGCACATAAATAAATGTGGAATCCATAGTTAGGCTACATGAAGAACTACTACTTAAAAACAAAAAGAGGCAGAAAATAGGCAAGCAACCCGAGACTTGAAAAGGGTAAAAAAAAAGAAGTGTGCTTTTCTGTAAGCCAGAAAAGTACACAAGAGCCGCATCAATCCTGCACACCCATACAATGACTAGAAGGTAGGAATCAAATAGAGAGAATGCTGGTGCTTGTGAGTAGAACACCAAAACCCGTTGTATTCTACTGAAGGAGAGATAGAAACGATTGCTATACCCATTCTGATCAAGGTGAGGATGCCATCTATGGTCCAACAGCTATGTACCAGGATGTACCCTGGAGGACTATGCATGTGTGTCCCAAGACACACATTCATACAAGACTATGACAAGCAGGACAGAGTGGCTCAGGTGTAACGTGCTTGCTCTGTAAGCATGAGGACCTGAGTTCCATTCCTAGAACTCACGCAAAAACTCGCTGGGCATGGGGCTGTCTTGTGAAAGTAACAGTGCGGGCAAGGCAGAGGAAGGTGGGTATCTGGGGGTCAGTGCCAGCCACCCTAACCTATCTGGAGAGTTCCAGGCCAAGGAGGACTGAGCATCTGTCTAAAACTACAAAACAAGGCTTCTGAGGAGCCGCAGCTGAAGCTTCCTGGTGCACCACCTGCTCAGAATGTGCAGCACAATTAATTTGGAAGAGTAAAGAGCAGGACCCTCACACTTCAGGAAAAGAAGATGGAAAATGCTTTCAGTGGCTTGATACAAAGGCTCATTTTATACAACCAGGATGAGTAAGTCATGTGTACGTGAATGGCCCTCAAAACTGTACATCAAAAGGGACTCAAGCATGAACCATTTTAGTAAATACTGCTTTTATGGAAACATGCTATCATCATTTCCAGATTCCCCATTACCTCTCTACCCTGAAAAAACAAAACAGAACAAACAATTAGGATGCTTCTAGGGGCAGTGAAGTGTCTGCCTACAAGTGAAAGCGGAGTCACTACTTGTGACTGTACTCTGACAAGGCAAGGTTCAGCCTCCCTGTTGCAACTTTCACACTCCTAAGTATCCTTTCAAGGTCTGCGTCGTGCCACATCTTTACAGTTCTTAAATTTTTTAATATTTTTATTTTAGGCATATGAGTATTTTTCCTACATGTGCCTAGTATCTGGGAAGTGACAAGAGGGGTTAGATCCCCTGAAACTGGAGTTATGGATGGTTCTAAACCACTATGTGGTGCTGGAAACTGAACCTGGGTCCTCTGCAAGAGAAACAAGTGCTCTCAACCACTGAGCTATTGCTAGACCACACCTCATTGTGTGTGTGTGTGTGTGTGTGTGTGTGTGTGTGTGTGAGTATACACACCTTATTGAAAACATCACTTTTTCAAATGTCCCCACTGAAGTGTTTTGGTATTCCTAAGCACAAGGCGGCCTTGATGGGCCTCACAGAAGAACATGTGTTCAGAGTAGCTTCATTAACTGAGTATGTTAATCAATAGTGTGTTAAGGGAGGGGTCTTACAGAGAAATACATGTAAAACATGGTTTGTATCAATTAACTGAGGAAAATATGACAAGAAGTTCTCACAGGAACCTTAACTTGTATTGTTTTGAGGATCGAAGACTGGGGCACTGACCAGTCTGGTGACTTTACAGAGTGTGATAACTGCATTTAGGAAGTAAAAGTATCAGTCAAACAAGGAACTGCTTGCTGCATACATCAGATCTGTACTCTCTGCTGTGGAGAGAGAGGTCAGTGACAGAGAGAAGGCCAGAGGCACAGATAAGGACAATGCTGAACTTCTAGCCTGGGTGCTGACTAAGTGGGGATTCGCTAGACAGTAATTAGTAAGTCACATTCCCATATCTTATGCATATTCTTCACTATAAATATGCTTTAAAGCTAGCTTAAAGCACAGTGTGACATGCTAGTCACATTTATCCTCCGTCATTGCTGAAATTAAAGGCAATGTGTGTGTGTGTGTGTGTTTGTAACATAAGCTCTATGCTTTAAGTAGTTTTAGGTTTCTAGTAAAATTGAGCAGAAAGTTCTAAGTTCCCTTGTCCACAAACAGGCATGGTCTTTGTACTTCTTATAAATTGTTTTCTATATTGTCTTCCATCCAACTTGTTCATTGTCCTCTTTAGGATGTTCGGGAAGGTCAAAACATAATTTAGACTATGTGGCACTAATCCGCGGTATGGACTGCATTTCCAGTTGGCAGCTCCCAGCGGATACTGTTCTCTACCTTTTCTGTAAAGTGCAATTAAGAGATGTTCCTGTGTAGCTTCTATGCCCACGAACTAACCTTCCTATCCAGCCTACCGCTGAGAGTGTATGCTGACTAGTCTAGAGACTTTTCTTTCTTTCTTTAGCAGAGTTATTACAACAGATCCACAGTTTCTTTTCTTTACTGGCGCACGGGGAAGTCGGGGAGGCTGCCTCTGATGTCATGTTCTGAGTAGGCTGGACAATATGTTAAGGACACAGGGAGAGGCCGGACCATCTGGCACACTTTTCTATACAGTCTACTCTCAGGGAAGATTTCCTGTTTGGACTACTCAGAAACGAGGAGAGGAAAATTTTTTAATAAGAGTCTAAATGTCAGCTAGCAAAAACAAAAGACTATCTAAAATTAGCAGTGGTGGTCCCAGATTTTCTCAGCTTTATAGTAACCCTGTGAAGATAAAATAAGAAGCCTAGATTTATTCTCTGGGATCAGAGCTTCCAGCAATGGAAAAAGGTTTCTGCTAATGACAACCACACCGTGGTCTGGATACCACAAAAGGCTTATGAGGCAGAGAGATAAGGAGAGACCAACTCTGAGGAAAAGGCTAACGCTCTCCAACTCTCCTTCCTTCCTTCCAAATGCACAGCTGAACCCTTGAATTCTGCAGCTTATTTAGGACTCTAAATGTGGGAAATTGCTTTGTTGATTTCAAAGACCTTTCCTTTTCCTCTGTTTCTATCCTCAGTGCCAGGCCCTGCTCCTCCAGGGTAGCCACAGCAGTGCACTCCCTCAAATTCTGTGGGTGCTGGTGCACGAACAGGCGCTGACATCTGGGGTGCACTGGCCTTTACGTCATCTTTGCGCCCTTGCTCCTTTAATTCTGAAGAATGTATTGACTTGACTGTAAAAAATTTTGAATGATTTTCCAGCAAAGTCAACTCTCCTCTAGGAGAAAAAAGATCATTTCCACATCTGTGAATAAAAAAATGAAAGGACTATGATCTTTATATTCTCTTCTAGTTCTTATACTTGGAACATGGAGAAGTCAATAAAAGTCAATAAATAATACAGTGAGACTGTATTAATTATTATCTCACAAAACTAGCTTTTTTTTGGTTTCTGCTAAACTTGAGGTGGACTCAAATTGACTCTGAACCACATATGTGTTACTATGCAAAAACCAACATAGAAAACAAAAATTTTATTTTATTTTTTTTGTTGGTTATTTAAGAAATTTTGTTCAGTGTGTTTTTATAATTTTCACCCCCATCCCCAGACCTACTCCCCCAACTTTGTGTCCCCTGCCGTAAAGAGTAAATGCTTAACTTAGAAGAACGATTCTGGTGATAATTTCAAAATATAAATCTTACCATGAAATTTCTCTTCCTCGCTGCTCACTGACAATATAAAGACCAAGGTGTTCTCAGAGGAAAAGCCTACCTTGTTTCTGACCTGTCCAACGGTGTACTATAGGTACATAGGCCTCCTAAACACATTGCATAACAAATGCTGAAACTCCCCACTGGTTACAAGTGTAGCATACATCCCTTCCCCTGGGAGACTGGCATGCGAAACTTCAGTTTATAGCTACATAGCTGCGTCCCCAGCTCCGTTCTTCTGGTTCACTTGGAGAAGCTCTCACCCACCTCAGCGTCTCACTCACGTCACTGTAGGCAGGCATGGGACCTAAGTCGGACAATTCTCCTAGCAGCACAGTGACTGGCCCACAGACAGACTATATCCTATCAGCAGCGACTTAGAGGGGAAAAGTCTACACACTCCCCCTTCCTGGACCTGATGCTTCAAATGCAATGGAATAGGCTGAACAGAGTTCTTTTCCCCTAATCATATGACAAGTATTTACCAGCAAATAAAGTTTGAAAGAGAGAGGGATGAGAATCAATAATAATAATAATAATAATAATAATAATAATAATAATAATAATAATAGTAAATTGGATCACTGGATCCAGTTTCCAGGTTAGTTATGACCTGAGACTTCTTAACAACAAGGACCCCAAATTCTTCCCACTACTCTTGTGTGCTTCCACTCTGCTGGGGACTGAACTCAGGGCTTCATGTGTACTAGGTAAGCACACTTCTCCTGAGCTAGCACCCCAACCCTTTTTTCTGGGTCTCCCCCCCTCCCCTCTCTCTCTCTCTCTCTCTCTGTGTGTGTGTGCGCGCGTGCGCGCATTATAGAGTCTTGCTGTATACAGTCCAAGTTGACTTTGTGACTTTCAACTTGAGATCCCCTTGCCCTTCTAAATTCCAGGATGACAGCCACCCCCATTCTACCTCCCTCTCCTCTTACCTTCTATCTCCCCTTTTTTTGAGACCTATCTTGTGCAGCAGGGGTGGGCCTAGAACTTGTGATGGAACTGAGAATGTGCATGAATTCTTGATTCTCTTGACTGCACCTCGCAAGCCCTGAGACTACCAGGCATGAGCCACCATGAGAGCCTCCCTCAAACCTTTCATGGAAGACCCAGGAAGTAAATAGTTTAGACGGCAGACCAATAAGCAAATTTGAGGATATTATGTAGACATCCTGTACCACCATTTAAAATGTTAACTGTACACCACTAATTTTTTCCCTAATCTCACAAGCCACAAAGAAACCAAACAGGCAGAAACTGTGGTCCTACCCTGTTTGGCTCTGGTCCAGGAACCTCAGATTGCCATCCCTGTTGTCATATCAGTGGTAGTTGACGTGTCCCTTGGGCATTCTCCTTGTTCCTGCTGGTGCTGGCACTTCTGCCTCTAATGTTCCTGCCCTTGTGCTGGTCGCTGCCATCCAGTTATGCAAAGTGTGCCTCACACACCACTTTCTTCCTAAGGCTTCTTCGGTATCACAAGGAGCCAAGGACTTGCATCTTTCTCCTCTTAAGCCTTGCAGACTGTATTTCCCCCCAGGGGTTGACTCTGTCTCGTATCGTCATTATTATAGCATCTCTGAGCTTCTTATGTACTATCATAAGTTTCTTTGAACTGGCAATATTCAAAAACTATATTAAAATAAGACTCCACGGTCATAAAGCAAAACGTTTTGGGAAAGGAAATAAGGGTCTAGCAGACACCAAGGGCCAGAAGACTGTAGCCAGGGAAGCTAGACATTCCAGAATCAGACTTGGGCAAGGTCAAAGAGAACTCTGCTCATTCTGGCTGGTCATCACAGCTCTGCAATCAGACACTTTTTACCAACCTAGGATGATTATGGTCAAGAAATGGCAGAGGAGCTTCCCACATTTTTTTGTTTCTGGTACAAAAGAGAGAAGACAGAAATGCTAGATGAATTCCCAGGCTTTGGTATTCAGTTTCAGTCACCAGCGGCTTCGTTCTTTCAACTGGATAACACACAGGCAGCCCCAAGTTACGCAAGTGTGCCCAGTACTAGGACTCGGATTTGATTGGTGTAACAAGAATATTTTAATTGCATAATATTTTTAAGACCTTTAAATTGATTTCTCTAATAAAATATATACATCTATTCTCATCCTTTCTAAATAATAAAATCTCACTATTATTAAGAAAAAGCAAGTTTATCCATGTACCTCTCAAAACTAGTTTGGCTCTCTCAATGCCATCTTGCTTTCTTAGCCACCGAACACAGATTTTTTTTTTTAACTTTTGTAAAGTCGTGGCATACATTTTTGGAAAACCTACTTAACTATTTTGAAAAATTAAAAAGTATTAAAACACACTCATCCATTGAGGCAGAGCATTCACTGCCATATTTTTCTAAACTCTTATTTTTGTTATCACTTGTCTATTATATACAGAAAACCAACTGTCAACAGTTAAAGAATATTTAGTGCTCCTGGGAGAGCTGAGAGCAGAGTGTTTGTTCTGTGACTTGGTTTTCCCAGTTTTCAACCACTGGGGTACTGAGAACATACGTAACTTTCAACTGTTACGGTCCTTTCTTTCATTCCCAGCCATAGGCAAACACTGATCAACACTTCATCTCTACAGATTTGTCCTGTATTGACATTTCACAAAAACAAACAAACCTTGTGTGTTCTTTTGTGAACTGTTAATTTCATAGCATATTTATGAGTTTTGATCATGCTGCAGCATGTATGCCAGGCAATTCATCTTCATTACTGCATCATATTGCATTGTTCGGCCCCTGACTGTTTCCTTATGAATTTGTAAGATTTCTGCACAGTCTGTGAACACAAGTTTTTTTTTTATCAGTGATGATCTTTGCAAACATGAGTTGCCATATACATCTTGCCTTTTAATTTTCTCTTTTGAAAGCATCTTTTGAAAGGCCAAACTTCTGATGTTCTAATTCACTAAGTTTGTCTTTTGTAGATGGTGCTTTTGCTGCCATACTTAAGAAATCTTTGCCTAAGCAAGGATTTTCTTCTGTTAGTTTCCTGGAACTGACTTACTTCACCTCTTTGTTTGAAGAACAGAGGCACAGGGCCTCCCCCAGTGCTCCTGACACCAGGTACTGGATGCCTGGGCAAACAGAAGCGCCTCCCCAGCGGCATCTTCTGACTGTGTGTTCTCACCCTCAATCTCTTTGTTTTACTTGGGAAACATGTGTTGGGAGACATGATAAATATATTTCAGTGATTTTTGAGGCTATTTCCTCAAAAAGCTTCTGAAGCAGGTCCACCGGGGCCATCTGTTATAAGAAAAACGAGAAAGCAGCTGTGTGTCTGCCTGCGCGGCACTCGTGTCGGTGAGGGCGCAATTACCTCCTCGGTGAAGGATTTGAATCATTACAGCAAATCCCTTACTCAGCACGGCGTGTATTAGGAAGACTTTCTGATCCTAAAACCAGGCTTTTCCTCTTCCACCCTAAAGTACAGCAAACCCCCAGCCATTCAAAGCCTCCACAGTGAACTGTGCTGTAGCCCTGCTTACTTCCACACAAGAAATATTTGCCCAGCATTTCCTAGGTGGCTTCATGAGGCAGGCACTCAGGCAGGCTTCAGGAACCCAATAGAAAAGATGCCCTGGGATGCCTCTGCCCTCAGGCCACTCATGTTCAAGGACAGTGTACTTGGAAGTAGGATAGAGGAAGAAAAAGCACACGTTTGTGCACTTTTGTACCTATCCTTGTAGAATTTCTGTATCATGTTGGGTTTTTTTTTGATGTGTTGTATATAAAATGACTAAGGGAGAAACAAATTTTATAAATAAGTTAATAGAAACAACAAATTCATATTAGAGGTACTTGCTCCAAATAATTCTGTCTGAGAATATTTTTATTATTAATGTGATTTTAAAAGTTTAGGAACTTTAAAAGTTTAGTGATATGAACAGAAAAAATAACAATGTAAGCAAGTAAACAAAAATGAAAAAGACTTCATTTTAGATGGTATTAAAAGACAAGAAGAGAAATCACCATAGGGCAGTGTGAAAGGAGGGGGACCGAGTGGCGTGAATTCTGTGGATGGAGAAGCCTCTTTTGGGGCAACACCTGAGCGAAGATCTTAAGAAAGCCAACCATGGAGGCTCTTTCTCCTCAATGCTGGAGCATCTTTTAGTGTCTGCCATTGGGCTAAAACTAACCTAAACCCCAGTTCCTCCTCTCACACTCTTTTTAGGAATCGGGTCTTGCCCCAGAACACTGTATGGACCTAAGGGGCAAGGTCTTAGTTTGAAAGAAAGCACTATCAAATGGAGGTCAGTAGGGGAGGGCCTAGCTGTGGCAGAGATCTCAGCTGTGGCTGGTTAATAGCTGAACAGACTTATTCTGCGAGCACCTGCTTCTGGGCAAAGCTAGAATGCCATTCTGTTTGGAGAACAAATGCTTGCCTCTTCAGCGATGTTACTACATGCTCTTGAAAGGGGGGTGGGATGGTGCTTCAACTTTTTGTGGGGTGGTGGAGTTTTTAGCTAAAACCCAAATGACCAACCAGTCTCGGATTCCTTCCTTTGCATAAGTGATGTATTTACAGTTCTCTATGGGACCCAGTGCATGGTCAGACATCATGGGTAACCCACTCTCTCATCTTAGGCTACCCTTCTACTAACTCCACATCTAACATGGCTGAAGTCCATTCGCTTTTTATTGGGAGGTTTACGGCAATTCACTTGCAAAGGTACTTATTCTGTTCCCTTTAGAAGTCACCATCTATATTTTCATATAGCCTGAAATGTAGGTGACAAGAAGTATTCTTGAATGACAACCCCATTGTCCATACTCCAGCCCTTTCTTCTTATCAGCCCCCAGATTTATCCTGACAAAACAGTACTCCGAATATACTAGGGTTTCCTATCACTCACCTAGGCAGCCATGGAAACAGAAGGGGAACCCCTTGGCAGAATCCTTCCAAGGGAAGAATATTAGAAACTATAAATCCAGAAATTATACAAATGAAAGACAACAAAATGCCCTTTCCAAGATGAAAAACTCTTACGACAGCAAACAGCTGAATGAAGCCCAAGAACCTATACTGAACGTGCTACCCTTTCCCTGTATTATGCTTGGGTGAGCAGCTAGAGTTAGGGCCCAGTGACTCTAAGTTTCTACTGTGCCCAGGTCAGCTTGAACCTGTGGAAGTGTAGTACAGTTTTCTCCCTTTAAACACGGACATTTTTATTTTCGGTCTGACATCTTAGCAAGGCCGCCATGGTTGTCACTGCTCGCCAAGCTTTGCTGTGTCACCCAAGGTCAACCTGAAGAATGAGGCCGGAAAGTTGGCCAATGAAGACAAAGACTCACTAAACAAGTCTGGGGGTGAGGCCAAAAAGAAGAAGGGATACCAAGGCAGCTTACAGGACAGGCTTTACAACCTAGTTCTTCTGGACAAAGCTACGAATGACAAACTCTACCGTAGTTCCCAACCGTAAGCTCATTACTCTAGCTATGGCCCCTGAGAGACGAATGATTTGAGCTGCCTTGACCAGGGCATCCTTTTAGGACTCCCAGTAAATAACTTATCAAGCTGGTTTCAAACCACAAAGTTCTAGCAATTTATATGAGAGACGCAAAGGGCGGAGGTGCCCCAGCCGCTGGCAAAGATGCACAGAGAGGTTCCATCATTGTACCTCATTTGAAAAACAGGACTATATTTTGTAAGAAAAACACTTATTTGAATAAATCTTTTCACCATGTTTGGCTCTAATCATGTATGTTAAGCTTCTTATCCACTAAATTAATAAACTTTCAGTGCTAATCTGCCATTTGGTAAAAGAATAAAGGAGTCTGGGTTGGGTGGCTTGAGACCCTGTGCTGTGGACGGAGGTGCTTCCACTTTCCAGGGTTTAAAATTACTGAGACTGCAGTCTCATGGCAGCTAGAGAAGGAGCAGGGTCAAGAGCAAACTAGGTCTCTCTTGAGACAAGACACAACACAGACAAAGTCCCACTTCTAAAATACCAGCTAGCCCTGGCAGGATGGTACACAGCTCACATGCCAGGTCTGGGCTGGGCAAACCTCCATGTCTCTGACTTGGTCCAGTCACCCTGTGAAGGCTGCCTTGGTTCTACAGTGGGGTAAGCTGAGGGCTAGGGAGGTAGAACCATTTTCTAGACTGTAGCACGGCAATGCTAGTACTGTGCATGCTGCCCCCCGCCCCCTGCTGCTCTGGAAGGCATCTACAGTGCTGATTCCCCCAGACACTCACTTAACAGGCCTGGTGGACACAAGGAACCTGCCTAACACAAATAGAGTAGTAGACCTAGAGGGAAATTTGCTCGAGTGGCCCCAGAATCTGCTGAGCGGGTAAGATCCTAGTTCTGTGAGCTCATAAACACACATTACATAGGAAAGCGTTTGGAAACTTTTCAATAGTTTGATGGGTTGTCGGATTTCAGAGAATACCTGTCATAGTTGGCAAACAGACTGCTCAATGAAAAGAGTATCGTAAGAGCCGTGGAGCGATGGTTTAACGTGGGAGTCTGGGAGCAGGTGGCCCTCCAGTAGTACTCCCAATACCGGTTCTGCCACTTCAGTCCTACATCACCCGCGGAGATTTACTTAACTTCTGTGCGCCTCATTTTCTTCTCTTGCAAAATGGGGGTCATTAATAATGCCCACAGCCCCAGGACTGGTGAGAAATAAGTAGATTGTACACACAAATGTGCTTAGTCCGTTAAGGCTTGGCGTGTAGTGTTTACTAGACGGCAGCTGTTGTGATTGGGACATGCTTGGCTAATGCTGTAAGAAAATGATTCTCTATTTTGGAATGGAAATTAGACCAAAGGACACAGTACTCAGTAGCTGAACCATCCATACTGCCTAAGGCATTGATCTAAATAGAACACAGATGTGAACCATCCCTCTAACCATGCGAGATCAAATACTGCATATTTATATGGCAAAACTCCCCAAGAGAGGACACTGAAATCTCTGGCTTTCTTAGTGAGAAAGAGGCTGCTGTGGGTACCCAGCTGCATTTCTCTCAGGCTAGAAGGTGGTACCTGTTCCCACTGGGTCCTTTTCTGAAGGGCCAGTAGTGTCACCAGAAGACATGATGAGCTTCCTGAATAAAAAGCACCTGTCCCTATTCCTACTGAGGAGGACAGGGACCAACATTCACATCCCCCAGATACCAAAATCCACAGATGCTCAAGCCCCTTGCATTCAACAGTGAAACGCACCAGTTACTTGTGATCCCTAAAGCTATATAATGCTACGTAAGAAGCTGGTTTTCTTTGCTGAACAATATGTTATAACAATAAAGGTCTGCATGTGTTCAGTACAGATGCAATTTTATTTTAGGAAACCAATTTTGGTTTTCAATTTGCCACGGGTTAAGTCTATCCTACAAGTGTCCATGTGCTGAGACTTAATTTCTGCTGTGAGGTATTAAGAGGGTAGAAACTTAATCTGACTAGGGTGCACAGAGGTGAGCTCTTTGAGAAGATACACGTATTAGGTAAGGTTATCTGGGTGGAACTCCCATGACTCCCTAGGACCTTAAAGGAAAAGGCAGAAAGACTGCAATACGTATTCTCTGCCTCTTAGCAAGTGATCCCCTGGACTATTTCAGAATCCTCCAGCAAAGACAGTTACCGCCAGACGTGACCTTTCCACCACATATTTCACCTGAATTTCTTTTCTTTCATCATCCGTCTTTGTATGTGTGTGTGCATGGAAGTCTGGGTGCCTTGGTGTACACGTGGAGGAATGAGGACAACTTTGCGGAGTCAGTCAGCTCCCTCCTGCCACCTCTATAGGGGTCTCAGGGATTGAACTCAGGTCATCAGGTTGCACACCAGACTTGTTCTCACATCTGCCAGTAGGCTAAATGCTGGTTCTTTAGTAGGGCAGTTCCGTCAGGAAGACAAGCCTAGAGGACATTCACTGAGAAACTTGCCACAGTGGGTTCAAAGAGGAAGAGGCAGGGAAAGCTCTGTTGAGCCAGGTCGTATGGCTGCGAAGCTTCACCTGTGTAACTGCAGCCTTAAAATCTGCTTTACTTCCTCCCTTTGACGCCAGGGAAAAAGTTATGAACGAAAGAGCTGGGGACCATGCTTGGCACACAAAAGGCACCTCTGACAGAAAAGAATCGTTACTTACTGAATTTGATAATGTAAGGTATTTAAGGACAGGGATAAACAACCTTGATATCTATAAAGTCCTATGTACTTTTCCGAAGCATAGCTAAGTAGGAAGGACTCAGGAGTTCTTCCAACTAAACAGCTGAAGTCAGGTAACTTTATCCACTCTTCTGTCATTTTGGCTTTTAAAAATGTGATGTTCATTTCAATCCAGAAACTGAGTGCACACGTGTGTGCACATGTATGTGAAAGACAGAAAAATTCATTGTTTCTAATTCTAGCTATGAATGAAATTCAAGTTTAATGTACAAAATCAAGAAACAATAATAGAAACAACCCAAATCAAGCCAGTCATCAAAATGCCCATCTGCCAACATGCTGAAGACTGTCTTAGAATATTTCTTTATATACATATGCGTCTGTACATGTTTTGCATATTTTATTATGCTTTCCCCACAAAATAAGTTTATTATAAAATATGTCAATTAGCAGCTCTCAGCACCATAATGTTTAATAGCTGTGTTATAAAACAACCAACTTATCTCTGCTAAGGGATATTTACATTACTTCCCCCATATTAGAATAAATAATGACAACCTATTCACCTTTGTGGAGATCTCTGATTATTTCCAAATGACAGGAAGCAGAGGAGCAATGGCTAAGTCAAGGAAAAGCCGTCATTAATGCTGCCACACATCGCTCCTGAGAAAAGACTTCCTGAGCTAGAATCTTGACCACAGTAGGGCAACTTGACCCCATCCCTGACTGTCCCTTACCCCCCACCCCCCATTTTTAGGGTATATCTATTCTGCTGCTTTTGTTGAATAAACCCACCGAGACAACTAAGATGGGAACTAGCAGACCTGGTCTGGGTCTGCAGCAGCCCCCCAAAATGGATTCAAGTTCTCAGATGGAACTTCTCTGAATTTCTGCAGCACTGGGACAAGGCGAGTGTTGATGAGTAGCGAGTACCGATTCTCAATTGAAAATGACTGGCTTCCTCCAGTCTGTGAGTCAGCAAGCTGCACCTGAACACTGAATAAGCTTATCTAGTGCAGGCTCACATGCTGAATACACACACATGCCCACTCCTCCAGCAGCACGGCTGGACACGTGTGGGAAGCAAAACATCCTCTATAGCTGTCATGGAACCAATGGCGGATGCTCCTTACTTGCTCATTTTCTCTTAAAGGGGACAGAAAAGAAATCAGAATGAAATTGGGTTGGAGATCTGTGGTTATAAAGAGGCATTCTCTGGCCACAGCGGGCAGGAGAGGACAGCTGGCATCTTAGACTTGGCAAATCTGTCCTGAATGATCAATGTTGTCTCTGTATGTGACAGATGGATCTGGTCCAAGGTATTTGCTGAAATAGATAATGTAATATTCAGACTGTCAATATGGGCCTGCAAGCTCTGCTTTCCTTTAACCCCTCTCCCTCTGGGAAACTTCCAGACTCTCAGTACTTTACCATCTCACTAGCTGCTTCTAGCCACAGACAAAGAGGATTTCAAGCCATGTGGCTACCATGAACAAAGAAAAGAGAAATGGAAGTATCTATCTTAAACTTCACTGAGAGGCCTGTGAGAGAGCTCAGAGGGTAAAGGCGCTGTCTATTGGGTCTGAACACATGAGGCAGAGCCCTGGACATACATGTTGAGGATAATAATGAACTCGTGAAAGCTGTCCTCTGATCTTCACTTGTATGTCATGGCATATATGTGCCAACACGTACACACACACACACACACACACACACACAATCAAAGTAAAAATATTTATTTTAAAAACTTCATTAAAACTTAATAGTCCTTTTATTTATTCTCTCCCTCCCTTACATTCAGCCTGCAAAACTTGAGGGGCTATTGGGCATTGTGGGGAGCAGGAGAGCTGCCATCAAAGCTCACACTAGTGTTTACAGAACTGCCGTGGACAATGAGGACTTGCTACAGGGAAGCTACTTCCCTGTACACCTTCACTCAAACTAGAGCTAGGGAGTGGCCTCCAAGGGGAGCCTGAGGGAATTTCCACTTGTGAGAATAGCAGCTGCTTTCTGGGTAACTCATGGTACATGTGGGCAGGGAAGAGCTTAAGAAATGAGTTTCCTAGAGTTAATTCA
The DNA here is from genome assembly GCF_037038515.1 of Microtus pennsylvanicus. Lineage (NCBI taxonomy): Eukaryota > Metazoa > Chordata > Mammalia > Rodentia > Cricetidae > Microtus > Microtus pennsylvanicus. The sequence goes on from NC_134582.1 coordinate 43,379,729, forward strand.
GTCACCAACATGCTCCCTGGCAGGCTGTGGATTGTGGGGGAGTTTTGCTCCGGCTCAAGACAGAGCAGACTTCTGTGGTATAGGATGAAAACCCAGGACTTTGCGTGCTTCTAGAATAGGAACTGAGATGGCTAACATTGTCGTTAGTAGTAACAGCAGTTAGCACTTTCTCAGCCCTCCGTAGAAGGCGGTCCACTCTCCCATTCTGTCATTTCCCTCCCCACACCAGGCCCAGCAAGTAGGTCATATCATAGAAGCAAAGAGCCCATCGCTGATGAATCTCGTGTTCTGTGCCATCACAGAAAACCTTCCAGCACACTCTCCTGTGGGGCTATGCCAATTCCCCTCCTCCTACCACTCGCCTCTGTGAATACTTGGCAGGACCACATGTTTATATATTTTTTGAAAGGTTATGTTGCCACCAAGAACACCCTTGAATTCTTCTACAGGCCTGACCCAGGGAAGAAATGTTTATTTGTTTGTTTGTTTTGTTTTGTTTTTGATTACTAGTAAATTACACAAGTCATAAGAAGAGTAACTCTAAAGCAAGGGCAGTCAGACTGCTGCCAGAACGCTGGGTTGAAACAGTCAGCCAATCATGGGGCTGGAAGAATACTGACCAACAGGTGCCAACAACTTTCCAAAGAACCTGTGCCATGCATCGCTGGGACACCTGGACAATCAAAGACAATTTATTTTGGAAATAATAATCCACCCATGATTTTATTTTGAGAACAGAATTGCTAACAACACAGTGACCACACAAGAGCAGCACAGCTCAACTACTCAACAAACAGAAGGAAATATTTTTCTTTTTATGTAGGAAAGGGTGGACATTCTGGCTAGGAGTACATAAAACTCCGCTGCTATGTGAGTCATTTCCTAGACAAGTTATCTAAGATAAGTAAGACATGATCTTGTTCTTCTTCTGTGTATAACAGGCTTCGGAATTCTTAGCTTATCCACAGACCCAATTTATTATTTTTAATAGATTAATTTATCAAATCTTCCTAAGGTAGCAGACCCAGACCTTACTCTAGATGCTGGGAATCCTGCAGTGCCCAAGGCAGGGCAGCTCTTTCTCTGATAGGCTCTCAGTATGGTAAGGTGAGACAATAAATTGCCAGGCAGGAAAAGGCTCTGAAGAAACCATGTGGCAGATGGTGACAGGTGGGGTGGGGGTCAGAAGGTATAGGGCAGGCCTCAGAACACAGAGTGAGAAGAGCCTTTCACAGCAGCTAAGGCACTAAGGCAAGAACGAACTTGGTTTGTAGACAGAGTCACGTAACACAGGGGCCTGACAAACAAAGGAGGTACCTCAGGAGGTTAAGTAAGGTAAGCTGGGCCGATGGGACAAGCCTTAAGGAAGAGTTAGATTTCAATCTATGTGCAGATAGAAGGCACTGGGGGAATGCTAAACAATTTCCTGGACCTGGGACATTGCTAGACATGTGAAGTGTTTCAGAATTTACAAATAAAAAACAGAACACCCTATAGCTACAAACAGAGCCATCTCCTAAGTAGGGAGAATGGTTAAGAAATCTCTTCAGTGTACCTTATGTGTTTAGTTGATTGAAACAGCAAACAAACATCTTTATCATTATGTCCATACACTCTGATTAGCACCGAGAAGACACAAAACTGAGAAAACATGATGCTCACAGAGGTTGCGAGACAAATATCCAGGCAACATACAGTCAAACATGTTCTGCTGGGATGATGAATGCTCCCCCAAGGAGGCAACAGAGCCATAGAAAGTGATGAAGATAAGGAAGGGAGCATAAAAGGCTTTCTGAAAGAAGTGATATTTCAAAACACAGTGTTCCCAGGAGGTGAGAGGAAACAGGACAAAGTTGAGGAAGTGAGACAAGTTAGTATGGCCAAAGAAAAGTTTGAACAAAAGCTGCAGTGTCAATCAGGAACAGATCCCCAGGTCTTAAAGAATAAAAGATTCAAGGCATCTTAAAAAGTAAAAGATTCATCAAGTTATTAAGATCATTGGAGGCCTCTGCTTTATAGTCAACAAGACAAAACAGTAGCCTATGAATTGGGAAAAGATTTTCACCAACCCCACACAGGACAGAGAACTGATCTCCAAAATATACAAAGTACTCAAGTAATTGGACACCAAAAAAAAATTACATAATCCAATAAAAAAATGGGTACAGACCTAAACAGAGAACTCTCAAAAGATAAATCCCAAAGGGCTGAAAGACACTTAAGGAAATGTACAACATCCTTGGCCATCAGAGAAATGTAAATCAAAACAACTCTGAGATTTCATTTCACACCTCTAAGAATGGCCAAGATTAAAAAAAAAATAACATTGATGACAGCTTATGCTGGAGATGATGTGAGGTAAAGGGAACACTCCTGCATTGCTGGTGGGAATGAAAACTGATACAGTCCCTTTGGATAACAGTATGGTGATTTCTCAGAAAATTAGTAAACAATTTACCTCAAGACCCAGCAATGCCACTTTTGGATATATACCCAAAGGATGCTCAATCGTACCACAAGAAGATGTACTCAACTATGTTCATAGCAGCATTATTTGTCATAGCTAGAACACAGAAAAAACCTAGATGCCCCTCAACTAAAGAATGGATAAAGAAAATGTGGTACATTTACACAGTGGAGTACTAATCAGTGGTAAAAATAATGACATCTTGAAATCTGCAAGTAAATGGATGAATCTAGAAAAAAATATATTGAGTGAAGTAAGCTAGACCCTGAAAGGCAAATATAATGTGTACTCATTCATAAGTGCCTTTTAGTTATAAAGCAAAGAAAAACTAGTCTACAGTCTACCCCAGGGAACCTAGACAACAAAGAGAACCCTAAGAGAGACATAAACGGATCTACATAAGAAGGAGAAAAAGATAAGATCTCCTGGGTAAATTGGGAGCATGGGGGTCACAGGAGAGGGTAGAAAGAGAGGAGGACAAAGGGAGGGGAGCAGAGAAAATGTATTGCTCAATACAAACAATAAAAAAAGATCCTTGGAGGCCACTGGAGATGTCAATGCTGGAGAATAATGTGTTCAAGTTTACACATTAAATCCCACAGTGGCCACACAATGAGCAATGTTCAAGTTCAGGAAGACCATTCCAAAAAGCCTGGGAAAGGGTGGTATCAGTTGAGATGGTGTCACGTGGTCTTATATGACAGAGGCAGAATTGACAGGTTAGTAACGAATATAGGAAGTTGGACAGATTTCTAGGCATCAGATGGAGAGAGGTGGAATTAATGAAAGCAGGAAATATAGGGTGAGGAATAGATGTGGGTGAAGAGGAAGAAGGGGAAGCCTTCATGAGAGTGGATGGGAGGGAACTCAAACAGTTGGATATGGGTCTACAGAGCAAGCAGAAGGTCTGGGCACAGTCTGACATATTGCTAGCAAGGGCAACCAGAGAAAATGATGAAATCAGTCCAAAGAAAATCTAAAATCATACTCCTGAACAAGGTATAGTAGCACACATTAGCGATACCAATGCTGGTGAGGTGGAGAGGCAAGGAGAATCACCAGCCTGGGATACATAGAGAGATCCTTCTCAAACACATAAACAACTAGACCCCAGGAAATAACATTTAACGAAAAAGAAACTCTCTCAAGAGAGGTGGAACCAACAAACAAGCAAGGAGAGGATATCAGTTGGGGGAGGGGGTTGAAGAGTGCCTACTGTTGGCAGAAAACTAGAAAAGAGTTAGGTGGTCTTTGAGGCTTAACAGAAAGACCATGGATAGCTCAGTGAAGGGGGCTGCCATTGAGTTGACAGGGATAAATCATAGATTAAGTGGGAAGGCAGACAGATAGGAGAGATCCCTGTATTTAGTTTCAAAGGAGTCAAAAATATTTAGTCCAGGACTTTCCTTTGATGATACATAAGGTTGGATTGAACAAACATTGGAAATAAAATCAGATTTTTTTTTTTAAAAAAAAAAGATGAGAACTAAAAAGGTTATTTTGAAGCAAATTACTTCAGGCAAAAAAAAAAAAAATAATTTAAAAACTGTCCAGGAGACCTGCAGTATCGGGTGCAGTGGTCATTCTACAGCTTTGAGTCAAAACTCTAACTCCCTCCCTGTGAGCCAAGCCTCAGGTGATGGAAGGTGATTTAGAAGTCCTAGGATTCCAACCATACATCACTATGTCTTCATGGGACAGAACACAGGAACAGTCACCACAACTAGCCAAAGGCATGAGAAGTATATGGCACAGGTAGGCCAGGACAGCTCCCAGAAGCTGTCATGGTTATTGTTTCTGCATGAGATTTACAGCCTCTCTTCTTCCACCTAGCAGCTCGCATGTGCAGGGAAGGTGCCACAGGCTAAAGAGAAGTAAGACCAGTCCTGAAGCAGCTTCAAGTCGGGTGAGGACATGTGCTATCTAAAAGGTTCAAAATCACTTCCTTACTCCCACTTAGTCCTGATTACCATCCAGGTCGGTCACTTATAAGCCGAGAGACCTTGTGTTTGTTAGATGGCCCTTCTGAGCCTTGCCACCTGAGAGAAGTCACCAGTAGCCTCCCTCCTGTGAATAACTGTGAGTGTATGTGCCGTCCCCTGCTCAGGGCCTGGTATAGAGGGAACCCCTGGAGCACCAGAAGCAGCTGTTGTTTAGTGACAAATCAGTCTCTCTCTTGTGATGGAGCTGAAGTGCACATTGAACTAAGTGAAGGGAGAAGACACTGGTGATTGACCCCACCCCCGCCAGCACACTCTATGGGTCCTCGAGGAAATAACACTAGGCTAGTATATTTAGGAAGGGTTCTCCTGTGCCAAAGCGTTCAAGTGTACTTCCCACTTTCTTTTCTATGAGGTTCAGTGTGGTTAGTTTTAATGTTGAGGTCTCTGATTCATTTGGACTTGAGTTTTGTGCATGGCAATAGTTATGGATCTATTTTTATTCTTCTACATGTTGATATTCAATTGGGCCAGCACAATTTGTTGAATATGCTTTCTTTTTTCCATTTTATAATTTTTTGCTTTTTTGTAAATAATCAGGGGTTCATGACTGTGTGGATTGATATCTGGGTCTTTGATTTGGTTCCATGGGCTCTCCTGTCTGTTTTTATGCAAATAGCAGGCTCAGTACTGTAGCTCTGTAGCAGAGTTTGAAGTCAGGGATTGTGATGCCTCCAGAAGCTCTTTTATTATACAGGATTGTTTTGGCGATCCTGGGTTTTTTGCTTTTCCATATAAAGTTGAATATTGTTCTTTTGAGGTCTTTGAAGAATTTTTCTGGGATTTTGATGGGCATTGCATTGAATCTATAGGTTGCTTTTGGTATAGCACAAACACTAAGAGAAATAATTAATAAATGGATCTCCTGAAACTGAAAAGCTTCTGTAAAGCAAAGGACACAGTCAATAAGACAAAACAAAATGATGGCCTATTTTATCCCAGGCTTTTTCAGACCCAGGCCAGCTGGCCTTGGTGAGTTCCCGATAGAACATCCCCATTGTCTCAGTGTGTGGGTGCACCCCTCGCGGTCCTGAGTTCCTTGCTCATGCTCTCTCTCCTTCTGCTCCTGATTTGGACCTTGAGATTTCTGTCCGGTGCTCCAATGTGGGTCTCTGTCTCTGTCTCCTTTCATCGCCTGATGAAGGCTAATATTCAGGAGGATGCCTATATGTTTATGGAGGTGGGTGGTGCTTGGACTTCCCACAGTGCAGGGAACCCTGATTGCTCTTTGGGCTAACGAGGGAGGGGGACTTGATTGGGGGAGGGGGAGGGGAATGGGAGGCAGTGGCGGGGAAGAGACAGAAATCTTTAATAAATAAATAAACAAACAAAACAAACAAACAAACAAAAAAACAACAAAATGACGGCCTACAGGATGGGAAAAGATCTTCACCAACCCCACATCAGACAAAGGTCTGATCTCCAAAATATACAAAGAACTCAAGAAATTCATCATCAAAAGAACAAATAATCCAATCAAAAATGGGGTACAGACCTAAATAGAGAACTCTTAACAGAGGAACCTAAAGTGACTGAAAGACACATAAGGAAATGCTCAACATCCTTAGCCATCAGAGAAATGCAAATTAAAAACAACTCTGAGATTCCATCTTACACCTGTAAAAATGGCCAACATCAAAAACACTGATGACAACTTATGCTGGAGAGGTTGCGGGGTAAAGGGAACATTCCTGCATTGCTTCTGGGAGTGCAAACTGGTACAGCTCCTTTGAATATTAGTATGACGATTTCTCAGAAACTTAGGAAGCAACCTATCTTAAGACCCAGCAATACCACTTTTGGGTATATACCCAAAGGATGCTCAATTGTACCACAAGGACATGTGCTCAACTATGTTCATAGCAACATTGTTTATCATAGCCAGAACCTGGAAACAACCTAAATGCCCCTCAACCAAAGAATGGATAGGGAAAATATGGTATGTTTACACAATGGAGTGCTACACAGCAGAAAAAATAATGACATTTTGAAATTTGCAGGCAAATGGATGGATCTAGAAAACATCATATTGAGTGAGGTAATCCAGACCCAGAAAGACAAATACCATCTGCACTCATTCATGTTGCTTTTAGACATAAAGCAAAGAAAAATCAGTCTACAAGTCACAATCCCAGAGAATCTAGACAACAATGAGAACCCTAAGAGAGACATACATGGATCTAATCTACATAGGAAGTAGAAAAAGAGAAGATCTGCTGAGTAAATTGGGAGCATTGGGACCATGGAAGAGGGTAGAAATGGAGGGGAGAGAAAGTGTGGGGAACATAGAAAAATATATAGCCCAATAAAAACAATAAAAAAAGAAAAAACTAGGCTAGTATAGAGGGGTAAAGAGGAGCGTGTAGTCTCCTACTTTTCCATCCTTACACAACAAATACAATGATGCTTCTCCTGGCGCCAATTCAACAGAAAGAGCTCTAAACGTGTAATCTGAAGGTCCAGGTTCAAACAGAGGCTTCTGGACCTCTGAAGGCCTCTCAGTAAAGGTGCTTGCATTGGCATTTGCCAGATGCAAGGTGGTTGCTCTATGCGCCTCACTCGTTCAACCCCTCTCTATGACACGCCTGTTGAGAGTGTGCTCCAATACAGGGGAAACAACAGTGAACATGAGGTGTGCATGTGCCAGTTCAGTAGTCATGAGAAGGCAGCCATAACACAGAACTGTGACCAGTGGTAAGACGGAGGGTGAGGGCAAAATTAAGTAGAACACTGTCCACGAAGACCAGAAAGCACTTCCAATAGATGTTGTAGCATCATTATTGTTCTTGACAACCAAGTCGGTCAGATCCCAAATCTTCCATCAATTTTCCCAACTTCTGGCCTACTTGATGGAATCTAACCTTCAAGGTAACTATGGGTCAATCTATACATCAAATACAAGCACAGGCCTGCTACAGAGAGGCCATCTTCACGAGGTTTCTCTGTGGTCTGTAACCAACACTGGGGAAAGAATGCTTTGGTTGGTGATCTCACACACATTTCATGGTTTCATTTCTAAACCCTACAGGTGTTACAATGTAGTCTGATGAAAACATTCCCCACTCAGCGAAGACTATAGAAAATGGGAGGTTTATGGTACAGAGACAGACAAGAATGGTCCCTGCTCTAAATAAGATCAACCTAGTAAAAAAGATATTAGGGAGATTAATTCAAATGAGGCACTATGATTAACGTAAGACTGTGGCATAGAAAGAGTGATCATATATGCTTTATCACCAAAAATAAGCAGTCAAAAGATGAACAAGGAAATTTACAATGGGTCAACAAAACTAACAGGCAAACCAAAATATATGGCTCCTAAGATAGAATGTAAATGGCAAATTCTCAAGTTAACAAGTAAATAATGCTAGAACCAACATTGTGCCCCTATTAGATGTCATTCATCCTTTGCTTTCATTGAAATTAGTTAATGGTTTCTTGCAATATATAATTTCCTCTGCACATTGGATCCTAAAAGCATCTGTGGACTTTACGAAGATCATGAGATGAAAGCTGTGTAAGGATGACGATCAGACACCTGAGTCCTTGGAGGATGGCAGTTTCCATTACAGTATTGGCACTTGAGCTCCCTGCCAAATCCAGACTTCTGCCCAACACTGCTACTTAGCTTTATGTTAAACTCTAACATAAAGGATCCCTTCTTAGGGGTCCAAAATTAAATGTCTCTCCAAGTGCTTTTTAACATTAATATTTAAAGACTTTCTGTGAGCTACCCTAGGGCTACGCTAAATAACTTCTTATTTTTAGCCCAGCTCTTTATATCTAGTGGTGGAAGGACTTCTACTGCAAAGCTTATGGATATGGTTGTGTTATTTCCAGAAGATGAACTGAAGAAAGCACAAAATCCTCTCAAAAACATTCATACTACAGTATTTGGGAATCACTTTCCTGCCTCAGAAGTTTGTCTGCTAAGTGTGGAGGAATTTCCCAGTGAAATTTACTTTCAAAGTGAAGCAATTCTGGTAAAATTCCTTCATCTCCAAAGTGAATCTCTAGCCACAAGGTTGAAGCCAGCTTGGCTGGCGAGCATCTACTCTGTCCAGATTACATGATGAGACTCCCATCATTTTCAGGAACACATGCTCTGACTAAGCTCTAACTGAGAGGAAGAGACAGATATCCTAGAAAGGTCGTTTTGTCTCCTTGTCAGATATTGTATTATAAATGAGGAAATTTTAAAAATGGAGGGAAAATAGTCAAAACTGGTTAAACAATGTCCTTAGGCTCTCATAAGTTGAGAACAAGAATCACAGTGACATCTGTAGTGATATTTCATTTGTATTTTCATAAATAAAGCTTGCCTGAAGATCAGAAAGTAAAACAACCACACTTCTCAGCCATACAGGCCAGGCAGTGGTGGCTCACACCTTTAATCCCAGCAGCCACACTAGTTAGTCACTGAGGCTCGGCGGTGGTGGTACATGCCTTTAATCCCAGCACTAGAGAGGAATATAAAACAGGAAACCGGAACTCACTCTCTTTCAGTATGAAGGTTTCATAGAGGTAAGAGCTCTCTAGTGGCTTGGCTGCTTTGCTTTTCTGATCTTCAGATTGAACCCCAATATCTGTCTTTGGGCTTTTATCATTCGTGCTACAGACCTCGAGTGTTGATTTTACAAAATGAAACAAACAGCTAATTCTCCCACACATTGGACAATATGCAACAGTCTAACACTTTTCAACCGGATCATTTTATTAGGTGGAGGCGGCTATTTATAACAAAATCTTTTACATTTTGGTGTTCATTATTCTTTCAGAGAAGGAATGTACCATGTTTTCCAGCCCTTCCATATAAATACTAAGAATCCAACAAGAAGCAAAATATTTTCATAAAGCCATTCTGGAAACACTATTACCTGTAAAAGAAAAAGGTGCTCCACTGAGGTACGGTAGAATCCTTGGCACGTTCTAACCACTGCCCTTGGAGAGGCACATTCTCAAGCTGTAGGCACACTCCGCATCTGACTTTCGCTTCCTAATCCTATCTGCTTAGGAATTCTGCCAGCTACAAGCATGATCTTGAATGAATATCTACATTTTTACTGTTAAAAAACAGAGCTACGCTTATTCTGCAGAAATCAAACTGGGCCCCGGTGTCACCTTGAACAGAGGAGAACACAGAACAGAACTTCTGGGCCCTCCCATCCCAGGAAAGGGGGGCCTACTTGGAGCTGGAGCAACAGATGTATTCCGAGCACATACGGTTCTGTCTGGGATCCTTCCTGCCACTCCCTATCAAATCTGAAATGCAGTTAAATCACGGGTCTGTACTTACACTTGCTTATCTCTGATAATGGATTTGGACACATATCAAAGAACCTGCCCATGTGTACTTATCAGCGCCTGGCAGGTATGAGGCTGAGGAATGCAACGTAGGACTTTACTGCTCACTTGTTTAGGAACTCAGAGGTTGTCTATCAGCAAATATTTGGATGAGGGCTCCAATTACTTCTGATCCTAGGTAATCCTATATTGCTACAGGGTTGCCTGGTGATAAGCCACAGACTCAAAATACTCCCATGAAGGATATTGACAACCATGAGACAGCAGTATACATCTGTAAATATAAAAACATTTGAATACCTTTCAACTCTTTAATGGTGATATGTAGTCTTCTATTTACTTTCCTATTAATCTTGCTTTGGATGATCTATATTAGTCATTGAAATTTCCAAATAGTATGAAAGTATAGGAAAAACAAGTCTCCCTTCCTACTGCTGATTCCCTAGAAGTAATGATTGCGGTCGGTTTCTTCTATTCCTTGTGTGTGAATTGTGTGAACAGGCAAGCTTATGTGATGTCAGGAGACTTCACATACTCCCCTCTTTAAGACAACAAATGGCTGTGGGCTGGGCACCTATAGACAGGTTTTCTTTCCTGACTGTACTACCTATGTCTTCAGAAGTCGTTCCTCTGTGCTCTGTAACTGTGCACATAGAATGCTAAGGTAGAGATGCATCGACTCAAGGAGCTTCTTACCAATAAATATGCTAAGTTGTGTCTTGAAAAATCAAAAAAAATATGCTAAGTTGTTCTTCATCTTTTGCTTTTGCCTGGGACAGAGTCTCAGAGCTGGTTAAAGGAGAAACAGAACACAAGTTGACCTTGTATATTACCTGTTCAGTCTCTCTCTCTCCTCTCTCTCTCTCTCTCTCTCTCTCTCTCTCTCTCTCTCTCTCTCTCTCTCTCTCTTAAATGCTGGTGACAAAATATTATTCAGAGGCTATTGGAAGATGAGACTGTTGGCCTTCCTGTCATTCTGCTCAGGATAGTAAAACTTCTGTCTCTCTAAAGCTAAACCTCCAGAACTGCCCTAATGCCACTCCATCCCTCAGCTTTGCCACAACCAGATTCCTCATGTTGAGCAGACTGGCAGCCACCCTGGCCCCAAATCTGAGGTTACAAAGTCTCATTTGGAGCTCAAGACTACTTGGCATGACTCAGAACTCTAATTCCATTGGGGCTCTGACTTAGGCTTTGAAGCAAAACATCCCTTCTGTCCAGGTTCTGGGCACCACAGTCACCTTCACAAGACGTTGGTTCTTGCCTGCCTGGGCAGTGAGGCAAATAGTGTGTACCTCAGAGGAAGGCAAGCAGTATTTCAGCAGTGCAGATATAAACTGCTAAACAAGGCAGTGACTTTGGTAATGGTTCAAGACAGTAGTAAACATTACTACAGTCTTACAGCATACACCTTTAATCCCAGATACTTGGGAGATGTCATAATTACTTTTTTCTATTGCTGGGATAAGATATCATGATCAAGGCAACTTATAGAAGTGATAGAACTTACAGGAGAAGCTATTTGGGTCTTAGAGTTTGGGGGGGTGTTGTCTGTGGCCATCATGGTGACGGAACATAGCTGCAAACATGCAGCTGGAGCAGTAGTTTAGAACTTACATTCTGAACCACAAGCAAGAGGCACACAACTAACTGGGAATGGGTGGGGTGCTAAGATCTCTGTGTGACAGACACACCTACTTCAGCAAGACTACCTACCCTGATCCTTCCCAAAGAATCCCACCACTGGGGTTCAAGGACTCAAACATATAGGCTTACAGAGGGCCTTCTTAATCATCAAACAACCATATTCTACTCCTTGATCCCTATAAGCTTGTAACTACACCATAATGCAAAATGTACTTAGCCCAACTTCAAAAGTCTCTATGATCTTTCATAATCTCACCACAGTTTCAAAGTCCAAAGATTCTTCTGAGACTCAAGTAATCTCTTAACTATAACTCATGGTAAAATCAAAAAGCGAATCACACACACCAAACATACAATAGCACAGAATACACATTACTACTCTATAAGGGAGGAAAGGGGGAATAGTGAGGATATAGTGGACCAAAGAAAGGCAGCCTAGCTCTACGTCTGATGTCAAAGGCTTAGATGGCCTTAGATGGCTTCCATCTTTGCTGACTGTAACACACATTTCTCTCCTGGGACGGTTCCACTCCCTATGTGAAGCTCTGCTCGGCAATCATCCTATGGCTCTGACATCTCCAACATCTTGGAGTCTCCACAATAATCCGGGCTTCATGTTCACAGCTCCACATAATGGCCTATAGGGGCCTCCACACAGTGACTTCCCTACCACACCACTGGCCTCAGAGGTTATCCTTCACTGAGGAGGTGTCTACAACCCCTCTACTCCTGCATCCTCCAGGACTCTAACCCAGAACCACTTCACAGATGATGGCTTGGCCACCCCACCACAATGGAGCCACCTTGATAAGTTTTAATTTGTTGCTGCTTCTTAGGAACAGAAAAATCCTTTTCCTTTTACAAGTTGCAGAATTGGGCGGGGGGGGGGTGTCTTTCCCTGGGAGTATTACTCCCCTTATTCAACCGCCCATCAGGCCTCTCTTTATTTCATTCAGTACAAGCCTTGGCTCCAACCTTAAATTCCCTGGTGCTCTTTTTCTTCTTGACCTATACATTTTGTATTTCACTTTTCTCTGCTTGTTCTTTTCCTCTGCATACCTGCATAAGAATAATTACTAATAACCACAAGACAGAACCATATTAGGCTGTCTTGATATCTCCTCCACTAGGAAAATTAATAATCCATTATTTTTCAACTTTGTCTCAGGGGAATTTTAAGACAAAGGCAGTCACATTAGTTGAGAAACATCACTAGAATGACCTCCAGCCTAGTTGTTAACATTGTTCTCCTCGAAACTCCCACAGGCGCCTCCACAGCTCACACTGCTCTCGGCACTGCTGCCTTCCCAGCTCCTGCTGGAGGGTCCACTAAGCCTGCTGATAGCACCGAACCACTTTTCTGGTCCCAAGTTCCCAAACCTTCCACATTCCTCCAGATGCAGCATGGTCAGACCCATCACTAAACAGCCCACTCCCTGGTACCAATTTCTGTCTTAGTTAACTTTCCTAACTGTGATAAGACACCATGACCGAAGGGACTTATGGAAAAGGAGAGTTTGTTAGGGGCTTACAGTTTCATAATTGTCCATGACTACCACTGTAAGGAGCATGGCAGCAGTCAGACAGGCATGATTTTGAAGCAGTAACTGAGAGTTGACATCCTGATTCACAAGCATGAGGAAGAAAGAAAGAGAGAGCTAAGTGGACATGGTGTGGGCTTTTGAAACTTCTATGTCCATCCTCAGTGACACAGCTCCTCCAACAATACAACAGTCCCTAATCCTTCACAAACAGCTCCACAAAGGTGACCAAGCATTCAAACACAAGCCCATGGGCCCATTCTCATTAAGATCACTAAAGAAACTAAGGAAAGGGGGTTGAAAATTCAAAGTCCATCTTACCTACACATCATGTTTAACAAAGTGAAAATCTGCCTCAAAATTAAAATAGAAAAATAGGTTTAGAGACATAATTCAGTCTAGCACTTGCCTAGCAATTCTAAGGATCAATCTCTAGTATGGAAGTGAAAAAAGTTAACTATTATTAATAAAAAAGCCCATACATACCCTGTGTGTTGTAATATGAGCGGCGGGGCTGCGTCCCCAGCACCCCGGCCACCTGCTAGCTTATGCCGAAATAACAACACACAAACTGTATTCATTTAAACACTGCTTGGCCCATTTCTATATAGCCTCTTCTAGGCTAATTCTCACATATTAATTTAGCCCATTTCTAATCATCTGTGTAGCACTGCTAGGTGCACTTACCAGGAAGATTCTAGCCTACGTCCATCCTGGGTCAGAGCTTCATCACGTGTGCCTCAGAGAGAGGAGCATGGGATCTGCTCCAGAGAGCAGAGCTGTCGAGTCTGAGCTCACTTCCTCTTCCCAGCATTCTGTTCTGTTTACTCCTCCCACCTATGTTTTAACCTATCAGGGCCGAGCAGTTTTCTTTATTGCTTAACCAATGAAATCAACAGATTGATATATGACACTCCCACATCACCTGTGGATGGGAACAACTTGGTCTACGTACAGATAGAACTGTTATGAGTTCTGATCTGGGGTGGCTGTCTAGTTTCTTGACTCTGCTTCCTCCATGCTTCGTGAATGCTATACAGGAGAAAGACATTCCTGGTGCTCAATAATTCTATCTCCTGATCAGTACTTCCACTTTTCTATCCTCCCACAATTCTGCCAGCCAATAACAGGTGTGTGAATTTTAGGTATCTATCATGTCTACAATACTCAGCTTTGAGCCAGTGGCCGCAAAGCTCCTTTTGAAAGCAAGGATGGACAACTGGACAGATGACTCTTTTAAGAGGGATCCTGCCTTGCATCTGATATTACACAATAAGACACACACCAGGAAATACATGCTTTCTCTAGACACTATTTAACATTATACCCCACTTATAATCAGAACTGATGGGAGAAACACCTAGATATGAAGAACCTCATTTTATTGTTTGCACAAACTGCTATCAAGATGTTGCCTGCTTTGCTAGTCACAAGCATTAGTATAAACCCTCTTATGATAAACTGATAAACGGGTGGCTTGTTTAGTCTTCTTTGAACAGGCAATTGAACATTACATCCCATCACACTACCTCCCCCCCTTTCTTTTCATGGCAGCTAAGTGGCTCAGGCAGATTTACACTGAAATACTCTTCTCTCTCGGCCTGTAAATCTTCACTTATTTTTACTCTAATTTTACTGAGTTGTGTGAATTTTTAAAAAGAACAACAAATCTCAAGCTCCTGGATTTTTGCTGGTTCTCAACAATGCTCAGACAGCAGTTGTCGCCAGATACCTGGCGCATGTCACCCAACTGTGCTCCAGTGACATGCACACATACGGAACTTGTTAGCACACAAAGACTTGAAATAACACACGAATGCCAACATTTTGAAAAGGTTTGCAAATCTTCAAAATGCTGCCCCAGTTTTTGTTGGCAAGAGATGAGCGTGAATATGGTGGGCAGGATTTGAAATAGATACGATGCCCATGCAGTAAAATTATCCCTTATCAAGAGGACTGAACTAAGTTCAGGCCTGAGGGCACAGGGATAGCTGAATTCCAAGAACTACAAGGAAGAAAGGGAACAAAATGGAGTTCAGTTCCCGGTTCCCAAGCCTACCATAGGATGGGAATGTGATAAGTAGGCTCTGGGAAGGCTCCTACCCCAGAGACAAGGGCTGTGCTAACCCACACCCCACTAGCACACACCCCACTGTCCTGTTAGTGAGGAAGTCAGCTTTTCAGGGAAAGGTTTTGCTTACTTTATGGAATGGGCAAATTCGAAGGAGATCTTCTGCATATGAGAAACGTAGTTTGTGGGCTGGGAAGGTAGCTCTGTCAGAAAGGTGCTTTCTGCCCTAATGTGAACATTTGAACTTGATGCCTGGTACTCACATCATGACATATACCCTACTTCCAGCACTGGGGGTAGGTGGAGATGGCAGATCCCTGGGGCTCACTAGCCAGCAAGCCTACTATGACTGTTGAGCTCCTGGCCAGTGGAAGATGCTGTTTATGAGATAAAGTGGACGGTGTCTTAAGAAATGACACCTTAGGGTGAGCTCTGTCTCCCACAGGCACATGCACACATATGCATGCTTATTCATACATGGGTGTTCATGAGAGGTAGCGGGATGAGAGCATGGCTTTCCTGAGAGCAGAACCTTATGAATTCTGCAGGGGAGACGAGCAAACTAGTGTGGATGCTTGGATCTATTAAGTATCAAGTGTTGGGGACTGGGGACTGTTTATTGTGTTCCTTTCTCTGCCTTCTCTGTGATAAGGGAAACAGTGCTGCCTCTGCATAGGCAGAGCTGTACTGGTCTGCTGTCTGCACTTGTCAAACCTCAGAATCTGTGGCCCAAAAACCATGGTGATGAGGGACAGTTATCTAAGACTCCAGGAGACTTGTTAGCTAGACTTACAGAGCCCTCATTTCAAATTCTTTCTCTCCCTCCCAGCTCTGTGGTGTTGAACAATTCATTTTTCCCCCTTAAGTGCAAGGCTTCCCATAAGTAAAATGTGCCTACTTACAACAGGTGCACACTTGCCTGGGCTGCGGAAGCTGAATGATGTACATAAAACTTCTAGGCCACTGCCTGGCAACAGGAGCTGGCCGGTAAACACACATCCTACTCTTTCCTCCTTGAGGGCCTCATTTCCTCCTTTACAGTCTTTGTCCTTTGTTGTAGCTTATTCAGGCCAGCCTCTGCCTCCCCCATCCTTTTCTCCTGAAATGTAGCCAGCTGACTGCCCATAGGTACACGTCCACTGCTCACTATCCTCCGTGGTCTTGCTAGCTCCCCAGATGTCTTCACTGTCTGAATCTGAGAGACATCAGAAAATGGAGGATCGAGGAAAGGCAGCGTGTCTGGGCTGCTTTAGAGTCTTACTTTACACACCCAAGTTCAGTAGTTGTCCTGACCAAACCACCTCATCAAAGCAATCAAGATGGTGGCTGAGGGACGCTGGGTTCAGTTGTGCAAATCTGTACGTACAAAGTCACTAAGACCTTCACTAACTGAAGGCTAGGGACACTGGACTAAGACAGGCTAAACAGCCAGGGTTCTGATCTCAGCTTTTACTCTCAGGTATGCTCAGTAAGTTCTTAGCACTCACTTCCTTATATGTAACAGAGTATTAAAATAATACATCATGACTTTCAATGACTAAGTAAGTATATGCAAAGTGCCTGACACACTGGCGCTTAGTTATGAGTATTTATAGTCTTCAGCATCCTTTCCATGGAGCCTTGGTGTCAACCTCAGAGAAAGGTCTGTTCTCAGAGCTATGAACCAGGCATCAACCACTAAGGTGGAATTTTCCAGCAGCTCAGTATGCTCCAGGCAGGAGAATTAGTTCTTATTCATACTCAAAGGTTTAGAGAACGTCCCCACGTGTTGTAGATGTTCATGCAGTTCGTAAGCTGGCGTTTGGCTGTCCTGGTGTTTCTGGCAGACCTCCAGAAGATTCCACCACTGATCTGCCTGCCTCCCAGTTCCAAGAGTTGCAGAGCCCAAAGAGACACTGTTCTTACATATCCGTGGCTCTTACCTAAGAGAAGGGCCAGTTCTTTTCAGATTTTTCCTCTATTAATCAAATTCTAAGATGACAATACTATCATTAAGACTAAAAGTAAGTGACCTGCCTCAGGACACCATGTTTCCCATGTGTTCCATCTAATGATCTATGATGGTACTGACAATAAAAGCCTGGTACCATGAACTTGGTTTTTAAATGATCAACTGGTTCCAAATGAAGATGGCATTGCTTTAATTTATTAAATATATTATTGACGAATTCAGGCATCAAACTAGAACTATATTATGCAACAACCATCTGCACTTTTAAAAAAGACATTTTAGAGAATGTGAAGAGACTACTGAGGGACGGGGGAAGAAGGGAACAGTCTTTTACCAGGATGAAAAGACAAGCCCTTCACTAAGTAGATCTAAGAAGGGCCCATGGCCTGGTACTCTCTCTTCTGAGGATTACCCCATTTCCATTCTCACAGGCCCTGCCCACTCAACGGTGAATAGGCAACTCAAACCTAGCTCAAAAGAGCATCACACTTCTGCCCAGACACTGGCAAAGATGGTTGTAGGGTGCACAGAATTAGGCCCATGTGGTTGCCCAAGCTATTGGAATGGGAACCTCTCTCTTTTCCTTTGAACTCACACTTCTGTGGCAGTTTAGCTGAGAGTGATCATCTAGGAATCAAAGAAGAGGAAAGCAGAGGAAAGCTGAGCAGATGGCAAGAGCTGGCTCTCAAATGTAATACCTGAGCCCCTGGCCATGGCACGCGGGGCTGTAGACACGTGCTCAGCACAGCTGTAAGGCAGTGAACTCCATTTCAGTGGTTTAATTTTTGAATTAGGTGTGCTAGTATTGCAACCAGAAATCCTGCTTGCTAAGTCTGCCCAGGCTGGCACTAAAGGTCTTGACTCTGTCACCTCTCATTAAAGATACGCTACACGGGGAGGTTTACACGACTGAACAGTCTTCAGAAACCTGTGAGGAATAGCATACCTTTAGGACCCAGGAAGGTCACGGATAGCCAGAAAGCAGGCATTCCTGAAGCAGGGGACTAGGCAGTGAGTTCAGAAGCACATGACACTCTGTGACTGTGTCAGCTATAGCTGAATGTCTGGAATACACTTTTTCTCGTTCATTTACAGTGTGAGAAAGAGAACTGGTGTTGCCTATTGAAATGAAAATAAAATCCGAGTGCACTTCTGCAGGTTGAGCCCAGTAACTGAAGGCTAAACATAGTCATTCTATCTGTGGAGTAAAAATAAGCAGGCCCTTTCTGTAAGGCTATTTTTACTCTCCCCTTAGTAATGCCACGATGAATCTGGTCTGCCCCAGTTGCCTCAGAGAGACAGCTTGATTCCAAGGAAAGCAGTCCTTGAGGAAAGCTTCAGCTATCAGACCCACTCTGATGTGTCTGGTTTGGGGCAGTTACATGCAACAAAGGGAGCAACACAGCTTCTTTTCAAATATACTTGGTTACCTTTGATAACATAGAAGTCAAAGCAGAGCAGATGAAGGCATGTGGTTGATGTGGGATTTCCCTTTGTATGCTGTGATTACCATTGGTTAATAAAGAACTGCTTTGAGCCTATGATAGGGTAGAGCAGAGAAAGGTAGGGAAAACTAAATTGAATGCTGGGAGAAGAAAGGTGGAGTCAAAGATAAGCCATGGAGCTGCTGCCAGAGACAGATGTGATGAAACTGCTGATAAGCCATGACCTCGTGGTAATGTGCAGATTAATGGAGATGGGTTAAATTAAGGTGTAAGAGTTAGCAAATAAGAAGCTAGAGCTAATGGGCCAAGCAGTGGTTTAAATAATATGGTTTCTGTGTGATTATTTTGAGTCCGAGGTGCTGAGCAGCCAGGAACCAACAAGCGGCCTCTTTGCAACATGTGGTGTTTTGTATGAGAAACGTCCTCCATAGGTGTAGATATTTGAACACTTGGTTTCCAGTGGGTGGCACTGTTTGGCGAGGTGGTACAATGCTGATGGAGGAAATACATCACTGGGCATGAGCTCTGAGACTATATGGGCCAGTCCCACTTCCCTCTTTCTGCTTGCAGCAGAAGATAGGAATTCTCGGCTTCCTGCCCCTGCTGCCATGCCTGCTGCTGGCTGCCATGAGAGACTCTTGTCCCTTTGGAATGCAAGCCATAATAAACTTCTTCTATAAGTCACTTTTGGTCATGGTGTTATTGCAGAAACAGAAAGGTTAACTCTTACAAGGAGCATATCATAGGACCTTAGGACACTTAGAAATGGAAACAGGCTTTTTGTGGGAGAAAACATGGGTTACCAAAAAAAAAAAAAGTTCCAGTTGGCGAGACCTATTTGACTGTGAAGCAAACTAAGATGAAAATAGGGAGCATCTCAGGCAAGTCAATTACACAATTGAGAGAAGATGCTCCATGGGGATCCGGCTAGCATAAAATTATGGGATAGGAAGGCTTTCCCAAATTTAATGCCTAAAGAAGTAAAAATCATATTGACACAAGAAACAAAATAACTGCAATATTACAGATAAAAGGCACCTGCCCCAAGTTAGCTGTTAGCAGTCCCTGTGCTTGCCCTGTGTCCTTGCATCCTAACCTCTCACTGCTGTCTCATTTCTGAATCTAACCCATCGTTCAAGATACAAGTTCAAGTGCAAATTTGATCACAAAGCTTTCCTTGCCCATCCCAGCTCACTGTCCTGCCTGAATCTCAACTTTCCCATCTGCCCTATTTTTAGTTATTTTATATTTCTGTTATCTGCCATTATCCAGGGTTCTCGCCCTATCATACTCATCTCTAACAGACAAGCACAGACGACAGTGCCTATGATTAGCATTATTGTCAACATGACAAGACCTAGGATCATCTAGACACAAGTCTGAATATGTCTCTGAGGGATGGTCAAGATTAGATTAAGTGAGGTGGGAACTCTAAATATGGGTAGCACATTCCATGTGCTGGGGCCCTGGACTGCCTAAAACAGAGAAAGCTAGTTGGGTACCAACATTTATCTTTCTCCTTTCTAACAGTTGATTCTCTATGACCAGCCGCTTCCTGTTCCTGCTGCCACGACAGACTGGATCCCCTTGACCTGTGAGCTGAAATAAGCCCTTTCTCCTGTAAGCTGCCTCTGGTCAGGAATTTTGTCGCATAGTGAGGACCTAACTGATGAGCTTTGTGTCGGTTTTCAGGCAAAGGCAGTGAGAAGACAAGCTGATGAAAAGTTTGGTTATCCGGGACTCATCAAATGTATATTTACACTACATTACAGCCTATTAAATGTGTAATGGTATCATTATGCACAAACAACACATATCTTAGTTCAGAATTATGTTGTTGTGAAAGTAGAAGCTAATGGTCATTTGAATTGGTTTCCACAAACCTTGAATTTCTTAAGAACAAACAAGCAAAAAAAGCAGCAAGCACACCATCTACAAATCTCGACGAAGAAAGCAGAGTAAAAGGAAGGGTGTCTGCAATGCACTTACATACTGAATAACTGAAATAAAAAGAATCAAGCCTGGGTGGGGTACACCTTAGTGGTAGACACTTGCCTAGCTTATGTGAGGGCTTGGGTTCGAACTCTGGCATCACACAATTTTAAAAACTCAAATATACAAGCAGAAAAGAAACACTAAAGCTCTAGTGACACTGGAAAGAGGAGAACAAACTCCTTGAACTAGAATACGCTGTTAGCTGGGTGTGGTGGCACAGCACGATCTCACAGGTTCCAAAGCACGCATAGAAAGAACATCACAAGTTCGAGGCCAGCCTGATCTAAACAGAAAGTTCTAGGCCAGTTAAGATTATAGCAGGCTCGTGTCTCAAAGAACCAAAGACTAAACTGAGGACATGGCTTGTTGAAGTGTGAGGACTTGCCTTTGTATCCCAGCATCACAGCCACACAAGCCTGTCATCCCAGTGATGCTGCCACATAGCAACAGCAAATGCATGGAAACTCACAGCCTGGCCTACATGGCAAAGGCCCAAACCAATTACAGGCAAAATGTGGAAAGTACTTAAAGATTGACCTACCCAGTTGTCCTTTGACTTCCATGTATGCACGTACCCACATATATACACATACACACATGAATACACATGCGTGTGCCCTCAACCCCCCAAAGCCAAGGAGGGCTCAAGAAAGCCTTCTCCCCTAGTTACGCTCCCACTCTCTCCTACTTTTTGCTCTTGGTACACTGGGATGACTGCAATGGTCCTAGGCAGTAGAGACTATGGTTGCTCACCATGGTGGAAGGCAAGACAGAATACTGCTGCAGCCCCAGTTTAAAAAAAAAAACATGAAAACACATGATTGATTTTGCTTAGTCATGTGCCCATTCAAGTTTTCCAGTTACCATTCTATACCATAAAGAATTGTTGTATAAAACTTACAGCAATAAAGAATAAGGTTCTCCATCATATAACTCTACAAATAAAATTTAATTATTAACATTGTACTTGAGATCAAAGGAAAATTTCCTAAGATGTAACACGTATTTTTCAACTTTTCCAAGAGTAATATATCAAATGTAATGTCTCAAATGAGGAGGAATGGAGATTATAAAATCAACTCTTGCCGTGTTGAGTCATATAGCTGTAATCAAAGGAGCTGCTGGGTGAAGAAGACCCTTGCACTTTATCTGGACTCTCTATTACTTCTTATTTTTAATGGCATTTTATAAAGTTCTTCTGAAACTTGCTTCTTTAGCAGTTACCCTTCCACTCTTGAGTGCAGCTAGCTCCTGTCATGTGAGTGGGACTTCCAAAACACTGGAGAGCCAAGTTATCGCTACGTGAAAATACGTTACCTGCATCCTCAGCCTCTGCCTACCTCAGGCCCCATCAGGCCACGAAACTGTCAACTCTCCTGCCTCAAAGCCACTGGACCATAGATTGGCCACCACCAGTGACTTGGCTCAGAAGAGAGCTGAGGTCAAGCAACTAGACTCTTTCTCAGGAAGCACAGCCAAGAAACAGAACATTCACCAGAAGCTTTGGGGAGAATTCTAATGCGAGTATAGCTGGGGGGTAGCACTGCAACCCACAGGGTCCGGGCAATACCAAGTTCTGAGAAAGCAGTGCTGTGGGGCAAAGTGCAGACACACAGGATGGGAAAGGGAGCCAGAGACAACTAGCAGGCATAGCCTCAGATGCCAAGAGGACTGACATATCAAAAACTTCTGGTCCCTGTCTTCTTTCCACTGGCCCTGCCTCTGTGGAGTTTCTGCTCTGCCTGGACTCATTTACACAGCTCTTCCTGTATTCCTGGTCTGAGCTGCATAACCACACCCCTTTTGCCTATGACCTACAGAAATCCAAGAGGACTCAAGCTATGAAGGAGCTGTGGATGCCTTGGCTACACACAGCTTAAGTGTGAATGGTCAGAAGTCTAACTGGGATTGGTCTGGTCATGCTGATGGAGGTTGTTCTTGGGAAACGACTTCCCTTTTGTCTCTGTATCCATCACGAACAGGACCTGGCATTTCAGTAAAACCTCCAAAGACCAATCAATGACTTGGCCATTGTTAGGAGACTAACTGTGACCGTATTTTTGTCGAGTAACTTTTATTGAGCATATTTGTGCTAGAACGTTTTAATTTAAACCTTACAGCAGCCTTATGAAGCAGATGCTATCTTCATTTCTTCTGAAGAGATAAAGCATTAAGAGACCATGTAACCCGCCCCTTTCAAAGAAAGCTTTTGGTGAGCAACACATCCCACAGACCAAGCTCTCAATACCGTGAAACACTGAGTACCAAGGAGTCACTATTTCCTTTTCCCGTGTGTCTGTATGTGTGTGTTGTATGTGTGTGTACAAGTGCGCATGCATACTGGCATGTGGAGGCCAGAGGTCAACCCCAGTGTCCCTCTTCAGGATCTGTGTCCATTCTGTTTCTTGAGAGAAAGGCTCTCACTGAAACCTAGAGCCCTCTCGAGTAGGCTAGGCTGGACGGCCAGCAAGTCCCAGTGATCCACCTGCCTCCACCTATCAGCACCGAGGTTATAAGCCACTGTGTCCGGGTTTTCATGTGGGTGCTGGGTATTGAACTCAATTCCCCCCAGACTTGAGTGGCAAGCAGTTGACCAACTAAGTTGTCCCCCTTAGTTCCAAGGGATCATCTTTTACTGAGGACTTCATGAGGTGACATGGAAGAAGGGTCACCTCCCATACCACATATACAAAACCCCATAAAGCCTGATGTTATGTATTTCTGTTCCCCTGAAGTTCCTCCGTGACAACACTGTCCCACCCAGAACCTCAGCACACATGTTCTGCTCTGCAATACCCGAGCAGAGCTCCCCAGGGTCCTGGTTAGACCCCAGCTTTGTCCAGACACTTTCAGTCTCTTGGCTGCTAGGTGGAAACAGGTGAGTTCCACAGTGGGGCTATCATCTTCTTAGGTGGCAAGACATGGGGTAGCTCAATTGAACAGAGTTTGCATCTTCTTTTCCTTATTTACTTCAAACTGCTGTGGTCTACATGACCCCAGAGGAGAACAAAGCACACAATCACGAGTCTGCGTGAAATCACACTGCTCTCCTGTTTGGGGGCCAACACACTGATGACATATTTAGATCCTAGATGATGGTCTTAGGTTTCTCTGAATGTTTTTGCACATAGAGGACTAATCTTTCATGATACACATCAAGTTTGGTGGCTTATACTATGAGCTTGCTTGGATAAGGCAAACTCCCCCCCCCACACACACACAAAATAGGGCATACGGTGGAAAGCTGGCTCACACCATTGCAACAGGAGCATTCAGGTCACGGCTAAGCAAGTCTCTGCTCTGGTTCAGCGCTGGCTGTGTTTGAAGGATTGATTCAATGCTGGTTTTATTAAGCCTCCCTTTGTGTGGCCCCTGGAATTGGTACACAGTTGAAACAAAGAAGCTCCAGGAGCTGGCATTCCTAGAAGCGGAAGAAGAACCTGGAAAAGTCAGCCAGGTATGCAAAGAAAAACAGTGAGGAGAGCTAGTTTCACCCCAACCGTGTACTTGGGTAGTTGCTGTGGGCACAGGATCTAAACGATTCATGCTTAAACTCCAGGTAGAACTTCAAAACTGGCTTTTGTAGAAGAGGGAATTTAATTGAGAATTTCTGTATGGACAAAGATGAGAAGAAGACCCCTAGCCTCACACAGAGACGTGGGTCTGGAATGCAGTGCATTGGTGACACTCCTATTTATTGGCGTAGCGTGTGACTTGTCAAACTTTCCCTTCTACAGAAGGTCAGGAAGCAATGCCATGGTCAATAGATGTCGATTTAACAGGATGCTGGTATAGGGCTTAATATAGGAAAGTCTTACAGATTTTTGCCACTACAAATATCAATAAACTGCTACCTGGAAGGAAAAAAAAACAAGGTAATTGTGTAAGCATGCCCTGTGGAAATGTTAAGAGGAATAGGCATTAAATATGCCCTGAATTCAAGTGGCAGATTCCGGTTTTCCATTCCTTTTGATATTTTCTCCCTTTCTACACCATTCTTTAATGCAAAGAAAATAAATGTAAGGGTATTGGAAATGTGAAAACCACTAGAAACCCACTGTCTGATTTCTTCTAAGCTGGTGCTAGATAATTGGTAGATTCTAAGAGGTAGCCTCTTAGTGAACAGGCTAAGAAAGCTGGGTGGGTCATAAATTAGAACTCTTCTCGCCAACTTAAAGCAAGCTGAACCAACACACATAAGAAAAGCATCAACATAAAAGCAGATGGAAGAGGGATGGGAACCCTGCACACATGATATACAGTTGTAAAGATGCTTCATTCAACATGAAGGCTCTCTGTGTAAACGACGGAGCTGCTTGTCCTACTAAACTGCAGCAGTGAGCTGTCACACTTGTGGGTCTGGTCCCCACATCTGGGCAATAGGGATCTGAGCAAACTGTGCAAGTTAGCTCTTCCACAGAGCCTGGAAGAGCAACTTCAGCAACAGGGTCTGAGTAAGTGTCTAATCTACTGCAAAGGGGGGCAGAAAGACCACAGCAGCAAATACCCCGCTGGTGGTTCTGTCCTCCACAGGAAAAACCAAGATGAAAATAAGAACTGCAGAGAGATAAACAATGAAAGGAAAGAGACTGCAACTGGTGTGTGTGTGTGTGTGTGTGTGTGTGTGTGTGTGTGTGTGAGAGAGAGAGAGAGAGAGAGAGAGAGAGAGAGAGAGAGAGAGAGAGAGAGAGAGAGAGAGAAACAGACTGTCTGAAGACTTCCATGGGGACAGTATGGGATCTAACTATTGTCTGTTAGGATGGCATCAACCACATCAACTACTAATATTCCGTGGGTGTTGTCTCCAGGATGCCCATGGTTCTTACTGGATTGCTGACCTCCTGCCAATCTGCTTTCACTATGACAACTGAATGTTGTGGATGCTGCCATGGGATGACGAAGGACATATTTCCATTTTCACACATTGGGTCAAAGAATAATAGGAACGAGGACATGTGCGATTGAAGGTGGAGGAACTGTTTCTGCCCCAGAAGCACACAGGGTTCCCGCTCTGAAATCTGCAGTGTGGAACACAGCATCTGGATGCTCCAGGACGCCGGCTTCCTCCGAGATGTGTACCCCACCAGCTCCAGGGTGCCGGCTTCCTCCAAAATGTGTACCCCACCAGCTCCAGGACGCCGGCTTCCTCCGAGGTGTACCCCACCAGCTCCAGGGTGCCGGCTTCCTCCGAGATGTGTACCCCACCAGCTCATCTGAAGAGACCTCACTCCTGCTTCAACATTGGCTTTGTCAACTTCTAGCTAGGTTCTTCAAGTCAAAGTACACGAGTTAGTGGGCCTTGCTTACCATTTCAGTGATCTCGAATGAGGACAGACTTGTCACGTCCATCCTGAATTCTAGCCTGCAAGTGTGTTTATCACCGAACAAAACAGAATGAACAAGATTTTCCATTTTGTTCAAAAACTAGGGAGCTTTTCACTCGATTTCAGTGCCTTAGTCATGAAAGAAACAAACGAAAATCATTTAGTGAGTAATCACAAACACCACCACCTCTCTCCTTGCAGGAGAAGCTGAAGGGGTTAAAACGTACTAAAATGTCCTCTTTCCATTAACACTAAGCAGGTGATCTCATTGCGCTGAAGGCAGGGGATGGTGATGAATGCAGGTTATTTGAGCAGTGTGTCTGAGGTTACCAGGGCAACTGCTGACTATTATTGAGTAACTCTAAGGTGTCTCCATAAAGGTCAGGAGTGAAGGCTTTTTTCATTATATATTCAACTTTAAAATGGAGCTTTTTTTTTTAAGGAAATTAGGTAGATGTAGATGAGGAACTGCAGATCAGGTGAAAGCGCTATATATAGCTCCAGATAATTGAACTGCTTCCATCAAGAAGTGTTGGCCAGGCCTTGGGAGGACTTCATGAATAGCTGCCTCGGTGAAATATACCTTTTGCTTTTCTAAGTTACAGATTCCCAGTTTAACCATGAACTCTGAAATAGTCTTGAGGCAGGGGTCTAACTAAATCCACTCCACCTAACTACCTGAGAGAACACTCAGTTTTCTCCAAAACAGATTTCCTGTGCTGTTCCAAGCCACTGCTTACCATCCTGGAACACTGAACAAGCCAAGAGAGGAGTCGCAGGGCCACTGGAAGAATGCATGACTCGATGAGCTGAATGTCATCTAGAATCCTTAGAGCAGTGACTTACTGGTATAGGACATGTTGTTCAGCTGCTCTCAGATCACAGTTTAAAGGTACAGACAGAATCACTTCTAACAATGACACACTCCAAAGGTTTAAGAGAACGAATAAAAGGTGATTTCAAAACTAGGTTCATCTATGTATTTTAACTGAGTTTTTGTCCAAAAAACGCCAATGCTTATTAAAAATAAATAGATTTGTTCACTATGTAAGGATGCTGTTGAAATGAAAAGCTGTTCTTTCTACCATGAACTCTCCACCCATTTGTTTCCTTCTAAGACAATCAGAAAGATCCATTCCTCTCTACCTTCCCAGGAAAATTGCTGACATGTACACACACCTTCTGATGTCTATACCCATGGGTTCTTGCCTAAGTAGTGTTATGTAATGCACATGAATTGTTGTCAAATCTAGCTGTATATCCAAACTACTCAACTCCGCCCGGATCAGCTAATAGACCAATTAACTGATGCTGCTAAGAGACGTGGCTGGTGAGCTGAGCTACCTTGCTGTGCACCTCCTCACTGAGCGAGCCTCCACAGGCCGGTGGGCTCCAGCACACACAGCACTGACTCCCTGCCTCGCACTGGCTACTCTTCTACCTTCTGGTACACTGCCATTTGTCAAGGTGAGCAGTCTGTACGACTGCTGGATGGCTTGGGCAGCCACTTGATACCTTCTCCATCCTGCTTCCTTCTTGGGGACAGCAGTCGAGCTTCCTGAGTTAACAGTAAGGTTCCCTGGAAAACTAACAGGAGAGAAGCATGGGGCCCAGGCATGTATTCCAGTTCCTTGAAGCCGCCTGCTTCCTCATAGCTTTGTTCCTTGGTACAGACCTCTGCTCCTTCCACAGCTCTGGCTCTAATTTTTCCCACTTCGTGGTTCTGATCCTGTATGAGATATTTGTCTCACTGGAGTGACAAAGGCAATGGAAGGGAGGGTGTATTTCACTCACAGTTTGACTATATAGTCCACTGGGGCGGGGAAGACATGGACGTGGGAGCCTGAGGCAGCTGGCGCCATCACAACCAAGTCAGGAATCGGAGAATTAGGACTAATAAAGCCAAGCTCACTTTCTTCTTTTCAGTCAGTCCAGAACCCAGCCCATGGAATGACCCCTCACACACCCAGGATGAATCTTCCCATCTCAATTATCCTAAACAATGTATCTTCCACACAGTGTGTATTCTAGATGATTCCGGACCTTGTCAAGGTGACGATCTGTCTCAGTCATCACAGGTGCCACTTTCTGTCCATGTCCTCTCAGCCTCGAGATGGCGACTGGTTGGTGGTCACGAGCCCTCATGCTCTGAACAGTCTTATGTGACTCTCCTGCACTAACACCATTATAAAGAAACCCTCTTCGTATTATGCTGTTTTAATCACATCATTGTCTCTCCTTAGGACTGCAAATGTTCCCTTGGATAGACAACTCTACCTTATTGTTCTGTGAACACCACCATCCCTTTTCCCTGAAGACATGTCAAGTAGAAGCAACAGAGCAGCATTTAACACAGCCATTTTATTCTTCTTCTGAGCATTTTTGACACTATCCATGGAGCCACCAGCTGTCTTCACCTTGTAAAGAGTATTTGGGGAAGCCAGCACACTGCTTCTTTGTGAAGGAAGCTGGTAGGCAGCAGAAGAAAAGCTAACAAGTAAATGACTGAGATCCCACATTTTAGAATGATTTTTTTTCACAAATTGTTTTGCCTTTTGCCATAATGGCAGTTAAATTAACACAGAGTCAGAAACTACAGAGGAATTCCCGAGGCTAAATTATTCCCTGGTGAAGACTTAAGACCTCAATTAGTTTATAACCTAATTAGTGTAGTTCCAGTTGGCACTATCCAGAGAAACAACATGGTGGGTGGCTTGACAAGGCTCCTCCAGGAAAACTCGTACATCTGTTGATTGACTTTGTACAAACATCTTGAAGCCTATCTTGTAATAGAGAGTGCTTCTACAAATTCCACTGCATTTTATTATTTGTATTTAATCCCGTCTTAGACATTTCATTTCACTTTTAAAGTTGTCTCAATGTTTGTAATCTGGGCTGCTTCGTGTCACAACAGATTAAAAACAAAAGCAAGAGTACAGAGTGTGCATCTACCTCTAGTGCCATATACCATGAGAACTGTTCTGACAATACCAGCATCTCGATTATATCATATCACACACAATGAACAATCAATGGAAAGAATCAGCTAGACTAAGAGTCATCCAGCCTCTTCGATGATCATGAGGTCTGCATTTAAGACTGCTTGGCTGGGCTGCGCTGAAAATGCTGCCCTGGTGACTCAACAGTGTTCTTCTGAAAGCAGTCTGGCCTTTCACCTTCAGCATCAGGAGTAGTGACTTCAGCCAGGGTTGGGCTCGGGACAGTCCCAGTACTGTCACCCCTGCACAGGCAATGAGCCAATGGAGGGCTGGTTCAGACTTAGCCCCAAGAACTTTGCAATGAGCTAACTTGTAAATTTCTTCTCAGGGAAGTCTACCAGCCTTGTGCCCTCTGCCACTGAACATGGTGGTCCTCAGATCTTAGCAAGGTCAGAGTTACCTGTGAGGTTTGATAAGGCAGAGACTGCAGGACACTTTCACCAGAGAGTTTGATCTGGGCGGGCTAGGGTGTGTCTGTGTGAGAGTGAGGATTTGTCTAATCTATCTAGCAGGCTTCTGGTGCTGCTCAGGATGCTGATCCAGAACCATACATTGAGCCTTTGCATCAAACTAAGACAGTCCTAGAAGACCTGTGTTACTCAGACCAAGAGAAGCCTCTGGAAGATCCACAAAGCTTTCTAGATAGGGAGCGGTTGAAAACAAGGTCATGAGACTCTTTCTCTATCCAAGGAAGCATCTGCCCCCATATTCACTAAGCTTCTTTCAAAAACATACTTTAACGTTAATTTAGTCCACCCAAGGGAGACTGAATCTACTTATAACATCCTCACATTACATACAGAGATATAGATATATAGATATATATGATGGGAGAAATGGGACAAAAAATTACACTGCAGGCTTTCTTCAAAGTTCCCCCAGGGGCACAATAGTCCTGAAAACCAGGACAAATCCCCTTCCCCAAAGAACTTATCCAAAGCTCAGACTGAAGATGCCTAACACCTACATTCCTATAAAATAGGGTGCCAGAAGGCATCCGAGGACAGCTAACTTAGAATGAGATCCATTCATTCAGACCCATAATTATAAACCCCAAGGCTTGAAGCATGCACGGTACTGTCAAGGCAGATTTGGGAAACTCTTTCAGATGACTGAATAAGACTGGGAAGTCTACAGAAAAGACTCAGACACTGTATATTTTAGTTTGCAAAGGAGAAAGGAAAAGAACGTTTATGAGGTGAAGCATTTTTCCACTGTGACTCCTGTGTTCCTGGAAAACAGGGATCTGGTGGGGCAGGCACTGGGAGAGACCCCACCGGCTCCTCCGACACTCCTCTGCTGACAAGCTCTAGGGATCCAAATGTTGCTGACTGCCCTGGTACAAGAAAAAGAAATTCTCCTGGGCCACCAAAGTGTAAGAGTTGTCTCAAGTAGTTTTTATATCATAGAAATGGCGGCCAGCTAATAACCAAACATATTAATCCAGGTTCAACTGGGCAGGAAGCCCTACTCTAAGCAAGGGAAACCCAGTGGGGCTTCCGATTAGTGAGTGAGATCTTGGGTAGGAAAATGGAAAAGGCAGGTAGGAGAAAAGACAACATGGGGAAAAGACAGAAGACCATGCCAATAATATTCTCTACTCACATCAAGACAATGTGAGCAACTACTCAAGGAGCTGCAGCCTGTACAGCCCCGGGAGCCCAAGGAAGCAGAACAAAGTTTCAGATATGTCCCATACAGCAGGGAGTAAGTTGGAGTCACAGGAAAAGGCTACGCTGTGTGTAAATGAATCCCCCAAGTTTGCAGGCAAAAGTCTGGGGAGACCTTCCCTGCCTACAGGTGAGTGAGTGGCAGAATCTTCAATCTGACACAAGACTTTTCTCTACAGAAGGCCTCTCTTCATCATCCACAATCCAAAACGTGGCTAATAGCGACACTCTGAGAAAAGCCCGCTGTGCATTCTGGTGTAACTATCTTGCCATACAGCAACACCGAGGATAAAATTCTCTTTAAAAATGCCATTGATGAACATCTGTCTAATGCATATATTTGTTTTGTGAATCATTTGGTCTCAACTAATAACAGCTATGCATCAGGTAGCCCATGGGATTTGAGGGTTTCTAGGTTTTTCCAGAATATGAGTGCCTACCCAAGAAGGTCTTGGGTGAAGGTGGCTCAGTCCCTCCCTGCAGGATTAGATTCTAAGCAGGGAGTTGGGAGAGAGTGAGCAAAACAGTTGGGGGGGGGGGGTGTCGTAGTTTCCCCCAAAGCTAAAGTGTCTGTCAGGACTGAGGGAACAGAGAGAAGAGGCTGTGTGTGCAGAGGGAGAGCAGGCTCCAGAGTAGTGTCAACAACAGTGGTGTTCACAGTGGGGGGGGGGGGGTGTTGAGAGTGAGGTCCAGGCCAACTTTCTACAGGGACAAAAATCACCTCACTTCGTGGATGCAGAAACTCAGGGAGGGACAAAGTCATTTTCCTCTTGTCCTTCAAATGTGTCTCCTTACTGTCTCTGAGTTTTCTTCACAGAACTCATTTATTCTTTTCCTGTCTCTGTAAGAATATGCAATCCGCAGAAGCAGAAACCACCTGCTTCCTTTTTTATTTCAGGGAAGGGGTGAGCTGGCATTGAGCCCAGGGCCTGCACCCTGCTGCTCTTTCTGCCCCTTCTTTACATTCCCTGCCCCTGTGCTTCTAAATCACTTAGAACATATGCACACAGTAGGTATTCAAGTGGTGCTGGCTGCATGTACTTGGCCAAATGCATAAAATCTAGGTAAAGGTATCCAGAGATATCTCTGAGTAAGGTTCAAATCTCATTAGAGAGCAACTGAACCAAATTCAGAAAAGCCTGGAGTGCTTCAGAGAAAGCACTCCAGAATCAGGGTGCATGTATCCTCTCCAGAGCCTGCTGGCCCACAGCTTGCTGGTCCTGGCACAGGGGGTCAGCTGCCTTCGGCAGAAACTGCAAGCATTTAGCATGCACACATCTTTTAGGTCAATGGCAATAATCAGGAAAGGCATATGTGCACATGTGCTAAGATCAGAAGATGAGAAAATTCATCTTATTTGTGAGGTAACTGCCCAGCGAGATACTTTTGGGGGGTAAGGACCACTTACACAGCCAGAGTACCTAAGTCAGCGCCTCTGCCATTGGTGCAACTGCCCCCATCCTTCATGCTTCTATCAGTCTTAATATTCTCCTTCCATCCGACCAGTGTGAAGAAAGCATATGCCTAGGAGTTTCTAAGTTGGCAGCATTAATATGGCATGTAATGTCCATAGTGGGGCATCCTCTTACTTTTTATTTAGCATTTGTTTACATCCTTAAAATATCACTATTTTTTGGGGGGGAATGTTTCGAGACAGGGTTTCTCTGTAGCATCGAAGCCTGTCCTGGAACTAGCTCTTGTAGATCAGGCTGGCCTCAAACTCACAGAGATTCGCCTACCTTTGCCTCCTGAGTGCTGAGATTAAAAGCATGTGCTCTTGGCTTAAAATATCACTAGTTTCTTACAGGCACTGGGTGGATACTAACTCTCTTGATCACTGTGGAAGGAGGCTTTAGGAGTCATCGTTAAGCACCTACTGGATATCCTCCATCCTTGGAGATGTACTGGTCCTATTTCTCCTGTAGCCCCCAGGATTTGGGGTGGGTATGTTTATAGATATGGGCTGGTATTTTTGGCGAATCTACGTTGGTGCCAGAACGAAAACCTAAGGTTTCCTACTTTCCATTTCAATGGCTGAGTCATTCTTGCTGTTGACCTCAATCATTAGCCCCAGCTTTTATTTTGCTTTTTGATTTCTTAGAATCTCATTATGAGACACTTTCTCTCTTTAAACGATTCTAAAATCTGAGATGTTAGTCTCCACACAGCACTCTGCCACAAGCTAGAATATTTCCACACATTTGTCTTACCTAGGTAGCTCGGTTCCACACAACACTCTGAGGCCATAAAACAACAGGGCTTGCGTTAGTTAACTTTGCTGTTTACTAAACCTCCCTTAAACGTAATGGTTTAAAAGAACCACGTCACGTGACTCATCGCAGACCCATGAGCAGATTTGCTGTTGATCTTGCCTAGACTAATTCATGTGGCTGTATTCAGATGACTGGTGGCCAGGGGTTAGGGTTGGCTCAGACACTGGCCTTCTTTCTGTGATAGGCTATCATGCTCAGGGCTGGACCTACAACTGTACATGATCACTGGGTTCCAGGAGCATGATGTAGGAAGCTGCAAGGCATTTAGGTCAGGGCTTGGAAGTCATTCTCTGTCAATTCTACCACATCCTGTGGGCCCCCCAACCAAGGGTGAAGGACAGCCAGATTCTGGGCACTTAGCTTTTAAGGATGGCGGCAAAGATCCTAACCATCATTTACTCTATCAAAGGCCTACAGGTGGAGGAATGGGGAGTGGAGCAGGGCAGTTCTGAGGCTGTAGAGGCTGGAAGCCGCCTCTTGTCAGGCTCAACATGGGTTCCATGCAGTCAGTCGTCTTCCTTTCAAAAAGAAACGGAAAATCTGTACTTTCAAATACTACATGTTAATAGGTTTATATTTTAGAGAATCTGGGACTTATAGAAAGACCATGAGTGTCCATGTGCCTTCCCCTCTCCCTCACTCCCTAAGTTTCTCCGGGTATTACTATCTTGGTGTAGGATGCTGTTCTGATGGACGAAGCAATACTGATTCAGTATTATTACGCCCTCTAGTTTGTTTGGATCCACTCTTTGTGTCCTATAGGGTTTACTGATTTTTGACAAACACAGGGTATCTTGTATCCACCACTAAGGTGATATGTCAAGTAGTTTCAATGTCCTGAAAATGTCTTGACCCTAAATCTTTACCCTCTCATCCCTCTCCCTGCACCCTTGGCAACCACTAATCTTTAGTAGAGACTCCAGAATTTTTCATTTTTCAGTAAGCCATGTAGCTGGTATCACACTGTTGAAGTCTTTCCAGACTAGTTTCTTCAGCTCAACAATATGCATTTAAGGCTCCTCAGTGGCTTCACAGGTCATGAGATTGCATTTTTTAAAATGTTTATCTATTTATTGAGTGTGATTTTGCATGGATATGCAGGTAAGAGCAACCTTCTGGAGTCAGTTCCCTGCTTCTACTCTGTGGGTTCCTAGGTTTGAACTTACATCATCAGATCTGAGAGTAAGTACCTTCACTCATGGAGCCATTCGCAGGCTCCAGTTTACGGCATTTTATTGGTGAATGGTGACAGTTCATGGGGCAGAGACACTACACAGTTTATCCACTGACATCTACTGACAGATATCCTCATTGCTTCCAAGCTTTGACAATTATGAATAAAACTGCTTAAGAATCCCTGTGGATGTTTATGTCTATAAGTTTTCCACTAACTTGGTGAAACAAAAGAAGCCTGACTTTGGTCAAATAGTAAGGTATATTAACTTTGTAAGGCACACAAGTGTTCTTCCCAAGTAACTGTGCTACTCTGCGTTCACACCAGCAACGAATAGAAGCTGCTACCATTGCCATCTTCAACAGCATCCTTTGTTCTGGGATACTGGCTGTGTTGATGACTGCATGGTATCTTTTCTTTGGTTTTTATCTCCTTGTGACAGATGATGAAAACATTTTTTTTCATTTGCTTATTTGCTATCTGAACATTTACCACTGGTGAGGTATCTGTTCAGATTTCTTGCCCACATTTTAACTGTGTTTGATGTTTACTTATCCTTGAGTTTTATGAGATCTTTGTGAGTCTTGGATACTGGTCCTTTATAAGATATGTGTTTTGCAAATATTTCTTTTTCCTGGTCTGTAATTTATTTCTTTGTGTTCTTAGCTTTATTTTTTGTAAGTTTTAGTTTAAAGGGAGTTATAACAATGTTTTCTTTCACAAATCACGCCCTTGACATCCTAATGGAAAAGCCACCATCACAGTTGAGGCCATCTAGGTTCTAAGTTGTGTAGTTTAACATTTTATATTCAGAACTGCAGTCCACTTGTAACTAATGTTGGTGGAAGGAGAAGATTTGTGTCTAGATTAATGTTTTGTCTTTATTGTCCATTTCCAGAATGAAGTCTGGGCTTCTGTTTAAAGTGTCTTGGTTCCAAATGTTGGCTAAGTGCCTCCGCCAACCCTGTAACTCCCCGCCAGCACACCTGTTGGTAGGCTGTGTTAATCTATGCTGGATTATGTAGACTTGCTTGTCCCATCTACTGAGAGCTTCCCTAGCACCTGAGTGGCTCACACTGGCTCTACCGCATATTTCTCACTACTTTCATCCAACGCATGAGACCAGATATTCCATTAACACTGATGCTGAACACACTGATGAGCTGCGAGTCCCATTCAGGGTCTGCCCTGGGCCATTGTCTACCCTTCTTAGCCGAGTGTTAATTCAGGAAGGGCAAGAACTCTGCTCTTCTGGTTTACCCTAAGCAGTTTGACTGAAATCTAGACACGAAATAGGCTTTAACAAGATCTGCTGACATTTGCAGACCAGCTAGACTCTGGTGCTGCCCTGTGGTCCTCAGGAAAAGCCTGGCTATTGTAGGAAGCCAGGTGAGGAATTACCCAAGATTGTTACACAGCAGCCTTGTCCTAGCATGGGCAGCAACTCTGACTTGGATGTTCAATTTAGTTTTATGTTCACACACAAACCACAAAGCCTCAATGTCCTAAGAGAACTAGATGCATCATCAGAGAATCGATGGATCATGAGTAATAAACATGTTTCTTTCATTATGATTTCTACATGATCATGTTGATCAACCAGTGTGCAATGAAAAACGGGGGGAAGGATGAGAGAACTAAAAAGAACAGGTACTTCCCCCTAGTGACTTGATCCTCACATTATACCTAATTAATAGGCAAAGAGGATGATAATCTCCCAGCCCCACTCTGGCCACATTTTTGTATTCATCTACATCAAATATTTCTAAACATCTCAAAAGGAACAAAGATGGGAGAGGTGAAAGGCTGGGTTGGGACCCAGCTTGAACACCACAGCACGGTGGTGTGCTGACAGACATCTCAGAGCCAAATGGCTCCAGGAAAGCAGTGACATCCACCTGTCAGGACTGCTAAATTTCTATCTGTGGTCCATTCAGGCAGATTCCAGGCAGGAAAAACCGCAAAGGCAGGAGTCAAGAGCATGCTTTGGGCTTAGGAAATGGCCCATGAACCTGCTGCAGGGTTTCCAGGGACTATGGCATGGCCTTCACACAGGGATGAGCAAAGGCAGGTGCCATGAGCAGTTCTGGTGCATCTGTCATCCCTGATTTCCAGATTCACAACAATCAGGCAGGAACTCACTTGGTCTGGGGCAGCAGTCTTGTGGGGAATAGAGCCAGAGTCCTAGTCCAGTCTCTTACAAAGACAAACAGGTACAATTATCCCTGATGTCACCCTCCATTTCTTGGGAAAGTGCTGAATTCGAACCAGGCAGGGAAGTCTTAGATTCATAAAGCAGGCTAAATAATCCCAATAAACAATGAAAGCTGAAATCATATACAGATACCCTTAAAAGTATCCCAAGGCCCCTCTTCCAGGTTCAGCTTAAAAGACATATCCCTTTTGCATTTAGCTGCTAAACAATCTCTTGGTACAAACTGTACTCAGTGATGACTCAGGGGGCCAAGTTACCAGCTGCTAAAAGCACAGATTAAAGACCACTGGTTGGTTTCGGCTGGTAAAATCAGGAGTATTAAGCAACCTGGGGTAGAAATTCAACTTTGCTCACGCTGTGCAAGGAATAGCTGTAACATTCGCTGGGTTCACTAATTTAAACAAAAAGATGAGAGAAGCAAAGAAGGGGTAGGTTAGGAGGTGCAAAAGGGGATGGGAGTATGGAGTGGGGAGAGGGTCTGAATGGCTAGGGAAGCAGGTGCATAAGAGCTTGAGGAAGCACACGGCAAGGCCAGAAGACTCCAAAGGCAAGTTCAGCTATGAAGAACCAGAGGAGACTCTGTCCACAAGCTGGAGAAACACAACTACTCTACACTCTAGAGGCACTGGTCCACTTCTTGGCGAACAAACGCGTATGCACGAGATAGCAGGCCAGTAATTAAAGTTCCTGAAGGCTATGATTTACCTCTGCCAACAACCAAGGGGAGCCCGACCTTGCTTAGTTCTAGATTTCACCTCAGCCTCTCATTCCATTTCCTTTATAAACTCTTCATAAACCAGTTTCGGAGTTGTTTTTCTCTTTATGAATTTGATATCCCTTAGTTTGCCCTAATACAAATATTGGGCCCATTTTGCAGATGACTAATACCTGAGAATGCTATCACACAAGAGCATGCAGAAGGACAGTGAAAAGGGGCTTCTGCCCTGTATTTTCCTGAAGTTGGTGTCTCCCAAACAGAAACAACTGTCTGCAGATAGTCTAGGGCTGAGCCTCAGTCTGTTTTCACTGGAGAAAAGCGAAGTCAACTGATTCCCAACACTTGTACAGCTGGTGGCCGAGTGTCCAGCTGCTCTGGTCAGAGCGCACATTCTTTCTGCAAAGACCCTAGCTGACATGATTTATGGGGTGGTCTAAGAAGCATGCTGAGCCATGTGGGTTGGAGTCATAAGAGAGAACTTTCTGGCCCTAGTTTAATCGTTTCTGGGAGGATTAGACAACTAGCCTCTATTCTTTATCTTGGCTACGAGTGCTCACAGCCCCAAATGGAGTGAAAAATGAAATGGCTCTCTTCCTTTTACAGTCTTCAGCGAGAGGTCATGATTATACTACGGTTTGATAATGGAAGGCATGAAGGGTTACTCCACACTGACTGTTCTGTATGGAAGCAGACACAGAAGTAGCATTGAACATTTCCCAGTAACCAGCACAGGCAACAGCCATTCCCCAAAGCCATCTCAGCAGGACAGTGCGTCACAGAGCAAGGCTAAGAAGCAGTGCGTTAAGACTCTTCTTTTTGGTGATGATGCCAAAGAAAAATCTGCAACAAATGCACCAAGTTCCAAGTTCAGGGAGAAGGGTGGAATCATGGTCATGAACAATGACCCAAAGTCAGGTTGCACCGGAGACATTCTGGCAGAATGGGTGATTCGGGGCCAGTGGGAAGCAGACAGGGTCTACCATACTTACAGTGAACTGGGCCGAGTAGGTTTGACCACATCCAGGTTTGGGTCACTGGAGTTCATATTCGGCTGCAG
The DNA here is from genome assembly GCF_037038515.1 of Microtus pennsylvanicus. Taxonomy (NCBI): domain Eukaryota; kingdom Metazoa; phylum Chordata; class Mammalia; order Rodentia; family Cricetidae; genus Microtus; species Microtus pennsylvanicus. The sequence goes on from NC_134582.1 coordinate 43,417,580, forward strand.
GCTGCTGCTAGAATTAGGGATGCTGTTTGCACTTGAGGAGACCGATTCCAAACTGGAGTTGATGATGCTGTTCCTTTGCTCCTCTGGAGAGAAGAAACGACAAAAAGACCCATATGAGCGCTAACAGACTAGGGAGAGACTGCACTCACACATACAAGAATTTACAAATAAGGAGACTAAATCGGAATATCTGAAGCTTTGAAAATGTAGAGGAGCCAGGCACAGTAGCACATACTTGAATCCTTAATATTCAGAAGGTAGAGGCAGGAGGATTAATTAGTTCATCAGGCTATTCGAGTAAGACTGCCTCAAAAGCAAACAAGTCAACCAAACAATAAAAACAGGACATGGGTGATGTGGAAAGGTCATCTGTCTATTGTTATTTTCATTGGTTAATAAAGAAACTTCCTTGGCCCTTGATAGGACAGAAAATTAGGTAGGCAGAGAAAACAGAACAGAATGCTGGAAGGAAGTGAGACAATCGCCATGCCTTTCCTCTCTGAGCCAGAAGCAACAAAGCTCCGGCCCAAGATGGACATAGGCTAGAATCCTTCTCAGTAAGCCACACAGATTATTAGAAATGGATTAGTCAAGATGTGAGAGTTAGCCAGTAAGAGGCTAGACATAATGGGCCAGGCAGTGTTTAAAAGAATACAATTTGTGTGTTGTTATTTCGGGGCATAAGCTAGCCAGGCGGCCAGGAGCCGGGCGGCAGGAACGCAGCCCACAGCTCCTTTGTACATATGGGAAAGAACAAGTTTAAGAGTGGCAGTGGGGGTGGGGTCGTGAGGTAGCTCCGTGAGCAAAAGCACTCGCCATCCAGTTCCAGTCCTGGGAAAGCACCTGGTGGATGGATAGAATACGCTGTGCAAGCATCCACAGATACCCACAGACAAAATCTCCCTTCCTCCTTCTCCCTACCCTCTTCCAAATAAATACAAAATGAAACAAAGAAAGAGTGGGAAAGGAAAGATCAAATGGGAAACAGGTCACATGAATTTTAAAGCAAAGTCCTACTCATGTTGAAGGGATGCACCCTCCACACACACACCTTTAGTGTGAGCCAGGTTCTTTCCTTCAAACAGCCCTATCATATGGCTTCACCTAACCTCTGCCTTCTTTTGATTCACAGAGGGTAAGGACAGCCACATTTTCGTTAAAACCTCTGCCTCTAACACTGCCCTAACTGCTTAGGTCAAGTCATACCTCCAAACACACAGCATGTCACCACAGACTATCAATTTACCCACTGACTTCCTTAGAACTCAGCTGGACTAGCTAGGTAGCCACACTCTAGAAACATCTGTCAGCCTCTGGAGACACCCACTGAGACAGGTGTAAGCAGTTTTGTATGTACTGGGAATGGAAACTGGGTTCTCTAATGAGAGTAGCCAGTGCTCACAACCTCTGAGCTATTGCTGCAGCCTCTGACCTCAGAGTCCAAATGAATCTATGAAATGGGGAGAATGAGAACTGCCCTGTACAGCTCGTGAGCTGTCATGAGGATCAAGTGGGATCATATGCTGGAATGTGTTTTATAAACACTGGAATACTGCTCAAAGAGAGAAACTTTCTGTTTCTTCTCATCTAAAAAACTTGGAAGCAGGAACTGAAAGACCTGGGGGATGATGCAGCTGAATGGCATGGGTACCACGGGTGGTGCACGTCTGCCCCTTCCCTCATTCTGACTCACTGGACAGAGCAACTGGTGCTGCTGGCCATTATTCCATTTGTCATGAAATAAACGGTTAACTCTTCTGGAGCCTTTGTATATGAAGACATGCTGTATCTCAGACAGACAGATTGCAGTCACTGATGCGCTCATTTAGAGATGAACTATTTAGATGAACTCAATTCTCTTTTGGGCAATAAAGGAATGACAGCATTAAAAACACTTCTCTTTGGGGGCTGGAGAGGAGGCTCAGCGGTGAAGGAAGGGAAAGGAAAGAGGGGAGAGAGGCAGACGGCCCAGGGCCAGCGAGTCGGGCTTACGGAGAAGGGATAAGCCCTGTTACCCCAAATACCACAGAAGAGAAGGCTGAAAACTTCGAGGTGCAAGTTTTTCTGATATGCTGATAGTCTTGACTGAGGAAAAGCAAGAGGTGGAGAGGAATATAAAGATTATTCCAAAGAAGGGGTCAGGGAACAAAATCAAAAGCAAACTGCATGTTTTAATGCTTACAGCAAACTACACCAAGACAAACTCTAAAGCATTTGGAATAAATTAAGAAATAAAGGGAAAATGACTCAGTAATGTCACGTAGGACGGGAGGCCCCTCCCCCTATGGGCAAATGAATACTTGCTTCTGAGAGAAAAGCAGAAGGCGAGATGACTTCCTCCAACGAAAAATAGCCACACCCTCACAGAAGGGAGCTAAGCATCTGAGTCCCAGGATGACAGGCCAGCTCTGGCAGCCCCATCAGAAGCTAGGATGCTGGAGGAAAAAAGATTATATGCTAGGGGACTTCAAACGAGAACAGCAACAGCTATGAGTCAAACCAATGGGATCACAGAGGACCATGTGAATGACAGAGAGAGAAAGAATGCAGCTCTCAGGGGTGTTCAGAGCTGGCTAGGCCTCCGAGAAGGCTGGCCTTCCTCAAACTTGCTGTCAGTGAATGCCTCTTTGTATATCAGTCACTGAAAGCAAGAGCACAGGAATGAGGAAATGGAGGAATAAATTGCCAGTTACAAACAGGCGTCAGGAATGTGCTGGATGCTTTTATGAAAATATATTTTAAAGCACTTGGCAGCAGATATAGACTTATTCCTTAATGATATAAACGACCCAAGGGCAAGCACAGGCTACCTGGCCACCCAATGTCTATTGAAATGACCGCAGAGGTTCCTATACTTTCCTGTGAAAGAGCCCATGCCTTTTGCCCACCAAAGTCCCATGAATGGTCACACATTAAATCCCAAGTAGAAGAGAATAATATGCAATCAAAAGTTCTTCCGCTGGAACAGAGAGAGGTAGCTGTGTGGGACTGAATTTTGCAGGTGCTTCAGGCAGGGACCTTGAAACCAAAGCACTGGTGACTGTGGGCAGCCTTTATATTTTCTGTACAAATCAAGAGCGGACAACGCAAGTGTGCAACCAAATCACGGCAACTAAAAAGGGAAAGCCGCAGAGTAATTTTGGTGATGTTGTACTTGTTCTGGAGGTTGCCATGGAAACATGGAGGCTAAGCTCCAGCACTTTTCATATTTACTAAGTGGCTCCAACTCACTCTAATGGCAGCCCCATCCAGCACAGGAGGCGGGATCTGTTTATCACAGAGCCCACAGGCAAAGACTCAGATACCCAGAGCCAAGCCAAACGCACAGGCCTTGGCAGGCTTGAACTTGTCTGGCCCTCTGAACACACAGAACTGAAGGGTAAACACGAAACAAAGTCCTACGCCACTTTAAGGGATATTTCCCACTCTGCAGAAGTCTGTCAAAATTTGGGCTAATATGTCATTTTTCCAAAACACAAAACCAGAGGTTGAAAAGAAGGACTCACGATTCCTCACAGGACAAATCTCTCCACCCCACTTCCCCTTTCCAAGCTCAGACATGAAATGAGGAAAGGGAGTTGCCAGAAGGAAGCTACGCAGAAGCCCTGAGTTCTACACAGGGAACAGAGGCACAAGCACAGCCCCAGAGGCGTTCTTGTGCGATAGCTGGGAGAGAGGTGCACTCTCCTCTGCTTGTCAGAGTTTTGCAATGAAGTCTGCGATGCATCATCCTGACAAGATAGGGTGATAATGGCATGGCAGCTTAATGAATTCTGCAATAAAAATGACGAGCGCACAGCAGTTTCTGAATTTGCCATCTCTGGGAAACACCCAAGTACATGGGAAGCTTGGGCTCAGACTTTGGGACTGCGTGGTGATTCTTTTTCACACCATAGCTTTCAGGCCTGACAGCAGAGCAGACCAAGCCAGAGGAAAAGCCAAGGTGGTCTGATCTCATGCTGACTCTGCCTCAGTCCCTGCGATAAAAGTGACCGTACAAATGGTTTGTACAATACGTATAGGCTTATAAAAACAGCAGCTTGAGCAAGGAGTGATGAGTGAGAAAGAAGCAGGGCCGGTGTATGGCTTGATCATTTGCGCAGCACCTGATACTGTGACTTTCGCCAGCTTGCTGCAGGGAATGGCTTCCAGTCTGGTCCACTGTGGACTGGCTGGCTGGTGCACTCTCTTTCTTTAGTGCTCATAATAACATTTCTCTTTGCAAAGGAAGGAAATGACGATAGAAGTAGATTTATGAAGGAGCGGAGAAGGCACCGTGGCTGGCCGAGAGTGGAGACTGACTCACAGGGAAGAAGCGTGGAAGCACAGGAGAAGCCTGCTCCTGAGGCTACCCCCATACTGAAGGCTGCAGAGCTTCCACTTAATGGCTGTGCTGGGAACTGAATGATTAGAAGGAAACTCCCTACCACGGCCAGCTTTGCTGTCTACCCTGCAGTGCACAGCCAGTGAAAAACTATAACTTATTTTTATACCATGAATCATTAGAGATTGGCTTGGGATAGTAAATAGATGATATAATTAGGGAACGTTGTTTGCAATAAAAAAATTCAATACATAGTAAATATGCATCCTCTCCAATTTAGAAAATATAGAAAAGCATATACATATACTGATATCCATTATGTGCTATGTTGTAGCTATATCCATTTTTGCATGTAAATATTCAATTATTGTGTTGCATATGGGCAGAGACAGATGGACAGAGACACACACACAGTATTAGCTGCTGTCTTTTAGCAGAGAGATCACACCACATCTAGTGCTATAGTATGTTCTGTCCTCGCAGTGGTAATGCACAGATGTAAGTCTATAACATCCTCTGCTCCATCTACTTGATGACCTATCTTAACTTCCCCTTGTGTCTTATTTGTCTTCTACGCATCAGTTTTAAAGGTGACATCAACTGTTTGGTTTTTAGCCACACACAGTAACCACACATAATTAAACAAAGAGCTACATTACACCTTCTGGAGCCTCTGTGACAAGAATCCGTGTGGACAAACACGTCATCTGCCAAAGCAAACATGTGTGTCCAGAGCACTCCAGATCTCCAAAGGCAACCTGAGAACTGGCAAATGCTGCAGCTCTGACTGCTCAGAGAAAGACATTACATAAGTCTCTCAACTGTGTGAATTCCCAGTCATTTTCACAAGGAAGACACATATGAGAAGTATATACGCTAAAATGTTAGACTCTCACTGAGCCTGTCTGGGAGAAAGTCCAGGATGCATTAGCCGAGCTAAAAGAATTAATCAGAGAGATAATCCCAGCAGCTAGTTAACATGATCCATATGAAACAATGCCCAAGAATTCATTCCTGTCCCTAATCCACCCCTACCAACCCTGAGCAGTGTGCGCCAAGGTTTCTGATGTGTTTGTACTTGAGCATTAAGGGAGCTGTTTCTGGAAGCAGGGCAGCTACATGTCCATGTCTGTCCCTGGAGGCCTCTCCTTTGGAATCTGCAGGGCCACAGGGGGACTACATTCCTATTCAAGGGTAAGGGGACACTATAGCCTGGTGGTAATTATCATAATCACAGACAACGAGGTGTTTATTCTGTCCTAGGCCTCCTGTCAAGAACTTTACATGCACTGGCTCATTAAAATGGTAATTACCCCCCAAGATAGCTATTATTAGTGACCAGCTTTACAGATGAGAAAATGAAAGTATAGCAAGGAAGAGTAATACCTTCCAGGTGTCAGGACTACCCGGTCTGACTGCAGGGCCTCATTTCACAGCCAAGGTGCCAGCCCACTCTACACCCTGACAGAGAGCCCTAGGGTGGCCTGGTGATGACAAAGCAAGTTAGTGGAGCGACCAGGGCCTAGGGTCTCCCGCCTCTGACAGCCCTGGAGAAATGGACCATCCACATGTTGTTATTAACCTCCCTACAGTTTAACATACACCAAAGTCTAAGAACCATTGTTCCAAGAAGCCCATTTCAACATTTTTGTGTAAATACTACAAATATTGGGGACAAGATCACTGTTTGCTGTCAATCTGCGGCCTCTTGGAGGAAACCACAAAGGTGTTAGCTCTTGCTGCAGGCTGCAGGTTCTCTTCAGGCCCCTGGCCCTGCTTTCCATAGCCGGCCTAACAAAGTACAGTTTGGTGTTAGTGCCCTTCACTCAGAGATAGCAGTCCCGTTTCTGCTGGGAGGTGATCTACATGGAAACCCGGGGGTTAAACAGTAATCTCCCTTGGTACCATCCGTCTGGTAGCACAGTTGAAACCCTTCCTTCCATCTGCTCAGAGGTGATCATCAATGAGAGCGCCTTGGCCCAGTAAGCTTAAACCATCACTGAGTGCACAGTGCTTTTAGCAGCACTGCGTCTGGGTCTGCAGGGGAGGCTGCCACCTGGCTATAGATTGTCAGTTTGCATATTAAAGAACTTGTTCAATATGGCTCAGATGGCCCCACAGTATCCCTGGAAGCTGGGACAGATGGCTTTTGCTGCTTCTGTATCTCAGCTTAGCAAGGTTTTCACTTCTACGGCTCAAAACCTGATGAAGGTCCTTCTGTAAAAATAAAATGGCATAGGGAAGAGAGGACATCTGGGTGACAAACTTGCCCTCTGCTTAGTCTCATCTTAGGTTAACTGCCTATGATTGGCTGCTGCGTGTTACCTCATAGGCTTATCAATTAGAGGTATGAGAAGGAATACTGATGGGCTTAGCATGACGGCTGGCACATTACTTGAGCTATCATCGTTGCTGAATGAGGCTCCAACAGAGTTTGGTCTCAGGGGCTCTTTATTAAATACATACATTCATTCTTCCATACTAGTTACCTAGCCTAATGCAATTTAACTTTCAGATTCATGAGAAGAACAGCAGATACTTGGTCTTCCAGATTATGCTACTATAGTCTTCCCTAATAAAGTCATGTCTCCCAGGATCTATCCCACAGATGGAACTGGAAATCTGGGTCATGAGTGGTTCACGGTAGAGCTTTGAGGGATGGTGGCTGGGTAGAAATTTCCTACTTTGTTGCACATAACCCTGAGTGCATCCTCGAGTATAAATCTTATTTCCCCCATCTGAAAGGTTAAAATTATGACATTATACACAGGGACCAGCATGGAAAAAAACAACCTTAATAAGTTACATATTCCTATACAGCAAGCATAGAGAAAGAGAGGATGGAATTTTAAAGCGGAACTCTTGTCTACATTCAACATGAGGAAACTGTCTTTCCACAGCTCCACTACAACTTACAGCTCTGCTTAGGCAGTTTTGTATCACAGACCTCTTCTTTCTAGTCTTTTCCCAGACTGGAACCCTCATTTCCTTTAGTATCTTTCTCAAAATTCCCCCTTTCACAAGACACTCCTTGACCAGCTACAGACAACTCTGCTTGCTAGTCCTTCCCCTCGCCACTGTACCATCCAGTGGGCGTCTGAAGATCTGCGCGTCTTGCTATAATGGCTTCTAAATCTCATCACTCCCTTTGCTCTTTTCCAGAGTTCTCGAGTGACAGCTATGTCCATGTCATCCCTAGTCCTACTTCTACCACATCATGCCTAAGCCTTCAGACTGACTGCTCCACCAAGGTCAGAGCAGGAGAAACCTTGGCTCCTCATCCTGCAAAGAGGCTGCTGTCATCATAAATGCAGCCTCTGTTTAAGGAAAAATGGAAGCCAAAAGTCATGTGCAGGGGCCTGGACGAATTCGTCCACTCATGCAGAAGGAAAAACTCCTCCTGGAAAATAAAATGTATGTCTATGAGCTCCATCTAGCTCACGAGACACTTCCACCAGACACTTCCATGAGTCAGAAGTGAGGGTGCTAAGAACTATGAACTCTCAATGTGACTTTCAACTGTCCTCTCAAAAGGAGGCCAATGACAACACAAGGGCCGTAAACACTGGCACAGATTTACCCCTAAGAGAAAGGAATGGGCCTCAACTTCTGTGGAGCAGTACCCTTGAAGAGGAGTGGTGGTCTACGGAAAATAACTGGAACCTCAGAAGGAGTTTCCTGAGCTTTCCTGCTAGGAATCTCATGGCAGACAGCATAGGGACAGCCCAACACAATGCTGTCACACTGCGGGTACTGCAGAGAAGAGACAGGAGCAAACGAGGCTCAACAGATATCAGAAAGACAGACAGACAGACAGGAGAGGAAATGAGCCTCCGAAAAGCAGGATTTGGTGGGTGTGAAGACAGAGGAAAAGTGTGCACACCTCTGCATCCATGTTTACTATGCCCAAGCTTTCAAACAGCATTATGTTCTATGGGAGACAGGACAGTTCAAGGTCAACAATTACCATTATTGTCAGAAAAGCAGTGAGTGTCCACTGCTAATGGCTCAGCTCAATTCTAGCCAAGTGAACAAATTAAAAGAAAAGGCTGGAGTTGGTCAAAACAGAGAGCCAGGTGTGTGGACATTCCACAGGTGGCCCACAGGCAATTCTGAGATGGAATGTGGAAGAATGTCTTTAACTTAGTAGCTAGGAATTTATTTTATACATAGTACAGAAAAATGTAATGAGCACATCAAATTTGTGTTTTCAGACTTTTGATATGCAAGAACTATGCAAAGAAGTGAGCTGCCTTAAGATCAATATAAAATGTGTTAAATGAGCCATACTCACAAATAACGTGGTTGTGGCTGAAACAGTAAAAGGAGGTTGTATAAATGATTACAATTTGGGAGGCACCGAGCTGGGTATGTGAAAAGGTTTTATTTGAAGGATGCCAGTCTGTGGAAATATGCAATTTGCTTCCACAGATTGCTCATTTACCCTATAACTGTACTTTCACTCCAAAGGGTGCCTTGAGAAAGCTTCCTGCATTTGTCCATAAACTGAACGAGAAGAGGGCTGAAGTGTGTGAAAAGATTACAGTGCACTGTCACCTACTGGTGACAGCAACATCCCATTTCCTGGCCCAATCCCCCTTGCACCACCCAGCCCCTAGCCTCTGCTAGGTGCTTCCTACACCAGCCTGGGCACTATTCCAATTTTGAAGAAGAAAATAGATGCTCAAAATGCACTTACTTTGATTATAAAATGCACAGTTTTATATTAACATACACTGTCCAAACAAATGCACACAAAAATATAGATACACACACGTGCAAATTTTTCTATTGAAATGTCTCTTGCAGAAGCTAGACCCTATGGTAAAATTCAAGCAGGCAGAGACTGCAGTCCTGTTTCTTATCACTGGAAGGAAGCTGTATTGCTTCATCATCTGCACCCAGGACACGGCAGCTTGTTCTGCTGCTTAGACAGGTCTATTTTCACAGGTCCTTAACTGCCGGCCTCTGCCTCCTGTGACAAATGCTAATCTTGAGTCAAGATCTAATTGATTTTCTTCTCATCTCCCTCTTGTCCCTGAATGCTGTAAAGTGTGCTTCAGGATGAGGTCCAAGGCTGCTGCTGCTCTAGGCTGACCACAAGCCCAGCACTACCCAAAGCCTGGGGAAATGACCGAAACAGTCTGCCCTGTCCCCGTCTGCACTGTACACTGTTTAGCAGGAAACCTTAGGTGACCGGGTGCTCCTGGAAATCTGAGAAGCACGTTACCCTGTAGCCTGATGCCTCATTCCCTCAGCAGATGGGGATGAGGTCAGCCCTGTTCCAAGTGTTCCCTGGTACACGCAGAGGAGCCCAAGTTCTGACTATGGGGAGAACGACCCCCACCAGATGTTTAAGAAGAACACGGGCTACTGTTAGAAGGGAGCCCATGCCAGGGCACAGTCCAACATGTCTGTGTCCTAGGAACTCTTCTAGGAATCAATATGAAGGAAACTACCTGAGTAGAGAAGAACCAATTTAAATATAAGGATGGTAAATATAATGAAAGCTTTACGTATGTTTGCTGCAACCCAAATGGTGCTAACTCCCAAGATGTGATCTTACTATGAGAATTCAAAGCATCTTTCAATGCAGCAAGGTTTTGAGGGCAGAAAAGGTTTGAGTTTATGAATTATGGTAAAGAAGGTCTTTACTTTGCAATATAAAAGGGCATCAAAAGGAAAACAACACGAATGCAGACATGAATCCTTTCCTCCCTAGGGTAAAGTAGGTCCCTCCCATTTCTCTGCCTTTGCTGGAGTTCATGCAGATCTGTCTTTGTCGTCGTCATGGTCGTCGTCATAGTCATCCCAAGTATATACGAGGTCCTAGAACATCGAACGCACTTTAATTTTCACAGCAGCCCTAAGCTGTGCAGAAGAGCTTGAGGCCTCGATTCCTACACTGCAACAGGACTCCTGTTACAGAAACTCAAGTGTAGCCCTAGATTTTAGAGCCAGTCCCTGACCTTAAAAAAGATCCTGGAAAACCACTGTCCCTAATGTCAAGAATAGCAAGTGGAGGTCCTGAAATGTTAAGATATCAAAAGTCACCCACAGTCTTCCATGAAGGCAGAATTTCCACTGGGACAAGTCAGCGCTTTTTGCCAGGACACTGTTCGACTTCTCTTTATATACATTTCTCCATGAAACTAGTTGTAAACACTGAACTGATTTTCTCACCAAGTTTGATTCGTTACAGATAAGGTCTCATTTTCATATCCCTAGACCATGAAGGCACCATGTAAATGTCCGCTGCATGTTGGAACCAGTCTTGGTGTCTTGTGTGTAGCAGCTTTATGCCAGATGCTGTAATGCATTAATTTTGTTAATCCTGAGGTCTTGCCTCTGGGGTGAGCACTATTGTGCCTGCTTTACAGATAAGCAAACTGAGGATAAAAGAGGTAAAAGTTTGGTCGTGCGGTAAAGCTGGCATAAGAACTGATACTGGCTGACCTCCAGTAGGTCATGAGGCCTTTATTCCTATAACATATAAGCAGATTGAAGGAGGAACTGTTTATTTTTTGTGCTGAGGCAAGCTCGTGCTATGTAGCTTTGGCTAGCCTGAAACTTGCTATGCAGACTGGGCTAGCCTCAGACTTGCAGGAATTCCCTCCTCCACCCCCCATTGCATCTGCCCTCTGCCTCCTGACTGCTAGGACACAAAAGTTGAAATATGACCGCATACTTTAGGGCCTTGATCACTGAACTAACTCAGAAGTCCTGAGATGAAAAGGTTTGGAACATTTCTGGTGAGAGTTCTCTTCTACTTGGAATAGAGAGGAATTATTCTCTAATTCAGGAACTAATTTCACATATTTTAAAGTGCCAACACAGAGAAGAGTTTAAGAGTAAGCAGAAAGCTCTGTTTCCTACAGGCACAGCCTACTTGAACATGTGACTCCCTCCAGTAACAGTTCCAAACCGAGTCAGGGGAAGGAACTGCTTCTGTGAGACCTGCCAACGAAGGAGGGACCTTGGGCGATGCCAGAGCCCAGCTCTTGCTGTGCAGTAGAGAGAGCAGGCTCAGCTTCTTGGCCAGAGACCTGTGCCCTTCTTTCTCAGCAGTGGAATCAGACAAGACACAACAAGACACAGAGTCTTCTGGATACCGAAAGCCAGAAGCACACAGCAAGGATGTCCACAGCAAGCCATGGAGGCAGTAGGATGTCTCCACATACCACCCTGCCCTGGGCAGCAGAGACTCACGTTTTTCTGTGGATGGCACAGCATGGAAGAGCGTCAGGGGTCTCTCGCTACAGGATGGGGGCTTGGAGTCGCTGCTTTTCTTCCTGGAGAGGTGTAGCTGGGCATTGGTGAGGGGCACATCAGGCACGGTGTTGAATATCTGCATAGCAGGGTGACAAAAAGGTTATACGTTTCCGTGAGCTAGGAAGAAAGCACAGGCGTGAATCATGACCAGAAGCTTGGTGGTGAGTTAGAATCAGCAAGTAAGGATGAGAAAGATCTCCAGCATTTGGAGGCCTCCACTGAGACACTTCTAGGAACCAGTATGGAGTACTTTCTCCAAGAACTGATGCCAGAGCTCACTTCCCCTTTCAGTCCCTTCCACCATAGTCTTTACGGATCTCCTCTGAGCTAAGCAAGGGGAATGGAAAACAACAAAGATCATCTAAACCGCTGTCCGCTAACAGGGAAGGTTTTTACTGCCTTTATCCAGAGCCTATTAATCCAGTGCCCTTCCTTCCTTCATTTGCTCTCCTCCCCAGTTATTTACAACTGCTTCACTATTTTATCTCAGACCATAAAAATATATTTAAATAATGTTCGCAACCTGACACAGAACAGGAAACATGTTTCCTCCTCACCCACCATCCTCAGTGGAAACTGCCTTCCCCTTTCAGCGGCTCTGTGTTATCTGTGAAGGTGTACTTTACCTCATTTCAAAGAACAGAGGCGGCTGACCCTGATAACACACGCACGCACGCACACATCTATGCATATACAAATTTAGAAAACGTAGAAAAGTCTAAAAAATCTCACAGTTCTATTATTTACAGATTATAACTTTTAGGAGTTAGGTTTTGTGACTTTAAAAGGTTTTAAAAATCATGTAGTTATTCTTTAAGAATGTGTGTAGTTGTTACTTTTCTAACTGCTGTGACAAATTCCAGGCAAGAAGCAACTTATAGAAGTTTGGCTTGTGATTTAGAGGTGCAGTCTATCCTAGTGTGGGTGAGAGGGGAGAGTCTATCCTAGTGTGAGTGTGAGGGAGAGTCTATCCTAGTGTGAGTGTGAGGGGAGAGTCTATCCTAGTGTGAGTGTGAAGGAAGGATGCAGCCTATTATAGTCTGGAAGTCATATTGATAGGAGTGTGCTTTAGAGATTTGCATTGGTATGGATCTTGCTCTAATCTGTGAGTCTACCCCTAAATACATAACACTTTATTATACTCAAAAAGGGGGGGTGGTGTTGCAGGAAATCCTTCAGCCAGTAGCCTTTAAGTTACCCGCCTACTTGGGCGTGGCCTCCTACAACAGGAGTGGCTCACAGCCTTGGCAGCAGGAGCAGGAGGCAGCTTGCTCAAATCTCAATGGATCAGAAATCACAGAGACAAAGACTGGAGGAAACGGGCTTGGCTATTAATCCCGAAGTCTGCCCCCAGGGATCACTTCTCCCAGCTATGTCCCATCTCCCAACAGTTTCATGGACTCTTCAAACAAGAGTTTCAAATGCAAACCCACAGAGAACACTGCACACTCAAATCACAGCAAGGTAAAAAAGTGAGACAGAAATCTTCCCAACTCTTAACGTGCCTTACTACAGAATGTCCTTATCTCTACGGCCAGCACCTACATGGTGCTTTCCATGGAAGGAGCTGCCACTTACTGCAGCTCCTGGGGTGCTGGCCGCAGCACCCTGTGTTTCACAAGCACTTCACTCAGTGCTCAGCAACTCTGCATAGCTGCTAACATCCTGGCATTTTATAAAAAAACCAAAGCATACGGAAATGTAGCTGTCACGTGGATAGATATAATTATGGAAGATAGCAAGGTAACACAGGGCCCTTTGTTGCTAGACTCCTCTGTGAATGGGTATGATAATAACACCCATTTGAACAATCAGCAGCTTATTTGAACACCCACTTTACAGAGGCACCCTGAGTGTGACAGTGAGCGAAACAAATGTGTCTGCGATGGTCAGAGGACTTCCATTCCAGTAGCTGTGATTTACTAAGTGTTTGCCACCCCAGGTCTGGAGCTGAGAGCGTTGTGCAATTCTCATCTAATGCTAACCACATTTTCCACAGCTGAGGGTATATTCCTCACATACTTTTACATCCCGCTTATCTCATATAATATTATATGGCGCTATTCTCCCTGCCATAGAAAAATCTTCAAAGATGATTCATAAGGATTTCATAACCTCCTCAACTTTCCTGAGAGACTAAGATGGACTGACTCTTTTGGTGTCCTCCCTTACATGGAGACATCAGCCTCCTGGCTGCCCTCTCTCCAGCAGTCACAAGTCATAAGAGGAAGGCATCCCTTAACTTATGGCTCAGGGTATCCCATAATTGTTCTTCGTACGGCTCTCATCTTCGTGTGTGTGTTTTAAAGTGACTCCCAAAAGCTGATATGCAGAAAGCCAAGTCACAAGAATTATGAGAGCTTCAGCTGGAACAGCTGCTCTCCTTGGGTTGGCAGGCCTGTGGTCCTGATGATGCCAGCCAGCCGGTTGAGCCAGTCTCACTTCCAAACACAGCTGTCGGGAGGAAGGTAGCATTATTCCATGTTCCCTAGTAGACTCAAACTTGAAACAAGATAAACTGAGTGGATGGATAGAGCTGAGATCAACTGAGACAGGGGGTGGGAAATGGAGACTTAAAGGAAAAGAAAACTTCATCTCCAGGGCAGGCGGAAGCCCAGACAATAGGCTGACTGAGGCTATTCACTTCTGCAGTCTCCTGGAGCCTTTGTAGTAGAAGAAAATGGAGAGACTGCGGCTACCACTGAGCCCGAGTATGCACCCTCTAAAGACGCTTTCTTTTTGTTCCCCCGACCATGCTGAGCCTTGGCCACTCTGAGGTGACATCTCAATGAGCAGCATCATTGACGGTTTAAACACGGCTCCTAGATATGTGTGCTTATACCTGCTGAGCTGAGCTGGGCATCTCACATGACTCCTCCCTAAACTGCAGGTTAACTTAGCATAGGGCACAGCATGACCATTTCACAAGAGCATCTCCACATGGACCAGAAGTGAAGCCCTGGGGTTGCAGCAGCCAGCCATCCTCTCCAGCCAAACTTCTTTTAGAAACCACAGTCTCAGTCTCGTGAGAACAGATAGTTCTTTAACAAGTACTGGTGTCTCTTAGTACCCTTCTGCCTCTGGCCCAGAATGCAGTACCTTTAGCAATCCCTTGAGAGCATTTAGACATGAATCCATAGTTAAGGACAGGCCAGGTCCTATTACCTGCCCATGACTTTGCCTCTGGCCTCCAGATACTGTCTTTCTTTCTAAGGAAGAGTGATCCATCCACTGTCCACTACAGTGTCAGGGGAAAGACAGCAGATGTGCATTTGAACTTTGGCTGACAACAGCCCTGAGAACATCTATTCTTTCTAGAACTGCAGTAGAGATCAAGTTAGACACAGACAGATGTATGAAAAAGTGCCCTGCAAACACAGCAGGAAGGGACATGGGAGCACATGGAAGAGCATCTCTCCCTCCACATCTATTATTTCCTCTAAAAGTTAAGTGAACAGACTGACAGACTGGGACAGTTCTATAAGGGAATTGTCACCATGGTAGGCACAACAGCCCCAAAGGCCCGTTCTCTGGGTCTGATTAGGAG
The DNA here is from genome assembly GCF_037038515.1 of Microtus pennsylvanicus. Lineage (NCBI taxonomy): Eukaryota > Metazoa > Chordata > Mammalia > Rodentia > Cricetidae > Microtus > Microtus pennsylvanicus. The sequence goes on from NC_134582.1 coordinate 43,432,723, forward strand.
GTAGACACAGGCTTCTGAAGAACTCTGTCAGGCTGATCTTAGGATCAGATGCAGTCCTTTGTGCACAAGAGCATACTGCAAGACATAAAGTGTCAGATACAGGCCCAACACGTCCTGGCTGCAAGGGCTTTCCTAAGTGTGAGGGAACCTTTGTAAGGGAAGCCACCTTGATGCGGACATTCAATAGGAAGTCGGGGTTGCCATGGTGTTATAGGACCAATCTGCATACTCAGGAGGTTCAGGCAGGAAGATGGCTCCAAGTTCCAGTCAAGGCTGAGCTACACAATGAGTTCAAGGCCTAGGACACATAGCAGGAATGTGGGAATTACTATCCACATGACTGTTGCTCATGTAACTTGGAAATTCCCACACATGCAAGCGGATTTTCCAGCCACCTCCGACCGTGCCAAGCTTTGTCTGTGCTCAGAATTTAAGCTGGAATTCTGATGCGTCTGAATTACACAGCTCTGTTGGTTACTCCCCGTTCTATTGCACGAACGAAGTTCTCTTTGGGTTGTGAAGACTGTCGTACAAAGGACCCTGTAATCTACAAGCATTAACTCATATAGTCTACAAGCTATACCGTGCGGTGGGAACAACGTACTCATTTCACAGAGACTTTCCAAATTAACACAAAGAGGCGAGTTTTCCTTTGTGCCCCAAGTGTCCTGTTCCGATGGTCTCACTTAACGAACTAATTCCAACTTAATCAGGAATGCCTTACACATAAAAGGCAGGAAGACTGTGACTCTGCTGGGAGTCAGTGGAGAATAAGATTGTAAAATAAAAAAATACAACTGCGGGGAACCTTTCCAAGTATCCCCAATTCCAAGGTCCCTGTGAGTGGCATTAACACAGCCATAAACACCAGGCTGCTTCCCCTCAAGCCAGGCAGCAGAGGGTCAGCGCTGGCCTCTGAGGTTGGCTAGTCTCCGGTAAGCACTAAGTCTTGACGGACACTCATACACCACCGCCAAACCTTGCCATCCACGACAGCTACCCTACTGCCATATCATCATATCAAATATAAAAGTAATTTGGAGGACTGAGATGGGAGAAAAGCAAACAAGCTCTGAAGCTAGACAGCCCTGAGTTCAAATCCTGGCTTTTCCACCTACTAGCTGTATTATCTCCGGGAAGGTCTTTAGCTCCTCTGAGCCTGTTTCCTTTATAAATGTGATCACACTATACCTCAGATAAAGGACATAAAAATGTGTAACATTATGTTGGTAAAGCACAGGCAGGAAGCGTGGTAGTATAAATGACAACTAAAGTTCATTACTTATCATGCAGTTATAGGTATATGAATTAAAGGCATGAATTATTTCCTTCACAACAACTGAATAAGGGAAATGCAGTGATTGCCATCTTGTAGATGAGGAAATTGAGAATCGCCAAAATTAACTGATGTGTTCAAGGTCACACAGCTGGCTAGTTAAGGACCTAGATAGCCTGCCTGACTGAGGGGGCTTAGCTAACTGTGTCTTGTGTGTGACTGAGAAACAAATGTCAAAACATAAAGATCACAAGTTTTGTGGACCAACCGATCAGATTTCAGGCGCTTGTTAGGTCTTGAGCAAGTTATGTAAGCTTCCAATCGCCAAACATCCCATTCACAACAAGGCCCAGGACCTTGCTGAGGGCTAAGGCACCTGGTGGTTTGGCCTCGGCTGTGAAAAAGACACTGCCGCATTCAGTAGAAAAAGGAGACACATCGAGTTTAAGAAGGAAATAAGTGGATAATGAAAAGGAATTATTTGCAGACAAGACACAATAATTCAATTTGTAAGTGTAAATTTAATTACATTCTTTGCAAAATATCAGCATTAGCTACCTGAAGCAATGTTAGTATCTGATGTTCTTTATTGCTGTGTGCTACCTACAGAGTTTAGGGGGTCTGGCTCCTTTCTGGCCCATCGTGATGCTGGGGAGCCCTGACACTTGTTGCGGAATTTGTTCTTAACTGTGTTGCACATACATCTTTACACCTTTTCTAATCCCAGCTGCCCCGCAATTAAAAGGATTAGGAGTCTCTCTATAAAGTGTGCCCTGTACTCTTTATTATGTGCCGTGATGTTTATAGGAGGAAAATGAGGTCATGAGGAAGAGCTTCTGAGTCTACAGATGCAAAGGAGCTGGGAGGACAATAAATCACCCCCAATGCAAACAGCAGGTGAGTTAAGGACTGAGACTGAGAACTGTTCCTGAGACACAAATCCCTCAGGGTCTTAGGTCACGGGGATCTAGCTGAGGGAAGGAAGGCCTCAGCTACTCTGCTCACTGCATCTGTGAGGCACCCCACATAGGGCAAGCTTGTGAGTCAGGCAAGCCACTTCAGGGCTTGTCATTAAGTGCTAAGTGCGAAGAAGCCAAATCCAGAGCTGTAGCTACAGAGAGGTTTGTTTTAAAGGACAGCTGGAAATCCCAGACTCTGTTGCTATCAGAGTTTTAGCAGAGATCAACGGTTTGGAAAGTAGTTTGGGAGCTTTTACTTAAAACCACTCAAGAGGAACCAATTATCTTTAGTAACTAAAAACACACATAAGGGGACATGGGGCGGGGGAAGTGCTGTGATTTTTCCTATCTCCAGAAAGAGCCCATTTCCCACTGCTTCTGCTGATAGAGAGGAACTATATACAAAGCCACAACAAATTATAGTCCCATTGGAGGGGTATTAAAGGAGCTTCCCAATACAAAGGACTACTCGCTTACCTAAAGTTAAATGGGGTAATTATGCGCTCAGATTGATAAACTTACTACATTAAGAAAGAGCATCCTACACAACACTTGGGAGAAGGAAAATGTTCTGAGAGAGAGCAGAAGCGCTGCATCCCACTGCCCAAGTCCATCTGTCTTATTTCCTCAGGGTTACAAAGACAGGACCAAAGGAACAGAAAGATGGCTTCAGTGAATCCAGGCACACATGATCATTATTAGTATCAATTTTGTGTATCAACAAATGTGAACTACTAAGAAAATAAAAAGCAAACGGCAAACACCTGCCAGTTGCAGATTCATCAACTGCATATTAATTAATATAAATTTGTGTGTGCAGTCAAACAATAGTGCAATTAATGGGGTGCCATCAACATTTTTTTTTTTGTAAAGGCAAATGAAAGCAAGATTTGAGTTCCAAATGGACTCGAATCTCACTAACTGCATGGAGGGTGACTTATTTCATTGGAAATATGGGCTGCACAGAGCTAGAGTTCTCAGTTTGGGGATTCAATAAGGTCACCGATGGTTGCTAGCTTATGGCTTTGGCACATGAGATTAAGAGTTAACAGTTGTTGAAAAGGATACATTTCTGAGAGCTAACAGTTTAAAGATCTCCTCTCTTATCTCCCCGAAAGCCCACTGATGGACTGAAAAGTAACTCTCACAATGTACAGATACTAATAGGTCTGGAGGGTGAAGATGACACAGCATACCACTCGCAGGCCTGAGTGCACAGAAGTCCTGCCTTTCCTCCAGAAACCTTCTGCAGAGCCGCAGCCAAAAGGAATGTCATGCACTGCCACAGAGCCTAAGGCATCAGCCCTACTAATATGTGCTGGACCTTTAGAGTGTAACAGACACAGCTAGCCTGAAGCTTCAGGCTTAACCAAAGGCATACAAAGGCAGTGTGTTCTCTTGACAAGGCTGTTCATCCTTGACATCGAAATCCTGACAAATTAACCTTTTACAAAGTAATTAGCAGAAAAACTTTAGAAGAAATGGTAAAAGTGTGCGAACTCTTGGGTATTTTAGATAATGGAAGTAATATTTTGTATTTTTATTTCTAAATAGAAATGAGTTTTATTTCCACTATAATCCTAAGTATTTGTCTACTTGATAGTTTAAGCCTTAAGGTGATTAAACTGTGAGTTGGGGGTGGGGGTGGAATTCTACTCATACAGAATTGGAAATTTTAAAGAAATAACCATTACTTTAAAATAAGCACGGTGGGGAGCCAAAATCTTTACTCTGTGAGCTTTCAACTCAAACACTTTCATTTCTGCTCTTCTCTAGTGACCACATAATACAGGTAGAGTTCCAGATATATAATCCTTGGGAGAAAATGACAATATTTTCAGGCATTTGAGGAAACCATCTACTGATTTCTATACTGGCCATGGCAGTATACATGTCCAGCAGTAGTGTAAAAGGGTGTTATTCCCCCCACATCCCTGACAGCATTTCTTGTTACTTTCTTTTTTGATGATAGTCATTCTTGCTTGGTGACATCCATCCTCAAACCAGTCTTAATTCTCCTGATGGATAAGGATGCTAAATCTTCTTTTGAATATTTATTGACCATATAGGTTTGCTAGGAAAACTAAGTGTGATGGTAGCTACGACGCTGTTTAGTGCGATATCTATCATGTGAATAAGTTGTAAGTGAAAATGAGATTTTTTTTAACAAAATTATATTTCTGGACTATGTTTATTAAAATATCGGGAATGTGTATAGACTGTATTAGCTCATTTTACATTATGAGAGAGAAGTATCAAAGACTGGGTAACTTTTGAAGAAAAGAAACTTCATCTGGTTCACAGTTCTGGAGGTCCAGAACCAAGGAATCACATGTGATTACAGCCTTACTACAAGCTGAGGTACAGGACACTGTAAGATATGAGGGGGAGGGTATGTGAATTAGATAGAGACGGGCAAAGGTGTGCGTGAGAGAGAAAGAGACAGAGAGACAGAGACAGACAGACTGTCCACCTTTCTGTCTTCTTATCTCTCCTACAAAGCCATCAGTATTTAATCATGGGACTCAGTCTGAATGCCAACATCAAAGAGGTCAGAACAGTGACACTTTTCTTTAGGGTTGTGGCCACTGGAGGCTTTCGATGAGCTAGTGAATAGTGCCATACTCATGTGAATATAGGCAATGAGTGACTGGATTCCATGGGAATTTAAAGGGGGAGGCATGAAGGTATTAGGGGATAGACATGAGGAGTCCAGGAGAGTTGGAGAGGAAAAACATTGTATACCTGTATACAATTTTTAAGAAAAAATATATTTAAAAATATGGACCACTCCAGTGCATTCAAAGCAAAGACCACAGACATATAAGCCCATAAGAATGAATATGCATGACCACATGGATGCAGGTATGAATGAAAACATGTACTATCTATATAATCAAAATTCAGACTACAGGAAATTTACTTGCCACACAAATGGAAAAAGTTCAACATACCAAATTGCAACAAACCCATAAATTTCTAAGATAATCAAGCAAAGAGTAAAAGGGTTTTTCTAAAACGCAGCTCATATTAGCACTCCTCCTCTGGATTGTTGAAGAGAAGACAGCAACAGAGTGTTCAGCACAGAATAGGAGCTCAATAAGCTTCTGCCCATCCCCACACCATGATGGCCACTGCTGTCACCTCTACCAGTATTCTCACATTTATCACTACCATGACAGTAAGCAACCTCAACATCATCGTGGTTCAAACCTAATCAGTTCTGAAGGTCAGTTCCAATGCACCCCCACCTGCACAGCTAAACAACTCAATTCGTTACTGTAACCCCCACCTGCACAGCTAAACAACTCAATTCGTTACTGCAAGAACCCCATTATGTGTTACCTTTTCATGATTCTCTATTAAGATCTCAATGACAATGTTCTGAAACTTGATGTCCATGATGGCTGCCACCGTTTCTTCCTGAGGCCGCAGCAAGGTGGGTCCAAACACCACGCCAAGGTTTGCCACAGTCATCAAATTCTGCTTGTGGTTGTTGGCAACACTGGAAATGGGAAGAAAGAACAAATAAGAGAAGCCATGCACAGAAATGACTGACCTCCTTGGGTATTTCCAGCTTTCTATCTGCATCTATAGAAAGCAGGAGCCAGGACATCCTTGGATGCCATCGGTTAAAGAGAAGCTTTTCTCTTGTATCTTCAACTAGAGTGTTCACAGACCTGCGTTCAGCATTCACTTAAGGATATGATTTCCATTTTGCCACAGACAGACAGCCACCCAACCACCTAGTCAATGCCATCAGCCAGATGATGAGCTTTTCTTCACCTGAGTCACTGCTCTCTAAGTCCAGGTAACTGCCCGCCCTCTTGGCTACAACTTCTGCATCTGTCTGCTGCTTCAACCATTGAGGGTTTTCCCCTCTGCATTGTCTCCAATGCAGGTCAAGAAGCTTCTGGTTTTAATTCATTTGCACACAAGAGCACAAAATAGACATAGTTTATCGAAAGGAAAAAGAGCTGGTATTTGAACCATGTCAGGAAATTTGGTTCTCTAAACACCAAGTATTAAAAGCCCATCTGATTAAACATGTGGCTCACACTAAGTGAAACGTGGCATCATCAGAAATAAAAAGTACACTACTGTATATCCAAATGTTTATACCGCACCAACACTCAAATTTTAAAGGAGACACGAGGTCAGCAGTGGCTAGGTCGGAATAATCTGTTAAATACACATGCATACTTTTAGGTTTAAAAAAACTATTCAAAATATGTATATCTGAACTCCATGTCCAAGCTATAAAGCTCAATGGTTCATAGCCAGTCCCTTGAATAAAAAGTTAGGAGTGACTTACTGACAATAAACAAGCACACACCATTCAGCACTGTTAGAACATACTAGAAGTGTCCTTAGTCACCCACCTGCTAGAAGAAGGAAGCTATTCATTACTAACTTGAACCTAGAGAGAAATCTGGGTAGAGAGTTTCCATGGACTGGCCTCCCTAGCATTTAGTGCTATTTACACTTAGTGTCTTTCATACAATCAATCCCATCGATGGCGGCTCTTCCACTTGTAGACTTCCATTATGTAGAAGAGAGTCACCTGCCTTAAATGTCTGTTTTTAAAGTGAGTATTTACTGAAATCCTACTTCAACCAATTTTATCATCTAATATACATTTTTCTTCAAGGTTTTGAGACTGAGACATCAAGTTAACTTCCTTCTCTGAAAGAAGCCAGGTGTGTTTAGGGCTATGGGACTTTAACTGTGGCTAAGTGCAATGAGCAAGAGGATTTGCTTCTTGACTGGAGGCAACACTCACAGCAGAGAGCGTTGCTACAGAAGTCTGGTCTGTTTCTGGCCCATACAAGGATATTTTATAAACACTCTTAGCTCTGCCTTAGTCCCTTGGGCTTCCGCGTGTCTTTTTCTTTCTGCCCAGAACTACATCACACTGTCCATGTGGAAGAGTTAATGGGGATGGTCAAATGGGGACATGGCAGAGAAGAAAGCCTTTGGCCAGGGCCTGGGACCATCAGCTAAGCTCGCACACTCTCAGACTGCTTCTCCCTCATCACTTTCCCGGGACATCAGGTCATGAGTGAAAGAGGAATTCAGGGATGACACTTCTCCCAAATGAGTTATGTTACTAGACTTATTCCTGTTTGCATAAAAGTTCCTTGGGAAAATGAAATCAACAAGCTATTTATGTCTGAAAACCCTTTTAATTGCAAACCAATATAAAAACCTAAGTTGGGATCATCATCTTTTGCTACTGCCAGACCTTCCTGCTCTCTCCCTGACTACAGAAAAAGCCTCCATGCCAGCCCCCTCCCCCCACCTGTGTCCAGCTTTCCCTGATTGCTACCATTAGTTGAGGCGTGGGAGCCTACCCTGATGTCCTTCATCTGCTGAAGAGGACATTCTCATATCTCTGCTGGTCCTGGAAAGAGCACAATGTCACAGTTCTGAAGTGCTAGTAATTTTTCTCATGTTTAATTGAAACAGTGAAAGCTGGTGTTGGTCCCTTTTATTTTTCTTGGCTTTCTGGAGCCGAGGATGCAGTACAATTCTTGGATGCACTAGGCAAGTGCTCTTTTGGGCTATACCTGAAGTTGGATAGTCACATAAGAAGCACAACTTCCTCCCAACTCATTTCTAAGTTTCTGCTACTTCACTGCTGTGGGTCACTTGACAATCAACTTACTTCATCAAACATGGGTCCCTCCTCTTTCTGAAAAGGAGCAATAGGGGTGGATAGCACATCCACTTCATGGTGTGTGGTGTGGGTTGGATGGTTCATGCATGGGAGGTATAGTGATGGGGATGATTTACTCCCTACTCCCCATCCTCCTCTTCTGTTCCCAGATTTCTCCTCTTTATGACAGATTTCTCTGTTATTTCTGTCTTTCACAAACCTTCTCTGTAAGGCTCAGCTCACATGGTACCCTTGCTTTCTGCATCTGCGTTGGTTTCTTCCTGGTCCTCCATCCCAGATTCCAGCAGACAAGTTGGCCTGCCTCTGAGGTCCTCACTCAGTGTTAATGTTTCCACCATTATAATGAACACAGAGACTGAGTTATTGAATTTGACAAAGCCAATGACAAGTAGAATGAAACCCAAAATATGATGGGAACTTCTTGGTACATGTAAAACTCATATTTTCAGCCCAGCTGAAATTTTTCTAATTATTATCAACAATATGGGGGTAATTATACCTGAACTATCCCAGCCTCCCTTTTCAAAATCTCAAGCTGTGTTCCACTTCTTAGATTTAATTAATGAGTAATAATTATTCGGATTTGCAGGCCCCAGGGCCCAAAGGCATTCGGAAAAAAACAGTACAGTAATTCTGGGTTGGCAACTCTGAATATAAATAGGCTTGGGGCTACACAACAAATTCATTTCCCATTTAATGATCCATTTTATTCTGAAACTTAAAACACATTGATCCAAGTCTTGAGAAACTTTTCAGTGACACGCTTGTTCCTTCTCATTGCCAGCACTATATCTGGGCACTGCGGAAACAAATTGATCTGTCACCTGATTATTTTGGCTCATAACTTGTTACCGCTATGTTCATTACTCCAGAGTGAATTATTAATGACTTGAGATCTCTGTGCATTCCAGAGAGAAAGGCCTAGACCTAAGTCTCTGCTGGCACCAGCCATGAATTATAGCTAGATGGATTTACAGATGTGTGGGAAGCAGGCTGGCAGGGTGCTGGGAAGCTGGTCCGGCAGAAGCCATGGGACTCATTCATTAGTGAGATCCATAAAACACCGAGCCTACCTTCTGTTCTGCTAATTGTACTGTCTGGGCTCTTCCTCAAACAGCTCAGAATATCATGTTGTGTCTTGTCCTAAAATCCACACACATGCTTCTGCTGTGTTGAACTCTGCATGGGCACATGACTTTCAGAACCCTGAGTCCATATAAGCTGTTCTGCTGTGGTGTCTGCCACCACTGCAAGTACAGCCTTTCTGGAGGCTTGACCCGGGGTGCAGAGGAAAAGACCCGCCTGTGTTGGGAAGAAAACCCTTGCTCCTTCTGTGACTCTGCAGTTGGGCTGCAGACACCTAGACTCAGTGCACCTAAGGCACGTGCCACAGGGAAGTTGCTGGGGATCTTTATCCATGTTCTATGCAACTGGATTACAATTAGCAAGTGAAGAACATATTTCAGTGAAAAACGGGCATGGCAGAGGGACTCTTGTCATCTTTATTTCAAGGGAAAGTAGCTAGACAGTCTGGATCTGATGCCTTTTGGAGGAAAGATCATTTCCAGACAAAGACTGTGGAGAGCATCACAAGGGGCTAAACAGTAACCAAACCCTTTAGAGCCTATTAAGAAAGGCCTCATACTGCATAGGGGTCACATCTCTTTTCTTTGAGTTGGAATGAAAATCAGGGCTTTGTTAAGGGCTGAGTTCTTTCTAACCACAGACTTCCATGAGGGTCTCCAAGTACCTGTAAGCCTATAGCAGGGTTTGCAACCTGGTTACAGTTGAGGGCTGGAGCACTGTATTGAGGAAAGAAAGTCAGTGTCGAGCCCAGTTCTACTGGATAGGATGTGTGGTGTCAGGTTAGCGGGTCAACACAGATCCCATGGCTGTAGTAAGGCTGTAGTAATAGCATACAATCACTGCTCTGCCTCCCCTGCTCCAGTTTCTAGTGTCAACTAATATGATAACCCAGACTTACAGGGTGATGGAAACTTTGCAAAAAGTCCTAGAACCTTTTATGTATATGTTGGCTTATTTATAATAACTCTAGAATAGTAGTTTGAAATAAAATAAAATAGGAACTCTATTTTCCTATGCAATATTTCAGTGGTCCATATACACATACAAAATATGCATAGATGAACAGCACACATACACATCCGAAGCAGAAGTTTTAGAGTAGAAGTGGGATGCATCTGATATTTTCTATTTTTTTTAATCTACTAAATAGATTTTGCAACCCACTTTTGCACCAAGAACTACAATTTGAAAAACATCACCATTGGAACATTGTGTGCAAATATGACCCAATTTCTACATACAGGAAATAAGGCTAAGGGAGACAGTCACCCAGCGGTTAGAGTCAGAGAAAGAGCCAGTTGGGAGAAAGGCAAGTCATGTGACCTCCTCATATAGGAAACAGGAGCAAAGATACCCAGCTTATAACACTGACAAAGCATGATTGATTGTCAGTCTCCTGCCATGGTAAATCAGCTTAATCGGTGACAGTTACTACTGTCATGGTGCTACAGCACAGGAGTGGGGCGCAGCAGGGACCAGTCTAAAGCCATACCATAGCAATACCTAGTAGCTGCTTTGGTCTGGGGCAAGGAGAAGTACCTACACTGTGTTAAGCACAAAACCAAACAAATAAAAATACTGTAACTAACAAACCAACACTTGTTTTCCTTCACTTCTTCGTCAGCATCTCTGGCACCACAGGTTGAGAGACTCAGCCAGTGCAAACCCAGGAAGCTCATTCTGCTTCATGACACCAACAGCTTCATGCCCCAACCTACTGAGCAAGCTCTGCCCTAAGCAGCCAAAACTCATCGTCCTGAAACGTCAACTCTGGATAGCACATCTCTACTGTAGCCACAGCAAGCCTGTTCCTTTAAACCATGGGTCTCCGTTTGTCCCTTGGGAGCATCTCTCCACTAACTGTTCCCTTTTCACAAGTGTTAAGAGACTAAGAGCTGGATGGTGACCTTGAAGTGCCTCCTGTAGGAGCTGCAGACAGGTACCAGGCGGGCCCAGGGCTAACACTCCTGAAAGTGAGAGAGTGGGTGGGAGATCAAGCAACAGTAAACATCACTTTAGTCACTAACACCCTCTTGGGGAAGCCCCAAGCCTGGGCCGAGGATTCACTAGAAAGGAAGCTGTTATTTTGTGGTTAACCAGCTAAGTGTTAAGTTTCCAGGCTGTTAATTTGGTTGCTTTCACCAATCCCTAAGTGTGTGGTTGCCTAGATACCACTTGGACTTTCTGAGGTGGGACCAGGATGGAGGGTGCTGGGGGACTCTGCTAAGAAAGTCCACCAGAGTCATAAATACAGCTTTTCCGTGCTGTTCCCAAAAGAAAGAGTCACATAGTCATCTCTGAATGGTCCCCGAGGTCACATTCATTCCTGCGAATGGTTATCTAGCAAATGGCCAGACTTCCAGTTTTGAATAATTAATGGAGTATTATTTCTGAAGGGTGCTTTTTATAGTCTCATTTACCCTTCATGAGAACCCTTGCAGGCAGGCACTCTCTTTGCCACTATTAAACAGCTGGGGAAACCGAGGCATTGAGAAGTGAAGAAGCCCACCTGTGCTCATACAGCTAGGATGGAACTAAGTCAGCAGAGTCTACCATCTCAGCCATAACTCTCGGTTGTTCCCATACAACCAACGGCAAGAGGTACTCTTCTTCCCCAGATACCCCATAAAAGTGAACACACAGGAGTCACAGAGAAACATCAGATACGATGAAAGGATTAAAAAAGAAAGGTTGGTCCTTCATCCATGACAGACTGCTGGGCTGGTACAGAAAGAAAGAGGAGGAATATGTTTCTCTGAAAGTTTAAAAGCAGTACTGGGTTACACAGCTTCTTCCCACTTCCTGCCATGAAATATGGCTACCCACTTGGCAAAATGATTAACTGACCCTTGAATATGACAGAGCAGTATTTATAGCTGGCTGGCACAGTCAAAGAGCTGCTTTCTAATGGTGTAAGAATGAAGCTGTCAGATGGATAAATTAAAGAAGGAAGGGGGCTGGCAAAATGATTTCTATTGCCCCAGAAAGATAAAATGACAGATATGGGGTGGGAACGCAAGCTATGCCGCTCTCCGAGACGTTTCGAGGCTCTATGAGTAACGAGCAACTTATCCCTGCATGGAATGAATAACCATGTTCCAGATGGGCACAGATAACTGCTGAGATGTTCATATTGGCCAGGATGACTTAGGTCAACTTTGAAACCCACTTTTAATACCACTTGACTATAGTCTTGAAATGGCTAATATGTAAAAATCGATGCTACACACACACACACACACACACACACACACACAGTAATAATGTAAGCAGATGATTAAAAGAGAAAAGGATTTTCAAGAAACCTCTGTCAAGTCCTATGAATTAATAACTTCTCCAGACCCCTTTCCACCATATTTCCCTTTGTCCATCAACCTCTGGGCTTCGTATCTTCCTGATTCTGATCCTGGATGTGCTGGAAGTCCTACACTCTTTCCCTGGCTCTCTCCTAGAAAGACCTCACTTCCTCAGAAAGGTGTCTCTGGGTGCCCACAGTAGGTCCATCAGGTCTTGTACTAAATGTCTAGCTCCCCGGTTATTCTTTGTCAGCCTTCACTGGACAATGCGTTACCATTCATGGAGGGATTTGGATGTTTCTCCCACTTCCAAAGGTCCAAGAGTACAGGGATGGCAGGAGCCTCTCTCCTACCACCCCAGGCCCTAGCATAGCTTGCTGAGGGTGAAGAAAGAAATAACATGGGCATTCTACCAGGATCTTGAACCTTTAGTCATGCCAGAGGCAGTGAAGAGGCAGTCAGAGCAGCTCCCCTGACAGTCACGGTACATTAAAACAAAAAAAAAAAACAAGTATCACTGTTGTTCACACTAGTCAGCAAGGTACGAGGCCATAAAATATTTACAGGGTATAATAATCATTATTGTATGAATTACCCAATGTGCATTATATAATACATCATAATGCCCAAATTATTATGCTGGTCTCCTTCCAAAACATTTGTCATAGCTTCTAGGATAGAGTATCCTACATTAATTTTTTCATTTTGTCAGTTTCTTAAATACCTTTCTGTTCTTCCTGCCTTTAATTATTACCATGAATGCCATCAATAACTAATAGCAGTATTGGCCAAATATTTTCATCATTTATCTCACTTGATCTTTCAAATTATCCCAGGAATTATGATCCAATATTGTTCAGCACGAAAATGTTAAACTATGGCAAATTTGGAAATCCGTACAAGTTACAGACTGAGCAAGTGGAAGACATAGAATTTGAAGCCAGGAAATCTGCTGTCTGATTGCAGAGCTACTGATCCTCCAGCTCCAGTGGAGATGGTGGTGTGCATGCGTGTGTGATAAAGACCTCACTGGCTTCGCTCCCTTTGCACACAGCCTGTGGTGAAGGAGATCACACGACAGAGGAAAACTGGATTGTGCAGTCCTGTCTGGAACTTGTTAAAAGTAATCAATTAGTTTATCTATGGCCAATAACAGTGTAGAACATCCCTGAGTTTCTCCACTGAGAATACACTAATCTGGGCCATGAGAACTACTGACTTGATGGGCTTGGTTCATTCAGGATAAGAACTGAAACTTTTGTTGTCAATCTTAAGTCAGGCACAGCCTTTAGAGTCCCCAAATTTGTCAGCCCGGGTATTACTCATTTCTCTCATTCCTTTCTTATACAAAGAAAGTACATTATTTAGGTCTAAGGATCTGGATCTAAGAGGTTAAGAGAATCACCTTTCTCGAGTAATTCAGCCAAAGTAGCTACGTTGTTAGGGCCCAGTCTGCAGGCCTAATGGGACCTGCAGCATTTGGGTAGTAGAAGCACACAGAGGAGCTGACCCAGGGACACCTTCTCTCTGGAAAACTATTTAACGATTCCAAGTCACTAATAATTGATTCTAAGGCCTAATGTAATTAACTCTTGCAAAAAGAAATCACTTTATAGTTTATAAAAAGCATTCACATTCATTGTCACACTATTAAAAAATTAGTTCTCAGACTTAGAAAGGCTCGAAGGGAAATGATGGAGGAAGACTAGCTGCACATGTGAAAATGACTGCATCGAGGGTTGCAGTGCAATTCCTGTTGGTGTGACACTTTCTTCAGTGATGGGGCTCACTGCCTTTAAAGCACCACTGTCCAAACCAGCAGGCCGAGGACTGAGGTGCACCCTGACCCAGCAGAGAAGTTGCAGGACCTTACCTATTCTTCCATTATCAAATAACTTCCAATGTCTTTTAGGTGCCAGGGACTGCTTAAAGCACTGGGGATACTGCAATGAAGAAACCAGACCTCTCCCACTTGCCCCTGGTTCTTTGCCTTAGAGAAATTTTATTTTGATGGTAAAGCAGATGATACTTAAAGTCCTGTGATGTCCCAGAACATCCTGGGAGAGGGGAAAGGGAATACTGGAGACATATTGCATCTTTAAAAGATGATCTGGAAGACGGGCCAGAAGGAGGCATATAGTAACAAGATGGAGGAAGTAAAGAAGCTGGCCACGTGGCCTGGGAGGTCACATGCCAAGGGAACAGTATGTATGAATAGATTAAGGTCAAAAGGTACACAGCAGGCAGGCAACACAAAATGAAAGCCACTGGGAACAGAATGAGCAGAGAGGAAAATAGCAAAAGTCAGACAGACAATGGACCTGGAGGCAGCAAATCCTGGAGGGCTTTGCAGGCCACTGTGAGGGCTTTGTTCTTTAATGAATGAGATAAAAAGCAATTAGAAAATTCTCATCAGCGGGGAAACCCAATATCAGCAGTGTCTCTCTTCGGTCTCAGAAAGGCACCTGCTACTACAACTTCAATGCTCAAATTCCGTGGGTCTCTTGTCTTCCAGAGAGAAAGAGACAGAGATAGATGGAGGAGGCTTTACAAATGGCCATCCAATCAAGGAAAGAATCATGATATACAGACAAACCACAACACAGTACTGTTTGTATTGCATCTGAGCAGTTAAATGAGGCAAGCCCCGTGCCTGCTACAGTGGCAGGTCTCTGCACTTGCTGCCATTTGTCCCAGTCATTGTGTGGAAGGGCTCCATTGCAAGGCGTCCACTGGAGGAAAGAACTGACCGAAACTGGCAGGCTAGTGGAACAGAGAGCAGAGGTATGGGGGGAACGGCGCCTCCAAGTGCTGGTCACCAGAAACAGGACCAATATTAAAACATTTCAAAGAAACACATGTAGAATCTACTGGACATAATGCGACCATCTTTAATTACTTGAAAGAAAAAGCAGTCTTCTGAAGACAATCTCTTATCACTCATCCTATTTTACAGATAGAGGAACAGGGACAAAAACCTAAATCAAAGACAACAGCTCAAGGCCTAACACTTGGAGCTTCTTATTTCCTATTCACATCCCCACTTCAGGGAATGAATACCACACTTTCGGAGGGATGGCCAAGACTCCAAATCTATATGTGGGATTATATGTGTGAGAGAAAGTCTGGCAGACTGTTAGCAAGAAGGAGAAACACATTTATGCAGGCATTCATCCTGGGTGAACAGAACTCATTAAAGAAGACAACATAATCTCCACAGCCTCCATAGCCCAAAGACAACAGAAAAGGTGAGGAGAGTATACCTCATATGAATATTCCACTCTTAATCCAACACCCAGCTTCTGCCATCTGCATCTCTTAGCCCCTTGGACCACTCAGCTGTCAAGTGTTTGGAATCTGAATTCAAATTCATGGCCAAGGGAAACAATGGCTCCTCTCATTTATTTAGATATACAGTGAACAGCCGGAAACAGATTTTAAGACGGTATCAACAAGCAGGAAGTGAAGATGGAAGATGAGAAGATGGATGTTTCTTCAGGTAGAGAACAGCAGGTAGTGTCTGGTAACAGACACCAAGGGATTCACAGAGGGAAGCTGAGATCTGGGACTCTAAACACTAAAACGTTCTCAATGGTACAAGCATCAAAGCTGGCTCGTTATCTTGCTTTGAATGTTCTATAGGCAAGGTGGTTGAAGCAATACATGTTGATAGCAGCAGAGACGAAGAAGTGAAGTACAATGTGGACGATAGCACTTCAACAATACAGCTGTGCACATTTTTCTAGGAGAAAAAAATCTTCCATGCCTGCTTTAACTGCCCAGTCTGGGTATGTGTCAATCCACAGAGCTGAAATAATATAAGGAACAGCAGCAGGTCCTCAATAAACCCAGTTCTTCACTATTCCCCATGACCTGACACCCATCTAACCATGCCACTGAGAAATGGCACAGAACCAAAACTGGGAAGGAGAACCCACTTGAGTGGGGAAGACAGGTTCCTACGGAGAGGAGATGAGAGAGTTACACCCACATACAAAGAGCACAGGGCAGAAACCCACGGCCTGGAAAGGAAGAAGGAATCAATCATGCTGCAGCAATGAGTTGGATCTCCAACCATGACCATCAATGATGCCTTTCTGTGTTCTCTTTATAATGAACTCAACCAGTTACACTCCAGACAACTTCCATAGGAATTCTGAAGGCAGTGTCAACAGCTGCAGAATAGAACTGGAAGCCTGGGATTCCTTGTCACCCCTGTGGTTTCCCACATAATGGTGAGAACACCCTGTGGCTTCGGGCAGGTCCCATTTCCCATATCTGTGGTCTCAACACATTTAGAAAGCAGCTCCTCCCAAAGCTGACAGATCCCACTGCTCAGTACTGCACACAGAAAGGACCTTCAGCCACTATCTTGGGAGAAAATGGCACTACAAGTCTATTATAAGAAGTCATATTCACTTGGGCTTTGTTAAAAGCTAAGCAATCATTAAATAAGGGTATAAAACACAGCAAACAAAAAGAGAAATCTTTTAGAAGACTCCTGGAGTTGCTCTTTAACTTGAAGGGAAAGAAGAAACAAGGCTCAGTGCATCTCTCCCGGTCAAGGAAAGGCTAGCATTCAGGGAAAAAAGTTCTGACTGGGGTAGCGGTCAAAACCCCATCAGCTATTCAGATTGCTTCCAAGCTTAATCATTCCACAAAACACTGCAGCAAATCCCCAGGTACATAAGTGCTTGTGCATAGTTTTCTCCAGAATAAAACCATAGAAAAAGAATTGATTAATGAAAATCAATAAAGATTACTGATACATACTGCCAACATGTCACCCAGAAGACCTATATCTAGTTACACTCTCACATACAATATTCTAGGTCTTTTTTTCCCTTATACTAAAATGAGGCATTATTATCTTCAAAGTTGCTATAAGTAGTGGATAATTTTGTGCATGTCTCATTTTAAGGTGCATTTATTTGATTAATAATGATCGAATCTTTTCCACAGGCTTCATGGTCCTGGACTTTTCCCAACAGAAAAAGGACTTCTTAAAGGGTACATGTAGAACAATTAGTGAAGGTAACCAAAAGTAACAGATAAGATTTTTTTGGGGTAAGGCTGTATTTTAATTCTACATTATATAAAACAAACAACTTTAAAGTTACTAGAGTATTTCTGTCTTACAATCCACATATCCTTAATTTAATTTCATACACATGTTAAAACTGGATGTTTCCGATCCCTGCATCTGATACTGGGTAAAGATGACTCTCCCTGCTTTTCTGTGCAGCACTAAAATACCCCGAGGTCTACTCACAACCACACACGAGGCAGGCCAGGACAGAAATAGAAATATTGCTGATTTCTCAATTAGCTGGTTTAGAAACTCCATAATATCAAGAAGCACATCTGTCTTGTTTGTCATTAGGAACAATTACAATGAGCTTGAAGGGACATGGGCATCAACATTTTAGTCCCAATGATTTCAAAAACACCCCAGCAGGCTCCATCGAGTATCACAGCACCCGGGAAGTATTGTACACATTTGTGGTTGCTACAGAGGCCTGGCTACTTCCCTGGTATGTGGGCTCACGGAAAGGTTGAGGTGAAGATGGGAGGTGCTCTGTAAGATGGGATAGTGATGAAGATGAGGAAGATGATGAAGGATTGGTGAGTTCAGTAGGAGAAGGTCTCAGAGACAGGGGCTAGAAAAGGAACCAGGCTACCTGAGTTGGTGCCCATAAGCTATTCAGTGCGAGAGTCTCCCTGGAGCCTGGTGGGCAGTGGAAGAAGCACAGTGTAGAACCAGGCCACGCTAAGCTGTGCAGCCCATATGGGTTCCACAGAAAGACAGTGGGTAGCAGAAGGCAGCTGTCACAGAAGCTTTGTGGGAGATAGACACAGAGACACAGAGACATAGACACACACAGACACACACACACACAGAGACACACAAAGTCAGACACAGACAGACACACAAGAATCTGTTGCCATGGCAGATGTGTTCCTGCCTCAGGAAGGGAGCATTCCAAACTACTATGAAACTCAAATGCTTTTATGCTGTGTGCCGGATCCTCTCCCACTTCTCTCTCCATTTTTTTTTAAAGTTAATTCTGGGTAGAAGATGCAGAAGAAATCAAAAGGTGGGCTTTCCCACTAAGCAATGACAAAAAACTTCAATAATCTAGTTTTTAGACAGCAGGGTGTAGGAAATAAACTTTCAAAGCAATGCTGTGTATTATGGGTTGAGGAGATGTAAATAAAAAGATAAAGGGTGGAATTAATAAAAGTCATTCTATGAAAACCACGACCTCTGACAGACATCAAAGCAATGTGTGGCCAAATGAGAAAAAAAGAAGGAACAACCAGTAATGGTGAAGAGAAGAAGGGAGGCTTGGACCCCACAGTTCTGTGGACTAAGACCTTCCACTCACCCTCACTCGAAGGTTTTACAGCATGTATTATAGTACATTGTGGGGCTGAGAAATCAACCCCCTGTTATGGAAATGACCCAGAGAAGACCTGGTACAGAATCCCTTCCCTGAGGAGGGACAGAAAGGGTTTATATGAAACTACAAGTCTACATCAAGAGACTAATTGGGACTGAACATCAACCATTAAACAGAAATCATGACAGATGAGAGCGGATGCTCACGGACTAGAGCAATATAGTGTACCACACTCCTCCGGAAATCTGGGCTTCTATCCTCATTCTCACTGCCTTGTCTCTATATGCCCAGAGTCCACAAGGGAGGGGGCTGGACACACACACATCTCACTCCAGGGATGGTTCCCAACTGAAGGATTACTTCATCAGATCTATGTTTACATCCTAAAGACATAGACATGAGTATCCAGTCACAAGAAGGCAATGAGCTTGGGAAAAACAAGTCCAGGCCAGAGTTGTAGGCATTTCATTTCCTGTCTACAAAGCCAGGAAAATCCCAAAGGCATAGCCAAACAGTAACTATTCTGATTATATACTAAAACCTAAAAGTGAAAGAAAGAAAGAGAGAGAGAGAGAGAGAGAGAGAGAGAGAGAGAGAGAGAGAGAGAGAGAGAGAAGGAAGAGAGGTGGGAGGGAGGGCCGGAACTAAGCCTCAAACTCAGATCATTGGATATAATTGAGCCTGAAATGGGAGACGATAATAAGAGTAAGGAATGATGTCCTGTAAATGCTACACCCGAGGGGGTCAACAACCAAAAATTACTTCACAGCAAAGAAAAAGAAGAAGAAAGCTTTGTACTCAACATGCTCACATGTGGAGGGTGCTAACGACAAGGCAAACAACAGGATACCCACTCACTACTAACCAATATACCGCAAGCACAAGGGTTTGGTGCTCCTGAGTTAATGTACTGATATTTCATTTGTATTTTAATAAATAAAGCTTGCCCGAAGACCAGAACACAAAACATCCACACTGGTCAGCCATACAGACCAGGCAATGGTGGCTCACACTCTTAATCCCAGCAGCCACACTAGTTAGCCACAGAGGCCGGGTGGTGGTGGTGCATGCCTTTAATACCAGCACTAGAGAGGAATATAAGGGGGGATGAGACAGGAACTCACTCTCTTTTCAGTCTGAAGATTTCACAGAGGTAAAAGCTCTCTAGTGTCTTGGCTGCTTTGCTTTTCTGATCTTCAAGTTGAACCCCAATATCTATCACTAGTTTTTTTGTTGTTTGTTTGTTTGTTTGTTTACTATTTGTGCTACCAGTTAAGTTATTCTTGTGTATTTTCCCTTTTCTATCATGTTATGCAGCTCCTTTAGGGTGCACATTTGTGTGGACATGGCCTCTTTCCTCGTTTTAGAAGAGTCTGTGTCTATTATCTCTAATGCTCTATACCTCTCAACAACAGAAAATCTGCAACCATTCTGCGAAAAAAAATTGTTGCTGTTGTTTATGATTTGTGCCCACCAGGAGTCCATTGTGATTAGGAGCCCGGTCCATGAGACAGACTATAGGAAATACTGTGGAGATGTGCCGAGTCCACTGTGATTAGGGGCCCGGTCCATGAGACAGACTATAGGAAAATACTGTGGAGATGGGCCCTCATGGGACTGTGGGGCTCTAGTTTCTCTTCTTTTCAAGCTATGACCTTTGTTCCCACTTGTATTCCTGCCACGATGAGAAATCTGCTGCTGCCTCACCAGAGGTCAAGCTAACGATCTTGACCTTTGAACCTCAACAACTGTATGCTAAATACCCTTCCTTTGCCTTATAAGTTGTCAGCTCCGGGCATGAAAAATTACTTAATACACTAACTCTTTTCCTAGTCTGTTGTCTCAGTCATATAGTAGACAACATTTAGAGCTTTCCCTGAGCTTTGTTTATTTTGTGGTGCTGGGAAGGGAACCAGGGGTCCGTGATGCTACACAGTGCTCTACCACTAAGCGAAGCCCCCACCTCTCCCTTCAAATGGTTTTCATTGTACCAGTTTTCTGTACTGCACTGTGGTACTTTTCTAACACCTATCTTCCCATCTTTCCTTGGTTTGATATTTTATATCAAAAGATTTTTAAACTTCAATAGTCATTTCTATTTCTATGGTGACTACAAATTTCCTTCAAATCTGCCTGTTCTTTTGGTTTTAATCTCTTCTTTATAGAATTGTTATTTGAAACAATTATATTTTGGAATCTTTAAAAGTTTTTTCTCCTATTGTCTTATTATATAAAGTTCTGGGGTCTGAATATTCCCACACATTGCTTCCACTGAACTCTAGCTGATAATAGATTATTTGTTTGTTTATAATATTGACTTTATCTTCAACGTCACTTTGTAGTTGTAGGTGATGTAAGTTGAGAGTCTAATCTGCAACTGTTAAGGGGCAACATTGCCAGGATAAATTTGAATGTGGTTATCGATTCCTTTATTGATTCCTGGCTTAGATAGGAAAATAAATTCCTTATGATATACATGGGCTAAGATTTTCCTTAGTCTGTACTTTGAATGTTAGGGAAGACTGTTAAGATTTCTTGACTAGGGGGAAGATATCAAGTTTAAACTCCTTCCATCCTCTAGTGGTCTGCTGGTCTCTCTCTCATTCCTGCACAGTCTGGGAACCTCAGTGTTGGTTCGTCATTATGTCTTCCAGCTGATGCTACGATTGCAAGGGGTTGTTTCCTTGTAAATAAAATAACCAAAGAATACAAATTAAAACCATTCTAGCTTTTGAAAGTAGACAACTTAAAGTCAATTAAAATTTCCTATTAATTATAGGTATGACTTGGTTTTGAAGTAAGTTTGAACTCATCAAGAATAAAACAGAATGGACTGAGGACCTGGGGAAAGCTTATGCTGCTGGGGTAGGAGGGCCACTTTTCTTTAGGAATGAGGACTCTGTTAGGTTCTGCACACCCCAGTGGGTGGGTGACCCCACTTCCACGTACATATGGATAGTGCTAACTGAAGTGAGTTAAAAAAATAAATAATTACACAAGGACAGAAGTTATGAGGAAAATGTAATGGGAGGGCTCCCCTGGGGAAGTTGGAGGGTGTAGCACGGGTATATATGGCCAAGATACATTGTGTATACACATACGATTTTCAAAGAATAAATAAAATGCTCATGATAAGGCAAAATATTTGTAAAATATTAATAGTTCTAAAATTATCTATTGGTATGATTTAAATTACAGATTAGAAACTATGTTTTTAAAGCAATGAGCATTAAAAAATATATCAGCTATTCTACCCAGTGTAAAGAGAGAAAAATGCATGTTCTAATTCCTGACACTATAAATTATGACAAAAAGCATCAATCAAAGTTCTAGAAAAGAAGAATTTTTAAAGGGGCTCCAAAATGAAGATTCTAAGCTTTGAGTTCCACTCATTTAGATTGAGCAGGTCTAATAGGGCTCAAGTAGTCCTGGCCTCAAAAATAAAAGAAAAAAATAGAAATCTGAATTTGAACTCTTTTGTTTTAGGAAACAAGGTCTTATGTAGCATAAACTGATCTCACACACCTTATGTAATTGAGGGTACCCTTGATCTCCTGATTCTCCTGCCTTCACGACCCAGGTACTGGAATAATAGGCGAATAATGTCACACCTGGATGAACAATATGGCGGACAATGAGGGCTGCTGAGAAGCCAAGGACAATGGCACTGGGTTTTGATCCTACTTCATGTTCTGGCTTTGTGGGAGCCTAGCCAGTTTGGATGTTCACCCTCCTAGACCAGGATGGAGGGGGGAGGACTTTGGACTTTCCACAGGGCAGGGAACCCTGACTGCTCTTCAGACTTGAGAGGGAGGGGGAGAGGAGTAGGAGAGGGAGAGGAGTGGGGGGACGGGGAGAGGAGTGGTAGGCTGGGAGGAGGCAGAAATTTTTTTTTCTCAATAAAAATAAACAAATAAATAAAAGAAAAAAACTTGGAATTCTACACACGCAAAAAAATTAAAAATCTCTAAATTTTTACAATTCATTCAAAATACAATCAATGAATGTTCAATCAAATTGAACATATTAAAGGAACTGGAACCACAAATGTTAGATTGTTGGGTAGGGGAAAATGAGTGACTTTCAAGTTAGTTATACTGTGCTAGAATCTCTCAAACTCTCAGGAGTGGACACTGAGTATTCTTTAGAATCAGTTCGATATGCTGTAATATGCCACAGGGAACTGTCTCTTGGCTTGCCAGGCATCCTTTATGAGGTGGCAGGAATGGCCACTCTGTAAAGCAGTTAGTACTTTTCTTCTTTACTGTATTACTATCTAGGACAGCAGGTATCAAAGTGCTGGTCCATGGCCTCCTGGGAGATAGATAAGATCTTTGCAGGGGTTCTACACGTTACAAAAACAACAGCTAAAATGCCAGTGCCTCAGCATTAACTGAGGAGAGCAGAGCATCAAATCTCCCAACAGGCGCACACCCACAGCTGTAAAACTAAGATTAAAGGAGCCTAGTTTTACTTAGAAAGTCCCTTAATAAACCAGCAAATTATTGATTTTTATTAAGCCTTGATTCTACCATGCTACTTAAAGTGGCATGCAACTGAAAGATCATAATTAGTTCAACCCTAAGACTTCCCACTGCATACTTTGAGACCATGGTTGACTGACCACTGGAAATGGAGGAACTGGCAAAGGGGCTGGTGGGTAGGCCACTATAGACTGAGTGGGTTCAAAAAGACCATTTATTCTCAAACAAATAACTATGGTGAACACATAGAATAAATCCTTAAAGAGCTTTTCAGTCTTCCTTCCTAACCCTGTAAGTATCATTACATGTCATTAAAATAAACCAGACATTGATGATCTTAGGTGCTGTAACAAAAATGCTTAGGAACACTAGCTAAGAGCACAGTGCCTCAGGCAACGCCTCCACTGTGAGTGAAAAACAATGGTTTGAAATGGTTTCAAACAGTGAGATTTGTATGGCACTGCCAATATGTTACATGTCACTGGGCTGAACATTTCAAAAGTGGTTCGTTTATCTTCTGTGTTTTTCCCCCTCAACACTCTCACATAAAGATATCAGTGAGCTGACACAATTCATGCCAGAAGGAAGGTCAAGAGACACGCACTCTCCTCCAGATAGTAATTGTCCCACTAGTATAGATTGTGTTTGCCGTTGTTGTTGTCCATGTGAAATTTAACTGTTCCAGAAGGACTTTTCTTTGAACCTAATGACCACTATGACCAATATTTTAATATGAAAATTTGGCTCAAATCCTTGAGTTTTATTTATAGTACTCCATGATATCTCAATCTGATCTATCTAACCATTTTGCTAATGACAAAAACATGATATCAATTGCCTGCCCCTAAAACACAGACAGTATAGCCCTATGGTCCTGGTAATGAAAAGGATAAGCCCAAGCTATACCTATAAACTCACAGTGGTTGTGACAGCATACATAAGACACGTGCGAGCTGAAACTAGACCAAATACCAGCATGGAAAGGGAAATTCAGTATGAAGATCCACCTTTAGACAAGGAGTAATTGGCAATTCTTAGCTGCTAGGAGAGGATGGATCAGTTTTCTCTAAAAATAGCCCTTAATAGGTGGCCCTTAATACATTGACCAGACTCTGGTGGACAGAGAGAATATCTGAGCAGCACAAATTGGCCTTGATGGAAGTGGGGGGGAAAGGAGACACAAAGTTGGGTGAGAAGGGGGGTGAAAATGGTCAAAACATATTGCAGGAAATTCTCAAAGAACTAATACAAAAAATTTAAAGGGTGCGCTCAAACAGTAGGTGGCCCTATAACTCACTCACAGCGCATAAAACACACATAAGATCAACAGGAACCACAAAAGCGCACAAATAAACAAAACATGAAGTTGTGAAAAGCAGTTGACGTAGGAAGCATACTAAACAGGGAACTCTGAACTAGAGACTAGAGAAGGGTTTCTCGAAGAACTGTGCCATCAGCTCCCACAGAAAGCTTGTTAGGAATGCCAGATCTTGGTCCCTTTGGACTCCCTAAAGATTCTGCTGGCTCCTAAGTTTCTACAGAACCACAGAGGCTCATAACAAAGCAGAGGGAGGAGTTATCCTCTGGCCCAGAGGAGAGCCAGGAGTCTTGAAGTCAGAGAGGCAGGTAGTTCCGAGGAAGTCAGAGAAGCTGCTGTGAGTGCAAAGCAAAGGCTCCCTAACCCAGCGTCATAGGTGTATGCTAAATTTGGTCATGAGGAATCACAAAAGTTAGGTGCACCTCTAGTCCTCTGAACTCTACTTTAGTACTTTCAAAGCAAGCAGGACACTTAGATAGCCATGCTTCATAGCTGATGAAGGACAGGTGCCTTTAATTTTCATACAAGCACAAACAAGGTTTTAAAGCACAAACAGCTCTGGTTCCCCACAGTGTGGGACAGCATAGGCTGAAGCACTTTAATCCGGCCATGGGTGGAGAAAGCATATTGAGACCCTGAAGCCCTCACTGACTTACCTGACCCTGAGGCCAGGTAAATCCCAGGAGTAAAGAGGCAGTAGCTGCACTCTGAATGCTGCACACATCTTGAAGCACATGGTACCTGAGCCCCTTGAGAGTAAACACAGCTCCCAATGCCAATGACCCTTCTGAATACCTTCTTTGGTGCTTGAGAAACTTACTGGAACATGACCCGGCTTGTAAAATTGAGCAGACAGCCATAGGGCAGCTGTACTAAGCAGACAATGTCAGTAAATATTGGTGAGAGAGGATGTCGGATCCAAAACTCTAATGTGGTTCCAGGCATTCATGGTTGTCTGAGCATAGGAAAAGTCAGTCATGCTGGGCAACCCCTGGCATACAGACTAAAAGGAGCTTTGTGGTAACAGGACCCCCCACTGAGAGGGAAGGATCACACAGTGGGTTTAAGCTTAACAAGAGAATTTAAACTGGAAGCACCACAGCAGCAGTGAAAGGTGCCAGAAAGGGCAAAAAGCATTCAGGAAGACTGGCTCAGTCTCTAGGCAACAGACCCTAGAGTGGTAAGCGGTCCCCCTTGAGATTAATGCGAAAACACGAGGGAAACTGGGATTAGGGTTTATGGCACTTGGATTTTTTTTTCTCATAGCTTCAGGCATCTGCATGTGTTAGCTGGTTTTTATATAATGAAGTAAAAATGAAAATGGAGGCCAAAGTGTTTTCCCCATAATCCAGATTCTGGATAAAGGATGAATAATGGGTGTTTGTCACGTAAGTGAAGCTAGAAAGAACTGGTATATTTCTAGCTCCATGAATGACTTTATCGATCTTTCTAATTCTTTCTCCAGATACTCTGGAGGGAAAACACTCTTCCACCAAGAACACAATCAATTTCTTGGTCCTTTCTGAGTCCTCCACTCAAGAGAATCTTCTTTGAAGTACCTGCAGAGAGCTTGATTGAGCAGTGTAGGGCAAATGATCTAACAGACACTGCCTTAGCACGAAGAAGCCTTTGCAAAAACAGGAAGGAAGGAAAAGAGATCTGTCAGTATCTCCAGGACCATGACTACAGTATGCACAGTGCAGAGAACCAGAGCCTGTGTGATGGAGACGCTGGCATAAGCAAAGTCAGGAAGGCACGTGCAGGGGCACGGCGCAAGGCTGGTGATTTCCAGGACTGCACACTTAGGGTGTGGAACAAAGAAAATGAGGCTGGAGAGGAGGCAGTGGCCTGATCACAACAGGTCTTTGTATGTTCTGCTGGAGAGAACAGAGTCTGGCTTTGATGAAGGCAATGAAAAGGGCAAGGCTCCCCTAAAATCATGCTTCCTTCCAAATCTGTGGAAACGTATGCCATGAGCCTTCCTATGCTCTCGCCAAATTTCCAGTAAACACTCCATGCATTCCAAAAAGAGCGAGCCATTTTTTCATGCATTCCAAGTGCATTTCCAAGAGCCATCGCAAATCAATCAGTATAGGATGATGAGAATCCAAAGCTTACCACCAGGCAGACAGTAGAGTCTAGTTCCCTCTCGTTTCTTTCCTCTTCTACTTTAATGGCATATTAAGAAGGAAAATATTAAAAACCTTTTAAAACTTTTAGAGCAGGATTAAGCTTTAATGATAAAGGATATTGTGGTCATGGTATGATCCTAAATCTCCCTGAAAGTAACCCATCCCCCACAGCTAGGTTATTAACAGCACTTTCTCCAGCTGTAGAAATCCCACCCAAAGGGAGTTTTACTTGTACTCTGACCGTCTCCCAGTGGGCTAGCCTGATACTACGATAAATACACTCATGAAACAGACCACTGGATATGGCATGGACAACGGTTTAATAAAGAAGAGGAAGAAAGCGCTAGCAGAGCTCATTCCATCCTTACCATTATTTTTGGTAAAACCAGGCTTTAGTTTTACTATATGTAATAACTTAAAACCGTTCCTTTGCATAAACAGTATCTTAGGAACTTGGAGAGAGAGAGAGAGAGAGAGAGAGAGAGAGAGAGAGAGAGAGGAAAAGGCAGAATAAAGTTATGCCGAATTCGAACTAAGAAGTAAGAGGATGCATTTCCCATGTCCTATTTTGTGGCCAGCAGAGTACCTGCTGGAGATATGCAAAGAAGCAAGATTCAATCACCATGTCAGAAAGGACAGCAATAATTTGGCTAGAATAAAACTGATAATAATCAAAGACAGAAATGAGCCCTGGATTTTGGTGCTATTTTTAAATGGTAATATACCTTCCTAAGGAAGGTAAATATTGACAATGGCTCAGATCACTAATAATGTAAACTAATCATATTTTAAAAACAATGTATCATCTAAGGGAAAAAAGAAAAAAATAAGACTTTAGCTCTTGCTTCCCCAAAGACATCAAGGCTGTTGTCATATTTTTAATCTACTCTGCTAATACTCATAGTAACTGCATCTTATTGGTATGTCCAATAAAATGTGCACCCCACAGTGAAGGCCTTTTCTATAAGGAATATGACAAAATACTTAGTTGCTAATGTCCAAATATGGTAAGTAACTCTTCACCTACATCTTTATGCTTAAGAACTTGTAAAGTATCCTGTACCTTGCCTGAGGAATACCTGTCCTGTATCTGCCTTCCAGCAGCGTTTTTAAGCATCCCCCCTCTCGATAGGCTCAACTTATGCTGACAACTTTCCACTTCCCCGAGGGCCCTTGCCTGCTAACCCACCCCCTATTCTATCACCAAATCTGAGCAACCCTACCACCTCTATCCATCCCCCCTGTGTAGTCTTTAGTCTTGGCCCTTCTCTAGAACATATACCACCAACTCCATCTACCTGAATGGTCAAGAACTGTCTTTCTCCAGGAGGTGGTCACGAGACTAAGACTAGAAAGCACCATCACATGCCTGCCTTCCAACCCAACCTCATTCTGCCACTCATCTTCAGTAGGGATCCTAGACTCATATCGCCAACTTATCCAAGTGCCCTATGCCTGAGGAAAATTTCTGAGTGCCTCCCCCACGACTTCTGAAGATCAGCAGTGAGAATCTTCTAGCTGTACAGAAGGTGGAATCTTGGGCTTAGAAACTTCACTAGAGTAGACACAGAACTACTTCTGAAACTTCATTTGAACATCAGCACCAAATTGTGCAAAGACTGAACCCTAAGCCCCATACAGTTGTCATGACCTGACGAATTGGGTTAACAGGAAACAGCTTCAACCAAGAGCTCCTACACGCTCTGTTCTTGGGTTGTTTTAGTTGTTTTGTGTTTTAGGGACTTGACATTTTCTTTGACCGAGTGATCCAATTCCTCTACCTTATCTTCAAGACTTGATATTCTTTCTTTCTCTTTGATCAAGTCTCTCGGTGATGATTTTCTCTGAATTTGTTTGAAAGTTTTATATCAGTTTTGGCCTTTCTTCAGAAATTTTCTCTTTATTAAAACCTACTTTCATTTAATGAAATGTTTCTATTATTTAAGTCAGCTGTTTGAATTTTCAATATGTTCATTCTCATTTATCCATATCCTCTCTGAGTTCTTTGATAATGTTTATTATTACTATTTTAAATTCATGGTCATTTTTCTTGAGGTATATTATTCTGGGGTATGATTTTTTTGGTGAAAATGTATTTGTTTTGGTTACTCATGTTTGGGTATTTACAATGGGATCTAGGCCTCTGAAGTATGATCACACATTGGTGGTTCTTCTTGGAGTGGAAATCATGTATCACTTCTGTTGGGTGGGGCTTTATCATTATAGATTTTTTTCCCATATGACTGTCTATTGGTGGAATGGGGTACTGAAGCCATCTAGTGATCATTGTGTTTATGCCCATCTAATTTTAAATCCAGCAGTTTCTTTCACGAAATCTGATGGGCCTGACTTTGTGTAGGACTTGATCTTTCTTTCTTGTTTCTGTCAATATTCATTTTTTCTGTACATTCAGTCTTATGACTATTATATGACATAGGAGTTTCTTTTCTGGTCCTGTCTATTTGGTATTTTGAATGCCTCTTAGTATAGGTTATGCCTCTTACACCTTGATAAGTATTTCTTCTTTTAGATAAGAAAAATTTTCTTCCATGATTTTCTTGAAAATATCTATGACATAGATTCAGGTCTCTTTTTCTTCTGTACTTATTATACGGTGGTCTTTTATATCTTTACATATACATATATATGTATATGAAATCTATAGAAAGCTATATATTTATATCTATTCTATATAGACATATATCTATATAAACATAAATAGTTAGATAGGTATAGATATAGAAATTGATATTCCATGTATCCTATTCAGTATTACTCTGACTTGATTCAGCTAAAACTTACTTTTAAGCTCTGTATTTATAACGAATGAACAGGACGTCATGAGCATGACTATAATATTGATTCTTTGAGACAAAAATACCATGCACATTGAGAGGCTCCTTCATAAGTACCTGCTTTGCCAATTCAACATCAGTGAAATACACACCTCAGAGAGAAGCAGGAAGAAAGTATCCACAGACACTTTCTTGGTTCGCAAGCAAATTGAACCCACCTGTTCCTATTTTGCCACAGTGCTACACAGAGCCAGCTTTGAGCTACTGATCTTAATGGAGGGGACAATTTTCAATTATGCACACTAAATGGCATCAGAGATATTCCTGAAAGTTTTCAAACCACAAACTCTAACTGAAACCCCTTTTCCAGGGACTGAAAAGGCAAGTTAAAGAGATACCAAATGACCCAGATTCTACAAGTCTTCATCACGGGTGACAGCTGGGAAGAGGTCTGAAACAAACGCTGACATAAACGCTGAGTGTGGGAATTTCTAGTCAACCAGGGCATGGGCTAGGCTGAAGCATAAACATCCCCAAGGTGAAGAATTCAAGGGAACTCCTACCTCATGGTTATGCCTGGATTACTGCCTCCTTGCACTCTAGACTCAGGCATATCCTTTGCTTTACCCAAGGTTCAGCTCTGGGAACATCTCTGTGTCTAGTCTGACTTTACCTATAGCTAAACTACCCCTTTTCCCACTGCAGTGATAGAACACAAAGCCTTGAGAGCATAGTAGGCACACACTACACCACTGAACTACACCCAGGCCTACGCATCCTCTTTACTGGGTTACTATAACATTATAAGCTGGGTAAGGCACAAACTTGACTTTTGCTGAGACTTCCCTTTCTCTCTTCATTAGCGACGCTGTTAGTTTTCTTCTTGCTGCCCATTCCCAGTGAGTTGGGAAGTACAGGTTCATGGTACACAGCAGTGAAGGTAAGGCATGTGAAGGTGTGCCAGCCTTCAAGGGCGGGTAACAGAGGTGAGAAGCCATCAGACTTAAAGATCACACTGGAACCAGTGCCGAGTGGGAAAAGGCAAAGACTACCCAAGAGAACAGGAGCCTCCCCTCCATCCCAGGCCTGCCCCCACCACTCCACTAGGTGTTCTAGACAGCTGTGCACATCCAGAATCAGAAAGAGACTGCTCTATTCTGCTTTCTTGCTTGTTTGTCTGAGATGAGATGAAGTTGTCCGGGAACTTGGGGTCCCTCTTCTGCCTCCGTGGTGCTGGGATAAGATTGCTCCTTGACCACATATTTCACTTTATGAAATTCCGCATACCACTCAGAAAGATCAGACTTATCCTCTCACAGGACTTCTACAATGATGCTGGACAGAAATGGTGGCACCATAGAGGGGGGTGATCTCTGCATCCAGGAACAGCGAGCTCTTTAACGGTTGTGTTTGCAGTTGCTGGAACACGGGCAAGCTAATACAGGGGCTTCCTAGACTTGACACTCTGGGATAAAAAGGACTTGCCAGAGCACTAGTTAGGATGAGGTGGCAAGATGCCATGGTGCTTCTGTGTCATCTGTCTGGTGGCTTAACATCAGCCCCATGAATCCCACAAAGAGACTCACCTCTTTAATGTCTTAGTCCCGTGGTTCTTTATTCCCATTGATATTCTAAGCTTTAAGCTAGGCTATTTTGATTATTGATGAGAACTACATTCTACCAACTTCTACCCCAACCCCTATAACCTGGTTAACCATCCTACAGGTTGAATGTTAATTATACATTCTCTTAAACTTTATGTACTTAAAAAAAACACTAAAGGTGGACAGAAAAATAATTTGGAACACACACACAAACACATATTTGCTCGAATTTTTCATGTATATATTCATATTTACATGATTATATATTTATATGATAATTACATTTATATTTGTTAAACTCCCTGTGCCAACACTGAGTCCTTTTGTGTCCCACCCCACCTCCATTCCTCTGACTTCCAGGAAAATATTAACATGGTTATCAGTGTAGTAGTTTGAATGAGAGGTTCGCTCACAGGCTTGGGCATTTAAATGCTTGGTTTACAGTTGGTGGTGCTTTTTGGGGAGCCTCGGGTGGTAGAGTTTTATTAGAGAAAGTCTGTCATTGGGGGCAGGCTTTGAGGATTCAAAGACTTGGCCATGCCCAATCCTCTCTCCCTCCTTCCTGCTTGTGGATCAAGATGTGAGCTCTCGGTTATTCCTGCTGCTATGCCTGCCATCTATTGCCATACTGGATTCTTATCCCCCTCCCTCAGGACAGTAAGACCAAATAAACTCTTTCTTCCATAAGTTGCCTTGGCTATGTGTTTTATCACAGCAATAGAAAAATAACTAATATAATCAGTGTGTATCCTTTTGAATTATATTTTGATATTTTAAAACTGATTTTTGTGTGCCTTATTAGAGATGTCTGGTGGTTAAGATCTTTCCTGGTAAGCCAGATCATGGTGCTACACAGAATATTAGAAATGGGTTAGATCAATATGTAAGAGCTAGCCAATAAGAGGCTGGAACTAATGGGCCAGGCAGTGTTTAAAACAGTTTCCATGTAATTATTTCAGGTAAAGCTAGCCGGGTGGCGGGAACGCAGCCTGCCGCTCCTATTACAACATGTGAGTGTATGTAATTTTCAAAAATGGTATCAGAGTGTTCTGACCTTTTAGTTTGTGTTTTTCACCAAATTTTATCTTTTTAGAATAAATGCTATTCATTCTTTCAAATGCCTTGTAAGTAGGCCAGCATTATTTATCCCTTTCCACATTAACAGCCGCTTGGCACTGTTTCCTTCCTGAATGCTCTGAGCAACGCTGCAGCGAACAACACTGCACACACCCTCTCGCACATGTACAACGCTGCAGTGAACAACTCTGCACACACCCTCTTGCACATATACAATTTGGTGAGATGCCTGACAACAGACCTGCAAAGGTTCACAGAGCTTATGCATTTCTTAATACTGCCGATGTATTCCTCGCAATGGATCAGTCAATGATTTAGGGTGATGGCTAGACAGAAGAGGGGGCAAGTTGAGAAACAAGGAGAATTCCTTTGCATTGTGTTGAGAAACCTTAAAAACCTCTGAGTATTTCATGGGCAGACAGGTGATTATAGGAAAGAGAAAACAATTAAAAGGCAAAGCCAATATCAAGATTCAAAGTGCCTCATTGGTCACTGTGATCCTTCTTAGCAACATCCAGATCTCACTGAAAATAGAAATGGCTGGGAGTTCCTTAAAAATAAAAATCCCTCTGGCCCTCCTCACCACACTGTGGCTGGGGAGATTGTTTATGGGCCTAGAAATCTACTTTCTACACACAGTCAGACAGACAGACAGACAGACAGACACACACACACACATCTCTAGTAGTATAGCCAATGTTAAATAAACCAAGATATAATCTTATAGCCCTCAAAATAAATTCAAGTTGTTAATAACCTAAAAGTCTACTGTCCCTTTCTCATAAGTAGATAACCAATAAGGACTCTTCAAAAAAACCTTCATATTTTGATGAACATGAATTCTAATCAGTACATAATATGCTTATTTACACAGCTTTGTAAAATGTTGACCCTCTAACAGAACAATAGTTGTTATGCACATATGCGCATTTGAAATGTTAAAGGAATGCTTGCTAAAATGACAACCCTTATTCTAGGTAATAATTATAACAATTCCAATGTTACAATTAAAAGTAACCATCAGGAAAGACACAGCTTTAGCCCCCACTCTTCCTTCTCCACTGTGTGGTCTTTGCTTCTTGCCTTCTCAAGTAGAGTTGGGCTCCCAACCTGAGCTCTTGCACCATGTACGTCACACCTAGGCCCTGGCATCCAGTGCTGGGGTACAGTTTATCTTTGAACAGACCCTGGTTCCTCTCTGAGCTGAGTTCTTGTTCTCTAATAGAGAGGTCCCATGCTAATCGTTGAGGACCTGTGTAGGATGGTGTGCCTGGCAGAAGTTAGTCAACCAGTCAACCAAAGAGCTGATAAAGACGTCAGCCCTTCTGAATAGGTCCTAGAAACAAGGCATCTGATGAAATAAGAACATACAGCACAGGTTTTCTTCTACAGGGTTGGCTGGGAAAGAGTTTTGTCTTTGCAGGCTGTTATGCCTTCTATTGCAACATTCTAACCTATCACTGCAGCCTAACGGATGTTATTGACAATATGGAAGCAAATGAGGGAGGCTGTGTTCTGATAAAACTTTATAAACTTTAAAATTTGAATTCCAGTAAATTATCATGTACCATAAAACATTGTTTTCCTTTAGTTTCTTAAATTATAGTAAGATGAAGAAAACTATTCTTCAGCAGCAGGGGTTCGAATTCTACCCTAGCAGATCTGACAGAAGTAGATGGGGGGGGGGGGGAGCACAGGGCTAATAAATCAGGACAGATCGAGAAGAATGAGGAGCCTAGGACAGAGGAAAAGCAAGTTGGCCTCATAGGAGTGTGGTTTCATGTTATTTTACTCTAATTTAAAACTAATTATACAAAGCTCTTATTTAATTGATGTCTAAAGAAGTCAGAAAAATAAACTGCCATTGTTAACAGACATGGCAATCTTAATTTAGATAAATAAAGCAGGCAAACTGAATGCAAAACTTCCTAAATGACAAGGTCTTGCCATTTCTAGGGCTTCTAACCTCAGCCCTCACCCGGGCAGAGGTGCCAGCAAGCAGAAGTGCAGGCAAAGGACAGGGGACGAGGTAGACAAAAGGGATTCTGTCTGAGAATAACCAGAGATTGACTGTCCCGTCCCCGTCCCTGTTCCACCCAGTCCCACTACATGAAGTTATAGATGCCTCTTAAGTTAAAAGGGGCTCAGAGGCAGAGCCTGCTCCTCTCATTAAAATAATTATAACTGTGTAAATAGCACACATGGTTATTATATAAAAATTCCGAAATAAAGAAGCCAAGAGTAGAAAGCCCAAGTTAGAATGCCATGGCTACTTTGTACACTATTTTCAGTGTACAGTGTGTGTGAGTGTGTGAGTGTGTGTGTGTGCTACATGTAAGTACATTTTTTTAAGTTCTTAAAAAAAGAATTCTTCTAAATCTATTGTTGAAGAAACTTAAAAGGTTGGTAAACTAGCTCAAAACTGGACATTAAACAAGTTTACAAAAAAAAGGAAAAGAAACTCAGTCAGGCCAAATTATTCCTTATTATCACCCAATAGAAATAAACACCTAGCAACTTGCCTTGTCCTCAGAAAATGCTACAATAGACTAATACACACAGAAGTGAATCAGAAGGTCAAGTGTTCCTGTCGGTGTAGCCCCGGGCCATGTCTCCTTCATCAGAGATTATCTTTGTCATCAGTAACACTGAAGAACATGGCGGTCAGTGGGCTAGCAAGTCCCAGAGAATACACAAACAGGAGGCAGCCGTTTAACAACACAGAGTATATAACAGAAACCTCACCTATTAAAAGCAAAATCTACTTGGAAATTTTAGCTTTCTTTTTAAAAGGCAGCTTTATCATAAAGTTAGGAATTTAGTTTTGTATTGCATTGCCACCTGAAGGGAGCACCTGCAGGGCAAGATGGCATCACACATTTGCATAAGACTTACCTTCAATTTCTGCCCAATCAGATCAGACTTAATCACGAGTAAAAGCCATTTCTGATGTACTATTCATATCAAGAAACTCAACAAACTGATGTTACACAGAGATAGTTACACTTTAGCCATTGTTCTCTGGTGAGGACTGGAGAGAGACAATGACTTTGTAAACCAGGAATAATTTGGGTAAAAAGCTCATAAATGAGTGGTATGCAAAGTTGTTTATGTGACAGCTCTCTTTAGAAAGGAAGTGTATGTCTTAAAGTAGCAAAATGGTAATTCAGAGGATGACAGAACCTGACCAGGCATCTAGATGGGAAGACACAGAAGACCCCAATCTTCCTAGTGACAATTAAGTATGTACAGTTCTGAGGGACTGGTGAACCAAGCCAGAATTTTCATTCTATTAAATATCAAATGCTCTCAGTCCAGGGTGTGCCCAAAGATAAGGAGAGAAGGGAGGCTAGACCCTTGTGAAGTGCCAGCTAATGTCAAATCAGAATCAATCATTCTGAGGAACTAGGTCATATGCGAAGGTATTAGAATAAGAAAAACGTTGTATTGTATTTTTTATTATGATGGTGTTATCGTTACATAATGACTCATGCTCCAGTTGCTCAGATGCCCCAAACAGGTAGCATTTGTGCCAGGCCCTTAAGTTTCTAATGTAAAGTAGAGATTCTTTATGGCAAAGAATAGAATTTCAGTCAACACTGAGCTCCTGAATAACCGACACTTTTTACTTACCAAGCATCCTTTGAGGATGGCAAGTACAGTATCATTTTGTGTGTGTGTGGGGGGGTGATTTCCAGTTGGGTGACTTTGCTCATAACATATGCCAGCTGAATATCCTACTGTGGTATTACCTGAGAAAGAATATGGAAACTCTGTGCTAGAAACAGTGACTTATAGTAGAACCACAAGAAAACAGAAGTGGTTGGAGCTGAGACTTTGCAAAGTCAGTTCTCCAACAGGTGACGTCTGATACTTTCCCTGAATACATATTTAGTCTTTCATTTATTCATTCAATGAATAATCACCAAGCGCCTACTTTTACAGACAAAGCATTGTCTAGGTGCCAGGGATAGAGCAGTGACGGTCAGGTGGGCACCGTCAATTCACAGAGCTCATCGTTCAGGAGAAGATGACAACAGCAAACAACCAAGTAAGTGACATATAAAGTTTATTTGATGACAACACATGCTGGGGGGGTGGTTAAGAAATGGAAGTGGGTGGGGAATGCTGGGACAGAAGGATGCAATTCTCTGACTAACTGAGGAAGGTATCTTAGAGAAGAAGGCACAAGTACGCGGAGACATCCCCAAAGACTGAAGGGCTACATCCTGGACACAGCAAACAAGATAGAGAAACAAAAGTTAGGGGGAACAGGAGAGTGTAGTGTCCTAGAAGCTTCTGGAAAAAAAAAATTCTTCCAAGGCAGAAAGAGTAAGAAAGAAAGGAAGTCTGAAGCTGATTCAGCAACAAGAAGTCACGGGCAACACTTTATAAGACATTCCCTAAAGTACTGGGTAGAAGGCCTGTTAGAAACTGAGTTCAAGAAAAACCAACAGAAAGATGGTACTCGTGAATAGTGAGCACAGACGACTATTCAAGAAGCTCTAAGAATGTAGGAAAATGGGATGCTGTCTAAGAGGGCAAGGGTTGGGAAGGTTCTTTTCAGTTGTTTGCTTATCTTTTAAGGAGCTGAGGAAATTACATGCATATGTGTTAACATGAAAGACTAGAGGGTAGGCGGAGGTAATGGGAGGGCTGAATGAATGAATGAGGTCCGAAGTGATGGGCTCTATAGCCACAGGATGAGCGTGACAGATTGCCATTAGGTGGGAACACAGGATGGCTGGCACAAACTCACGCACAAGCGTTGATCTGGTGGCGGAAGTCTGAGGAAGTTCTGAGTGAATCTACGCTTTCTGTCAAATAAGAAGTAAAATCTGGGATAACCGTCTAGAAGAGAAGAGACAGTAGCTGAGGAAAATGCAAAGACGGATGCAAGATAGCAGGAGGAACCACAAGTCAGCTTTGCAATACCTGATTGGCTCTGCTTTCAAGTATGTTCCTGCCCCAGAAACCTCCTGATAAACTTCCTTTTTTACACATAGTTTAAATTACTCCAAGCTAGCTTTTGTTGCTTACAACTAAACAAATCAACATGCCATCCCTACTTTGAAGCCTAGGATGTTCTATTTTCTCACTGAAGGCCTGATTTTAACAAACTTGGACCTAATCATGTTCGCCTTCAAGTGTACAGGAAGACCTTGTAGTACACCAGCAAGACCAAACATTCTGGGTTACTTTCCCGGCCATTGAGTAGGATGAGGTTAAAAACAAAACAAAACAAAAAACAAAAACCAGAATAATATTTATATTACAGAATGGGAAATAAGATCAGAATGCTGAGCTGCTCAAAGAAAAATGTCCCTGTACAAAGCAACAAAGCAGAGGACTGGCAGGGTGGTTCACAATATCTAACCCTTTCTTCCAACCTTGTGTAAGTTAAACTGTGAAAAGAACAGAGTGTCTCCTAAGGGAAAATGAAGCCACATGGATGCAGTCTTCCTTGTGTGGACATTCAAGACGCATATGTAAAACCATACTTGGTGATAATCTGGGCAGCAAGGAGCATGCACTTCACAGAAGACTGCCCTGTTTAATACAGGAATGTATCTGAGAGAACAGAAGGAAAGTCAGTCTCCCACAAACAGTACCATTTCAAATATCACAGAGATGGGTGGAAGTTTCCAGATCGTGCAGACTAAGATGAGATGTCGTGATATAATGTGTCCCCCTTCAGGAAATTAAGAATTATTAAGCTGAAGTAAACACAGCTGCTTCTGAGATGAAATCAGCCTTGTGACACCAAGAAGCAGGAGAGTGGGGAGGGGAAAGGGGAGCAAGAGCCACCCTTCCACGGAAATCAGTTCTGCTAGGCTTGCTCCAATGAGCAGGTGTTTGGCTCCCTGGCAATGAATCATGGAGGTCCTGAGTTTTCACAGAGATGTGTGAGGTTTGCTGTAGGATGAGACCTGAAACCAGATATAACAGCTCTTTCTCCCAGCTGGTGCTGGGCTAGCTCATCTTTTGTTAGGGATGGTAAGATGCTCAGCCCTCTGGGCACACAAAGAACCAAGAGAAAAAGAGAAAAGTTAAAAAAAAAAGTACAGATGCATACAGAAATCTTTCGAGCAGGAAGGACCTTATATGCTGTGTTCAGCATTTAGCCCCAAAGGCTTTGCTTACCAACCACACAACTATGAAGAAAGCTCCATCCACTCAACAATAGCTGGTTTGGGTTTAGCTGATCCAGAAACTGTCCCCTCATCTCTTCACTTCTCAGGCTGCAGGAGCTGGCATCTGCAGAAGATGCTTCACATGCTCTACATTCCTCTAGGAGCTTCATGTGCATTTGATTTCATTCTAACAACTCTAGGACAGCAGACGCTATTTTCATCTCGCCTTGGTTTTCCCATTAAGAAGAAACTCTTTGTCCTCTGTTCTGCCAATACCTTAAACAGGTATAAGAGACACCAGACATTTCCATACCACAAACATCAGACAGGAGCAAAGAGACCAGCTACCCCAGGATGTGACCAACACCCAGCTTTCTCAAGCCCCCTCCAAAAAACAACACCCACAAATAAGCAGGAAGCAGTCGTAAGAATCTATCGCCCCAATTCCTTTAACATGTTGTGCCTAACCTCCTGCCTTTTTATTATAAAAAAAAAAGATGAGAATGTAATGGTCTATCCTGTCCCTTTAAGAGACAAGCCCCACCTACTCCCTCCCCTGTCCACTGAGGCAAGCTTCTGCTTCCAATCTGAGCCCCTTCCCTTTCCATCTCTCTCCCAAAGAGGTAGCTGCTGCCATGGCTCCTCTCCTCTCCCCGCTTCCTCTCCCTCTCTCTCTTTCTTTCCTAGTCCCCTTTCTTGCTCCCTCTTCCCTTTCCTTCCATAACCCACTAAATAAATGTCCAACCTCACTCTGCATGGTGTGCCTATCCATCTTGGTCTCTCACCCACATGCGGCTCCCTGCTGTGGCCTGCCATGGTCTTATGCCTGCTGCCTACTGCCTCCACTCAAAGACCTGCAGCATTTCTGCCACTGCGCCCCTAGGGGAACAGTGCCATTATATTTTTACCATTACAGTTCTTATACAGAATGAAGCAGAGACAGTAGTGTTACCACACAGGTTCTACCACCAACATCTGTCCAAGTTCTTGAACCTATTTTAAATGAGTTTATACAGTAACTGCATCTTGGGAATCAACCCCCCCACACACACACACATACACACACCATGTGCCACCTCCCACTGGCACCAGGCTTCCCCCTCTGAAATGCATGAGCCTGGTTCTAGTGCTATGTGTATGCCGACATTGTCTCAGCTTGTGCTTCTCTATGTTGGTCGTTAGAGGTTATAAAGGTCTGGGACTATGATCAGGAAGTTATAAGTTATCAGGCTTCAGTTACACAACATTATCTGGAGGCCACACAGAATTCATCAATGCATTGCTGGCTGGCTGCAATACGTGTCAGAGAAGCTGATTACTAATTTAAATGCTTATGATACAATGAAATGCCATGCAGAGTTGGGGGTATATCGTAGTGGTAAACCACTTGCCTAGCATATATGAAGCCCTAGCTTCCATCCCTAATACCATCATATATTCATTCATACCCAGAGGTTGTGGGGAGCAACTGATTCCTGCAAGGCTATAGAAGAGACTAGATCCAAATCAGGCAGTCTGGCTCCTGTAAGTTCTCCCTTAATCACTGTGCTCTCAGTGCCTACACATATAGTGCAAATTCCTACAAGTATGTCTTCCTTACCATGTATGAATCACAACTACTTGAAAAATTGGTGAAAACCAGCCAGTGTAAAAAGAGTATCTTCTGTGGTGGGATGTAGCTCAGTTTGCACCATGCTTGCCTAGCATGCACAGAGCCCTGGTTCTGATCAGCAATAACGTGTAAACCCAGTATAGTGACACACACCAATAATCTCAGCACTCAGGAGGTAGAAAAAGTAGGACTTGGAGTTCAAGAGTATCCTTGGCCACATAGAAAGCTTGAGGTCAGCCTAGATTCCATAAGACACTAGCTCAACTTGCCCTGACCATTCCTGCCAAAAGAGTTCAAGGTCATTCTTAGGGATGTAGGGAACTTGAGACCAGCCTGGGTAAGAGAACTTAGCTAAACAACAAAGAAAACTCAGAAAATACTCAGCATGCAATGTAAAGAGTATGTGGTGCTCAGTCAGAAAGGCCTTCAGTTTCCCAAAAGACATTTAATCACCAGTTCCCAGAGTCAATGCAGAACTCCAGGCTTTGCTAGACCTGGCAAAGAAGGAACTAAGGCAGCGGACTGTTGCTACTCTTGTTCTTACAATACCACCTGCAGAAAACAGTGGCAGAAGCTAAGGAGAAAAAGAGAGGGTCCCTTTCTAAAATGTGAGAGACAAGGTCAAGCCTGACACTTTGAGTTCGAAAAGGATAAATTATAAAACAGGAAAGTCACTGAAAAATACAAACGGGAGTTGAACAACTAAAAACCAACAAAAGGCCCAAATCAACAGGCCTTTCAGAGAACCAGTAGCTTCAAGCCAAGCATTCCCCATTGGGGGATGGGTGCTCCATGGGATGAGAAAGGTGAATATGGAAAATTTGTGGATTTTCCTTTTAAGACAAAAAGAAAGAAAGAAAATAGACTAATAGACTTAATTTGTGTCTTTTACCTAACTCTGAAGGCCACAGACCATGAAATTCTTAAGCTGAAAGTATTTGACAATGGTTTAAAGTAGGGTTGATCTCTGATTACTTCTGCATTGCCATTAGTTTAAACTGATAAGCTGTCTGTTTGCTTTAAAATAGGTGGCTGTACTCTCTGCCGTGTCCCTTCAAATAGGGCTTCCTTAGCCTCCGCCAAAAAAGTCCTGGAGAGGGTCTTTTGAGAACCATTAGTCTTAAGACAAACAAACGGAGCAGAACAACTTCTCCCTGCCTTATGGGCATGGAAACCACTGGAAGCAGTATCTCCTGGTTCTTGCAGAGGCCTCTGACCTATCATAAATAGCTGGTCATTCAAGAGGAAAAAATGTAAGAGACAAGTCAGGTCAACAGTTCTCCTAGCCCACTTCTGCTTGTTTGTTTCCCTGGTCACCAAATTCTATCTCTGGAGATTAGTGGATTGATAGTAAGCCCAGACACGTGCACTGTGATCAGGCAGAGAGGAGGCATAAGAACTGGACCAGGCACAAGAGACAATGGGGCTCTAGGGAGCTACAGAAAACTGGAGAGGCACACTCTGGCAGACAGTGTGGCTTCTCCCCAGCTCTAGTCAACTGCTAACACAGACACTGGAGTTTTTCTAGTAAAATTATCCCCTATAAAAGTGTCAGAAACCCGTTTAGATTTTTAAACCAACAATGTGTGTCAGTACCACCAAAGAGAACACATGTGGCTACTCTAGCCAGAGACCGGTTTGCAACCTCTAGGTAAGAAAGGGAGTCAAACTGGCCACCCCTGGGAAGCCTCTGATCTAACAGAAATAAGAGAGAAGTTCAGCAAACTGTGCCATGGGCAGAAAGCAGTACATAAAAAGGGAGAGAGAGAAGACAACGAGAGCTTAGGAAAGTGAGTGGTGCTTGAAGCAGGAAGGAATCGTAGGCTGAAGCATGTGGTCTGTGCTGAAGCTAGGAGGAGGGAGTTTGGGCAGGCAGAGGCTATGGAGCAGCCACTCCAGAGAGAAGGAAATGACTGAGAAAAGGGAAAGGTGAACCAGGAGAGATGTCTGAGAAATGACCACGAGACTAGTCATGTTTCAGCTCCACCAGTATCCCTCAGTGTCTGCCGACAATGCATTCCATAATAGAGACACAGGGCCATTATAAGAGACAGAGCTGCGAAGTCCAAAGGGGCTGAAGACTGCGGAGGGTTTCATCATGAAGGCAACGGTAGGTAGAACTGCTTATGAAGTTTTGGGTTTGTTTTGGTTTGGTTTTTGTTTGTTTGTTTTGTTTTGTTTTTTGAGACTGGGTTTCTCTGTGTAACAGTCTTGATACCTGGAATTAGCTCTGTAGACCAGGCTATTCTCTAACTCACAGAGCTCCACCTGTCTCTGCCTCCCAAGTGCTGGAACTAAAGGTGTGCACCACCACCGCCCGCTGCTTCTAAAGTTTTTATTATTTTTGCTTTTGTTTTTTTAAAACAGAGCAAACTGAAACATACTGTGCTCCAAGTTCTCTAGCTGCAAGACCTACAGTCTGTGGACTGGAAGGGACTCAGCCACTGCAACCAGGGAGAAGGTTTTACTAGCAGCCCGGGAAAGACCGACAGCTTGGGGAGTTAGTGCTAGAAATAGAAAGAAGTACATGGATTCAAGAAATAGAGAGCGGTCCAGTCAAAACTAGTCAGGCCTGGCAGTGGAGGACGACAAGTGTGAGGACAACGAGGGACCAGCAGTCACGATACAGCTCCGTGGGAGATCAAGCCACAACCACCAGTGGCCGAGCGGCTACGCAGTTCCATGCTGGCAGCATGGGTTTGGGCAATGGGATAGATACATGGCTGATGGAAAGGCATAGGAGCATCCATCTCAGACAGTGATTGTATCAGAGACATTAA
Source organism: Microtus pennsylvanicus (assembly GCF_037038515.1). Lineage (NCBI taxonomy): Eukaryota > Metazoa > Chordata > Mammalia > Rodentia > Cricetidae > Microtus > Microtus pennsylvanicus. Next base: position 43,475,360 of record NC_134582.1, read on the forward strand.
CTGCAGTGAATGTGATTACAAATTCTCATTGCAACTTGATTTGGTGGCAAAAAAAAAAGAGTACTACCATTTCTCATGCTTTTAATTAAAACCTCATTTTAATTTTGTCTTTGAAGCTTGGGATGGAGAAAGCATAGTAGAGTTATGTATGTGATATATGCCAGTGTCGTTCATTAGTGCCCACCCCCTTCTATTCTGATCCCTTAAGAATTCCATGGAATGGTATTTAACCATTAGGTCCTACTCTTTTGGGAGCCAAGGCCTACCTTGTCTTGTATTCATGAGCATGTCTGCATAAACTCAACCCATTGTTTCTAGATCCTAAAAGAAATATACTTTCTTCTTTAAAAAAAAAGTACTTCTTCAAAGTACTTAGGCTTCAATCATAGGATTGAGAATAAAAAAATGTAAGCCACCAGATCCTTAAGACTTCTGTCAAAAAGGAAGTCTTTCTTATTTCTAAGCCAAACATCCCCCCCATTATTCTCTCACAATCCCCATAACTGTTACACTGTTAGCCTTTTTAAAGTCACAACATGCAGATGATCAAAATATACATCAAATGGAGTGATGAAAATAGCCAGGAATGGGAGGGCATAAGCACAGAATCAATTCTGCCTTCTTTATTACTTCTTTACCCCCAAATCTCATAATTCGGTATATACAAGCCCAAACTGCAGAAATTGGCCATTTGGTCCCGTATGCCCTGGCTGAGTCAGCACAGCACTGAAATATCACTAGCAAACTTAACATCTACTGAATGATGCTCTGCTAGGGGTACTTGGAAGGGACACTATACACAGCCTACGGGAGGCTCCAAGCTACCTACGAGCTCTGCTTTCATTCTAGTGTCTGCGCCTCCCACAGCAGCTCAGGTAAATTCTCTGTGATAACCTAATCATGATGATTCCCTTTTCCTTGCTGATAATTGCTTTGTACCAACACACACACACAAAAGCTGTGATGGTAAATCCTGAAGAACATCTTGGGAAGCATCATCATGACTCCTGAAAAGGCTCAAGAAGAGACAAGTTTTCTTCTGTTCCTGAGAAGCACTGATGTGCAGGGACACAATGTAATATCTTATGACCCTGAGAGGAGGCTGGCTGAACAGGAAATAACCAGTGTCCTTCAGAAGTCACAAATTAACCAGCTCTCAGGATTGACATTTTGTGATGACATAACAGGTTCCTTGCTAAGCCATTTTGAATTAGGTTTTCTCTTTATTGAAGCCCAAAGCACCCTAAGCAATACAGTACCACCCGTGAGCAGCAAGATGAGGTTCTGTCTTTGTGTATCTAGCAACACAGGGGTAATTGCATCAAGAGAAGAGAGTAAGATTCACTTCATAGTATTTGGGGGGAAACCAGCTGTGAAAGGTTATTCTTAATAGTGACCCTTGATGCATACAGAGTGCTCTGAAATCCTCCCACACAGCACAGACAGTTTAATAAAGTTAAGGATGAGCCACTGTGGATGATATGTGTGGGGCGTGCAACACACTTGGAGTCATCTAATGTGTAAACACCAGGAAACCACCATGAAGCTGGCCCGTATTACTCACCCATTGCGCTTCTATTCCACAACTATAAGACCAGGAGTTTTCTTTCTTGTTTCTGTTAGAAGTTATCCCTGACCCCTAGGCCTACCTGGTGAAGCCACAGAAACAGAAACACACACCAGAAAACTGAGGCCTAAAGAGGCAGAACTACAGAGATCCAAAGGGCTTGATCTTCTTCAGAATGAAAATGCATTGTGTTTTACTTTAAAGTAAATTCATGTGCTTAGAGCTCAATTTAATGCAAAATCTGGAGAAATCAAAACAAGATTTTTAAAAGACCAATTTAATAATGACAATAATATTGTTTGTATTTGATGTGTTCATTTTCTTCCTCCATCTTTAATAAGCTTCACATTTCCAACTCCCATTCCTCTTTAATATTATCTCCCTCTCCTCAAAAATGTTTATATATAGTTGAGCAGTGATGGTGCACACCTTTAATCCCATTTAATCCCAGCACTTGGGAGGCAGAGGCAGGTGGATCTCTGTGAGTTCAAGGACAGCCTGGTCTACAAAGTGAGTTCCAGCACAGGCTCCAAAGGTACACAGAGAAACTGTCTTGAAAACAAACAAACAAAAAAACCAACAAAACAACAACAAAAGGTCAGCAACAACAACAAAAAGTTTATATATGGCCCCTCCTGCAGGTGAGTGACTCTCAAAGATCTATGTGTGCATTAACTCACGGGGAAACCACCCAGAAATGCAGCAGCTGCCAGTAGAGGCACAGCATGGCCCAGAGATGCCAGTGTGAATAAGCACTCTGGGTGGTTCCAGCCACACTTGCAGGCAAGTGACTCCAGACTGCATTCTAGATCCCAAGACACAAATAGAAAACATCGAATTACCATAGTAGATTTAAGCTGGATCAACACAAACATGCGCTCCATTGCCTGTAATTTTGCTGTTCCCTCTGCGGTCTGGATCAAACCCAACTTTTCTGTGACTTGGATACATTTTAGTAATAATTTTGCTTTAGAGGTCAAGGGTTTTATCTTTTCCTTCTAAGCCCCACCCCAACCCCCCCCAATGCATTTTTCTTGAGATTTAATCTATAATTTCTATAAATTTTATAGAAATATTAAACTTTATAAAATATATTTAAAAAAACTACACAATACATAATGTCTAACTTCCAGCCAGAGGCTGAGCTATGCAGGCAAACAGTAGGTAAGAAGAGAAGACTGGTTTTTCTAGCAGTCAGCCACGAAACCAAAACTTAGGAAGGAAGCTGACCATTAAGCAAGTGGCCAGGAAAAACAGTTGAGGCCAGTCCTAGGCTAAGTCTGAGCCTGAGAACACTGGAATTAAACAAAGCTCATGCCACAAGCTCAGTTCCCCTCACGGCTGGGCTCTAAAATAAGGGGAGCAGGGTAGCCAGAGCACTGTGCAGGGAGTATCTGAGACCGCCTTAGCTCGAAACAAACTCCTGAAACTGTCATCAAATAACACAAAAGGCTCCAGACGTGCAATGAAATAAACAACCCCAGAAAAACAAACAAACAACAAAAAAAAATAAACAAAAACTTGGGTATAAATCAGTTTAAAGGCAAGAAGTCAAGACCACTGGAACTTGTATATTCTATCTAGTTGTAGACATCTTAAGTTGGAAAGAGGATGGGTTGTTTTTTATTATTTTAATTGTTTTCTTCTTTAAATAGTCTTAGCAATCCTCAGGGCAAATTTCAGTATGGGTTCTGATGGGTCACCATTAACTCTTGACCTAATTAAGCTCATTCAAGTCACACAGATTTTGGCTAGTTTCCAACCCTTCTCTCTTCCAGCTGCTCCCAGCCTGAAGACGCAGGGGCCGTTCACCCACTCACAAGCACCCTTTATATACTCAGCTGAGTGTCCACCCGCAGCCTCCCATCTCAGTGTCTGCCTGGGGGATGCAAAGCTCTGTTTGTAACTATAGAAGTCAGCTTTCTAGGAGCCTGACTGGGACGTACGGACAAACAAATCCGTCTCAGAGCATCAGAGGCTGTTTTCTGAACCAGCTTCCACTTCTTCACACAAATGCCGTCGGGGTTCTTCCAACATTCTGGGGGCATTCTCCCTGCAAACTGACACGTTTTCAACCATGCTTCCTAATTATTTCTGAATATGCAGTTCTGATAGGGCATCCCAAAAGGAAGAAAAAAAAAGATCAATAATGGAAAATTCCTTGACTCTGTCCACTTGTTTCTCACCAGCACTCAGAACATCCTCGGTTCTTTATAAGAGCCTTTTAAACCTTTATGGTCGACAACATACGTGCCGCCACCAAGAAAGGTAACATCAAGTGCTTGACAGATGTATGAAAACTAACCACTAACCGTAACAGCCTCCTACAGATGAGGATCAGCTTACCTGAAGGACGCATGTAGAGGCATGAGCAAAACACTCCAGGGCAGATTTGAAACATCAGTTCAGTGAGTTTGCGGCTTCATGGGTTAAGCAAGCACTACGCATTCACCCATCATCGCCACTACCTGCTTCAAACCCAGATTCTCTGACCACACAACACGCTCTTCCTCAGTCATCAAAAGAACATCTAGAGCCCCAAACTCCATGGGACCCGACATAATGGTTGATCTACTCTGGACTGCAACCTCTGGTGACCTACACTGCGACCCTCTGAAGGCTCCATGGCAAAAGCCACCTGGCGCCAACTGTGCTCTCTGCAGTTACCGCAGGACATGCTTCTTTCCTGAGCCTCCAGTCTACCTGATGCAACAGCAGGAGGGACAGCCACAATGACATCACTGTGAATGACATCACTATGAATGACCTCACTGTGAAGGTGAGAACTCTCCGGGGTGGGGAAGGAGCAGGAGGAGAGGAACCTACTTCGCCAGGTGGTTCATGAGCAGCTGCAGCATCTGCCGGTTCTTCTCTGGGAGCCGGTGAACAAGGCTGTGGATCTCAGAGACTCGGGTCTCTTGGTTTTCCAGCTCTGGGAGGGAAGGAAGGGGGTAATGTTTTATGGGAGTCACAGTTGAATGGCAAGACAAGACCAAGGGAAACTAAAGCCTCAGCCCTAACACAGGGAAGATGTTCTCGAGGATTTACAAGTCTGCCCTGTGTGCGTGCCTAGGACCAGCATGGCTTCTTCGGACAGGCCTAGCGATGTGCTTTCTGTATCAGAGTTCATCCAAACACCAACTGTGATGAAATGGAGCTGGTCAACTGCACACCCAGGGAGGGAACAAACACGGGAGCAGCTGGCTCCCTAGAGGGCCAACTTCATTTCAAGGAAAGAAGGAACGTTACGCACTTGTGAAGTGGTAAACAGATCTTATGCGAACATTACAAAGGTCTCAAATTTCAAAATAACGTATCCAGATGCATCAAAGAAACCACCCCTGTGCCTAAGTTATGTGCCACACACCAGCCTAGTGGAAAGAAAGCAGTGACGGGTAAAATACTTAGATCTTTCTGTCATTCCATAACCTGTAACACAGCCTGACACCTTTAGATTAAATTTGGGGAAGTGGCTTTGTTTCTCTGGGAAATAGATTGCTAATACTCATCATACCTATTTATAGAGCTGATGTGAGGTTTAATTAAAGAACGGCTGCTATGGGGTTGGAATCTCTCCCGAGGAAGAATTCACATAAACACCATCTTCACACACCCATGCCTTTCCCCTCCTTGGTGAAGAGGACAAGCTCAAGTATATGAGGCTATCAGAACATTAGGTACTTACAAAAGTAGGCCAGTAGTGTTACCAGGGTAAACAAACCCTAAAGGCTAAAAGAACCAGGGAGACGCACAAGCTATGGGCATCGTAATACCAAGATCAGTCCTGCCAGGTTTAAATCTGATAGAGAATCTAACTGCCCCACGTAGACAGATTCCAGTATACTTAGGGTAGCTTGAACCTAATCCTTATGTATTTTAATAGCAGTAATATGAACTAAAGGCCTCAAATGATAGAATCAAAGAATGATCAGACTGTAAATGGAAGACATGGTGGAAAAAGGATGGTAACGTTACATAAATGGTGTCATACTCAGGGAAATATTTCCAACTCTCAACTTAGGAAATGTGCAATGTCTGGTTCATTATGTATAATGTTACTTTAAGGATGGAAAAAACCCCAAGGAGTTACAACTTCAATAATCAAAACTGCTTTTCTGTCTCCTCTCTCCCTCCTCCTATTCCCTCTTGCACTAGAAAGTCAAAGCCTAAGTGAAGCCCCTAGCAGCCTTGACTCCATTTCATTTTTATTTTGATACAGAATTCTAAGCTTGTATGCAGACATTTTGCATGTAGAATGTGGCAGGCTAGACAGTATTTATTTTGGGATTCTGAATGTTCCTCGAAATAGAAAAATCTATTCTTTTTCTCCTTGAAACTTCAAACAAAAAAAAAATGCTTACTTGCGGCTTTGATGAAACTTCTTTGAAACTGGTACATCATGAGTGGTCCTGGAAGCATTCTAGAATAAAAATACAGAGACACGGACAAGTCAATTCCACAGTAAGATGACCACTCTTGGTAAGCAGCACCCTAAATACTGGCAAACAGCACAGCCCAGCTCTAACTTGCAGGGCATGGAGAACAGCAATTGATGAAGCAACATTGTCTGAAAGCATGCAGCATTTCACCTGAAATTCTCAGTTTAACATTTCCTTCACCTCTTCCCCACCACCAGCATTTTGTTATGGTGTGGGAAGTCGTTCTGTATATGTGTTGCTTTTATTGCCAAATGAATAAAGAAGCTGCTTTCGGCAAATGGCTTAGCAGGAAAGAACTAGGCAGAGAAAACTAAACTGAATGCTGGGAGAAAGAAGGCAGAGTAAGAGAGAAGCCATGTAGCCGCCAAAGGAGAAAGACACAAGCTGCCAGTTGGAACCTTGCCAGTAGTCCATGAGCCTCATGGTGAATTATAAAATAATGGAAATGGGTTAAATTAAAATGTAAGAGTTAGCCAGAAATATGCTTAAACTATTGGCCAAAGAGTATTGCAAATAATACAGTTTATGTGTGATTATTTCTGGAATCTGGGCGGCAGGGAAATCATCAAGCAGGCCCCTACAACATTGTTATATCACCTAGGCTGAATTAGAACTCATTATCTTTCTTCTACCTCCCAGATGCTAGTGTTATAGGTGTTGGTGCCACTCCTCCCCTCCCTCTTTTTGAAAAGGATAGCTACAGCTATGCATCAGCCACACAGCGGCAGGAGCAGATGCAGAAGTCCAGCACAAACCCAAAGGCCTCCTTTCAGTCAGGAGTCATACACGAGCAAGAGTGCATTAGGACATGTCTGAGAGACAAGCAACCAGCTACATATCTGCATCAGCTGGCCTTAGACTCTCATTTCCCCAGGAGCGTGCTGTTGAAATCAGTATTTCTTGAAATACCATAAAAATTTTGTGTATGTCTTTTGCTTCCAAGAGGAGTATTACTTCAAAGTACCTAAGGGATACAGGGCACTGGATCAACTGTGTGTGAACATGATTACTAATGAGCTTTTTCTAATAATTCAAATAATAATCAGGGCAGAAGAGATGGCTCTGTGGTTAAGAGCACTGCCTGTTCTTCCAAAGGTCCTGTGTTCAATTCCCAGCAACCACATGGTGGCTCACAACCATCTGTAATGAGACCTCAAATAATAATCAAACACCCTTCATCATTTGTGGCTCAAATTTCATTCATCAAGCTTCCCAAGCTCACCTCTTAATCACCCCTTGCACTGACTCTTACTGTCGGTGCCCCCAAATAAAGCCTGCATTACCAACTCCTTTTCTGTGGCCGCCTTTGTTGCTGAACCAAATATATCTTTACAGAGTATAGAGGCTTACCCAACCCATGATTCCAGTTCTCCTGTTTAAGACTACAACCCATCTTCCTGTGTAACTACAGAATTAGCAGTGTTCCTACTGAGTGCAAGTTTCAGGTGTGTGAATGTGTGTGTGTGTGTGTGTGTGTGTGTGTGTGTGTGTGTGTACGTGCATACATGCGCAAGAGGGGAGGGAGACACAGAGACAGAATGACTGAGATGTAGGCAGTGAGCCAATAGTACAAATGAGGGATAGAGGGGAGCAGTGATAATGTATACAATAGTATATAATGGTACAAAGTAATATTTTCTTTCTCTCTCCCTCCCCTCCCCTTTTATTCAGTTAACCACACCAGCAGAGACCAAACAGGAATCTCCAAATGGCAATTTTCTCCATATCTACCTTCTCATTTTAAAGAACCAATATAAGCCCTATATTCTGTGTAAAACACAGAACAGTGGCAATAAGCTGGGTATGTGATCCAGTCTGTTTAAAGAAGTGACATAGGAGTTTTTGCTTTCTTGGTGGTAATTCAGGGAAGGCCATAGTTTAGGGCATGTCTGAGGCTAATCATCTTAACACATCTCATTAAGAGAAAAGCTTTCTAAATCACTCATGGCACCGCTGCACAGTGACAGCCCATCAACTCTGGGCAATTTATGATTGGCCTGACTGGCTGAACTTAATGCTCCCACACAGAAGCTGTTTCCACAGCTTAGCCACCCACTCAGAAGCTCTCTAGAGGCTGCAAATAAAACTGCTTTCTTCCTGACAGCATGCTAGCTAAGTGGCTTGCTGCTCACGAGCAGAAGTCCCCACCTCAGGTAGGTCTTGAGAGCACTAGTGACCGTCTTTATCTCCCACTCCGCACAGATATCAGTGTCTGTCTCAGACGCTGCTTTGGGATCTAAAATGAAGAAAAGGCAATGAACAAGAAGAAGCATAAAATACATTAACAGCAAATGTTCATACATGAAACATGAAAGCCCTCAACCAAAATATGAAAATTAAAGTTAAAGAGACATTTATTTTGTCTATTGCATCAGAGAAATGTTTAAAAATCCAAATATTGATCATTAGAAGAATATGTCGGAGGTGAAGGCATTACTCAGCATGCAGATTGCTAGAGACAGCTGATGTCAGTTCATATATAGCCATCCTGAATGGTACATAGACAGGGGAGACTAAAAAGGAGAGGTCAGGGAGATGAACAGCTTCATGGGTCATCGGGTACCACTGTCATGGGCAAGATGGGCCAGGACACATACAAATGGGTCAGAGTGTGGAGGCAAAGCCTGTCCTTCCTCAAGACTGAGACATGTCCTACAATTCCAGCTCACATCCTCATTCCCATATGCATAGTGCCTCAGTTTCCACTGAGACTTTCTCTTTTATCACTCCTTCTTGAGTTGGGAAGTGAAAACTGGACAGACAGCTCAAAGGTACAACCCAGAGTATTGAAAACAGATTCAGGGATGTTGTGGAACCTGCCTCACCCCACTCTCCTCACCACAAAGTGACTTCTCTAGGAGACAAGCTACTGTTTGATGTGCTTGCTAGTGAAAGGTTATTTAAGTGCCAAGTGCCAACATGTAGACCCTCAGAGAAGGTTTCAAAACCAAGTCACAAAAGAGAGACTGTGCAGTGTGGAAGACAGGTTCAGCACTTGAACCTAGGCAAAACTTTTTAATTAAACAAGTCAGCACACTCCACCCTTTATCTCTTGGAAAAGTCCTTAAGTTCAAAGTGGCTGGAAGGGCTCGGATCTTGGGCCATTCCTGAGCTAGTCACAAGGACACCAGAGAGGCAGTGTGCCTTTAGTTGGTTGTCCCGAGTTCATGTGCCCCACTTTTGGAAAGAGTAATAAAAAGTCACACCATGGTTTATATCTGGTTTTCCAGTCTGATATTTAAATGGCATGTCAGGTAAACAGAGACTGAAAGTGGACTACCTCTTTCTCAATAGTTCCCAAGACTGATCTCCAAACAAGAGCTTCTGCCTACGGGACTAAGTGCATGTCCACTGGAAAAGGAGATGAGTCACCAGACACACTTTTCCGCTTGCTGAGAAAGAGCCCACGTTGGTTCTAGTGGGATCAGGTCAAATACTCAAAAATGCTCAAGAATTTAACCTGTAATTCCCAAGAGAGAGCACAACTCTAGCTGTTCCCTACTGCGCAGGTGTTCCTCTAACATAGATTTACAGACAAAGTAGAGAAGGACATTAGCTTACAAACTTTGCCACTCCTGAAGGCAAGATGCTTGTGCGATGTTCACACATGACCATGGGCAATATGATTTTCTTTAAGCATGACAGAAACAAGGAAGGACCATTTTCATAGACTGACAAATCCCACAAATGATCTCTGAGACTTCAATTCTTTTCCTTCTTTGTCATCTGAAGCTTCCTGTTTTCCTCCTGCAGACAGACAGACACCAGACTGCAGAAGCCTATGCATCCAGGCACTGTGCTTAGCATGATCTTCCTCCCCTCTGTGCCCAAAGCGTCTTAGCACTGTGACACTTCTTGGTTTTTGGGTTCAAGACAAATGTTACTGTACATTTTTCTGAGGAACAATGCAACTTCTACCCCAGAAAAGGGACCGCGAAACGACAGCAGCAGCAGTTGGAAGGTCTGAGAGTCGTGAACTGTTCCATGAACCACATTTAGCAAACTAATCATTAGCTTCCACTTTTCCGGGCTCTGTAACCATAGGAGTATTGCATAACATTACAGGGAGGAGAGTCAAATTACAGTCCGGCTGAAAAGTTTTTTATAGCACTGATGAGACAAAGTTCATAACGTGAATGTGTCCATTTTAATCCATTTAATATCCAAACTAAATTGAATACAACCACCCAAGTTCAGAAAGAGTGGCCTGATGCTACACCTCCTTCCTGAGGCTCTTTTTGCTTAATGGACGTTTCCTGGTGGCATTCACCTTCAAAGTCTGCAGAACTCTGAGCATTTCTCCCCACACTGCTCCTCAACCGAAGCAGAGCTTAGGGAGACAAGCACACACTGAGACAGCAGCACAGTGTTGAAGAGGGCACGTGGTTGATGAGCAGGGACTAGGTCCGCTCTTTCACCCACTACCATAGGAATTCAGAAAATCAGAGGACACAGAGCGGAAGCGGTGTTTCTAACGGGAAGCCGTCCTAGGTCGCACCGAATCAGATTCTGAAAACCACTTGGTACACTAACAGTGAAAGGAACTCAATGAAGGTTTGGGAGATGAATTAATGGTTAAGGTACTTGATATACAAGCATAGGGACTTGAGTTTATATCTCTGGTACCTATATAAAAATGTACGCAAGAAGGCATGAGGCTGTAATGTGCTGGGGAGCAGAAATAGGAGTCCACTGACCAGGCAGCCTAGTGGAATCCATGGAATCAGTGACTCGCAGGTTCAGAAGAGAGGCTCTGTCTCAAAAATAAGATGTAAAGTGATAGATGAAGAAACCCAACGTGAACTGCTCGCCTATGTCCACACATGCAAGGGCATATACTGAAACGCATATGCAGATACTCACATGCAGCACACATATACACACACAACAACAAAAAAAAAATTGGAAACATATACATACATTAAACAATAAATCTTTTCTATGGTACAGGCATATCATATCACTTTTTGTACGGGATCAACTCTCCCAGTCTATGCATATATAAATATATAAATATGTGGACATGTTTCTTTTCAGAAAATAAACGATCTTTTTCACACAAGGAAAGCCCAGGGTTTGATCCTCAGCTCCACAAAACAGAAATGGAAGCACATGACACACGTCACTTTTGCAGTGCGGTTTCCATTTGACAATTTCCTACAACTACCCCACATCCACACGTGAATACGTGAACTTCCGAGCGCTTCACTTTCCATACATACCACTCTGGACTGAAAGCCCTCTTTTAAAGGAAATTGTGGTTGTACCCTTGTCACTAAGATGAACACAAACATAAACGAACAATTCCTAAAAGTGGAGTTTCTGGATCAAAAACTACATGTCTTAGTGTCTGAACACATCACTCGAGCCCCATCTTCAGAGGTTTTAGCGTGAGTTACTACTTCTCATACCTCATAACAACATGAAGTTGAGCTTCAGTCTTCATCAAGCAAAAACATTTTTTCTTTTCATTTTAAGTTATATCATTCTCTTTTTAAAAATTTTTATTGATTTCATTGAGCTATACATTTTTTCTCTGCTCCTCTCCCTTCCTCTACCCTCCCCTTCTATCCTCTTCCATGGTTCCCATGCTCCCAATTTACTCAGGAGATCTTGTCTTTTTCTACTTCCCATGTAGATTAGATCCATGTATGTCTCTCTTAGGGTCCTTTTTGTTGTCTAGGTTTTCTGGGATTGTAAATTGTAGGCTGGTTTTCTCTGCTATATGTCTAAAAGCCACTTAAGAGTGAGTACATATGATATTTGTTTTTCTGTGTCTGGGTTACCTCAATCAATATGATGTTTTCTAGATCCATCCATTTACCCACAAATTTCAAGATGTCATTATTTTTTTCTGTCGTCTAATACTTCGTTGTGTAAACGTAACACACTTTCTTCATCCATTCTTCGGTCAAGGGGCATTTACGTTGTTTCCAGGTTCTGGCTATGACAAACAATGCTGTTATGAACATAGTTGAACACATGTCCTTGTGGTATGATTGGGCATCCTTTGGATATATACTCAAAAGAAGTATTGCTGGGTCCTGAGGAAGGTTTTTTCCTAAGTTTCTGAAAAATCCTCATACTGATATCCAAAGGGGTTGTACCAGTTTGCACTCCCACAAGCAATGCAGGAGTGTTCCCTTTACCCCACAACCTCTCCAGCATAAGTTGTCATCAGTGTTTTTGATCTCGGCCATTCTTACAGGTATAAGATAGAATCTCAGAGTTGTTTTGATTCACATTCCCGATTGTAAGGATGTTGAGTATTTCCTTAGATGTCTTTCAGCCATTTTAGATTCCTCTGTTGAGAGTTCTCTGTTTAGGTCTGTACTCCAGTTTTATTGGATTATTTCTTCTTTTGATGACCAATTTCCTGAGTTCTTTGTATATTTTGGAGATGAGACCTCTGTCTGATGTTGGGTTAGTGAAGATCTTTTCCCATTCTGTAGGCTGTTGTTTTGTCTTGTTGACCGTGTCCTTTGATTTACAGAAAGTTTTCAGTTTCAGGAGGTCCCATTTATTAATTATTATTATTATTCTCTCAGTGTCTGTACTACTGGGGTTATATTTAGGAAGTGGTCTCCTGTGCCAATGCGTTCAGGTGTACTTCCCACTTTCTTTTCTATGAGGTTCAGTGTGGTTGGTTTTATGTTGAGGTCTTTGTATCTTATTGTTTTAATTTGCTTTTTGTCAAGAAAGACAAGGACAAATACAGAACACTCTTCTGTGCATGTTTAAAGTGGATGTTACTGAGGTATTCCTTAACTGTTCTATAACCGCGCGGCTCCACATGCTGAAATTCACAGATAGTTAAGTAGCTACCACCGCAGCGCAGGACTCCATCAGCCCAGAACTCCTGATGCTCTATTATATTCACTCCTCTTCCACCCACTGGCAATATCCTCACATGGCATAATGCTTCTGAAATCCAGCCACGCTGTTACATGTACAGTAGTTTAATCCTTTTATTAGTAAGTCCTATCTAGTGTTCTGGGTACACCATAATCTGTTTATTCATTCCCTAGATGATGGACATCTGGGTGCGTTCCAGTTGTGGCTGCTATGAATAAAGCTACTAGAAACATTTACGCAGAGGCTTTATGTGGAGTGCATTTTCATCTCTTAGGGAAATGCTGCGTCATCAAGCAGGACTATATTAAAATCTCTAAGAACAGAACAAATGATGAAGAATGTTTTCCTTTAGATGAAATGGTCAAATTGTCTTCCAATGTTGGGGGCCATTTTCAGACTGTGACAGCTCTGGCTGCTTCCCCTCCTCTCATCAGGACTCTGTCCGTCACGTTAGCTGTAGATATCCCAGCAGGATATCACTTCTCAAGTTGCAGCACTATTGACTGATGATGTCAGATGTCTTTTCATGCACTTGATGGCGTGGGTCATCTTTATATATGGTATTTGCTCTTTGTGTATTTTCCTTACTCAACTGTTCTTTCCAATGTTTTTGTCTATTTTAATAATTAGATGGTTGTTTTAAGAACCAAGATCTTTGAAAATATATTCTAGATACAAGTCAATGACTATATACACATTTTAATAGATACTTTCTTCTGATCTACAACTTTCTTTTCAAAAAATTTTTCTGTAGAACCATGGGCTAAATTTTAGTCATCATGCATGTTGGGCAAGAATATACCACTGAGTAAATCTCCACTCTTTCTTGCAGTTGTTTTTATCTTGAAACATAGTCATACTAAGTTGCCCAAACCAGCCTTGAACTTACTCTGTAGTCCATTCTGGCCTTGAACATGTCATCTTACCGCCTCAGCCCCCCAAACAACTGAGGTTATCGGGTGCACCAGTAGGTCCACCATGAATAATTTCTCTTTTGGATGGAAACCTTTGTATTTAAATGCAGTTCAACGTAACATATTTTCCTTTAATGGTTCTTTCCTGTATTCTAGTTAAGGAGTCACTTTTTTTTTCCCTCTGCTTTCTGTTGGGTTTACATTGCCAACTCTTAGGATGCATTTTAAGATACTTTTCATGTGTGGTGTCAGATGAGATATCATTTCATCTTCCCTCATATGGATGTCAGATTTACTACAGTACTTGTTTTAAAGACTCCTATCTCAGTTAATTATCCCGACACCTTCATCCAGGATCCAAGTATGTGCTGGCCCTGATTCTGGGCTCCTGTGCTTGTTGTACTGATCTACATCTTCAAAGACACCACCCAGCCTTCCTCTAAAAGCAAGTCGTGTTTTGTTGTCTATAAACTGTCTTTTACTAAACTCTTCGTGGGCCTTTCATGTTCTCTATCACATCTCCGCGGGAAACGCATCTTCTACCCCTGTGTATATTGATCGGACCTCACTTAGCCCATGTGCCATTCCCCCGTGGCTAGATTTAATATTTGGTAATTTGAGAAGCAAAGTTGGTTATTCTGCTTTCTCATTACAAAAGTCACAAAACTTAAAATCCTTAGCTACTTCCTATAAGTCATGTCTAAGAACCCAAAGCACCTTCAACCACTTGTGTTTTGAGACCCCAAAGCACTTACTGTCTGGGGTCTCTGCCTTAGAGCTTGCAGCATACTAACAGGCAAGGATGGTGACAGGTGATCTCCTCTCTGAGAACTCAGGATCATGACCCCTGACCTCTTGTCTGTTTCCCAGAAGCACCCCTATCCAAGGAGCCTGTCATCGTCTGTCTGTTCCCTTCACTGGGGGAGGCTGGGGTTGAGTTCTCTCTATTCCCCTACTTTTTCTTGGATGCAGTCTTCAGTCTGAGATGTTTCCACTCATTATGAGGTAAGCTTCAGGTCTCAGAAGTCATGGTAAAGAAAGAACTGCCTGGTCCTTGTGGAAACTCTACAGAAAGCAGTCCTCAGTGTGTGAAAATGTGTGTGGGATAATGACACAGAAGAAAGGAATGCAGACCTTCAAGGTTCCAGAGGGATGGAGAAGGCAAGTTCAAGGCTGGAGATGGGCAGGGAAGAACACTGCCTATAATCTGGTGACTTAAAGCCCTGCTGTTTAATACCTCCCCTGTGCCCTCTGTAAAATCTTAACCCAGAGGGAAGTTACCGCATAGCAGGAGAAATACAGCAATGCTGAACTTGCATTTCTTTGCCATCATAATGAAACATTACAAAGACACAAAGGCTAAAGGGGCCTGAAGCCTGAGTAGTACAGCAAAATAACCTTTTAGTTAACAATCTCCTGTTGCCAGAGGTAGGGCTCATGTAAAGACCCAAAGAAAACCTTTGAGAACACCATGTTGTAGGTGATGGCCTAGCATGTCATCCTGGGGCAGGAAGTCAGGACACACTCCTTTCCCACACATCTGGAAGGGAGGCTGCTTTCTGCAGCCCCACAACAGCCCTGAGAACAGAACCTAGGCAGTGAAGTAAGGCTGGGCAGCAATGCCACAGGAAGACCTTTAAAACATGAGAATGGATTCAGGAGAAAAGCAGTCAGATGTGGTGGTGATACGTGGAATCACAACTCAGGGGTGGAGGCCAAGGGAGCAGCCCTTCAAGCTCATCTTCATACATAGTGTGTATGTGTGTGCTTGTCGTGAGTCTACATCCACCTAGCTACATTAGAAACCCATTCATAAAACAAAAACAAACACAAAAATGAGGCAAGGGAAAAAGAGAAGACCCATAGCCTTGGGGTTAACAGTTATACATACGCCAGTTCTTCCAAGATCTTAAGCAAAAAGTGGGACCAGGACTATAGAGTCACTCAAAACAGAAGATTTATGACTGACTGCAAATTGGTTGGTATCTTGTACAACAGCTTTTCAATGCCATAGAAGAGGGTGGCGCTGAAATAGGATTTAGGAAGGTGACTGCAGACCGAGGAGAATCTGTTCAGAGTGAAGTCAACAGCAAAGAGCTTTAAACCTGGAAAGGCCTATGTATGCTGGTATAGAATACAGACAGCAAAGCATCGGGAAACATCTACTGTTTCATGTCAATGAAATTCATAAAAAAGTGGATACCGTAAAATGAGCCACCAAAGCGAAATGGTACAGGTGACGGCTGAAGGAGCAAACCACAGAGCAAAGTGTGCCAGTGAAGACACTGAAAACTCGATAACAAAATTATGTTGCTGATGACAAGAACACAACAGCAATTCACAGCAGATTAAACGAGGGGCGTGGGTTTGAGGGGCAAGCCTGAAAGCCTGAAGACTTCCCGACAACACCAAGAATAAGGCGAGCAGCGAACCCTGCAAGACCACGTATTCCTGAGACTCAGGTTTCCAGAGCAACAAACTGAAAAGCAATCTGTTCTCTAGAAAATCACCTCTAAAAGCTCCCTGTGGACCCAGTAAGTGTTAGAGGTGATCCCATGTGATGATGACAGTAGTCGGTTGAGAGGGGAAGAGTTCTCATTATGTAGTTAACAACAAGAGTACACATATTTGAGGAAAAGGAGAGCTTGCACTTTATTTGAGTATAACAAGATGTATTTAAAACAATTTTACTTCCATTCATTAATTCATTTATTTCTTTTGGAAGATGTGTTTGTATGTGTGTGTGTGTGTGCACATGCACACATGCATGAGTGCTTTTGAACATGTATAGAGTTTAGAAGACAACGTGTGGGAGTTGATTCCCTCTATCATGTATGTTCTGGGGATTAGCCTCAGGTCATCAGACTTGGAAGCAAGTACTTTTTGAACTGTATTCCCGAATGAATTTTAAGAAAGACAATTTTTTTATAATCCTAGAAATAGGTGAGTTTGTTGAAGTATAATTCTCATCAAAGATAAGGAATGAGATACTGGGTTAGCAAAAATGTAAAATGTAGGACAAAATGAAAAAGGGAAAAAAAACTTAGGACATGAAAATTAGGATAAACATGCTAGTAATACAGTTTCCAAATCTAAAATCTACATTAAAAAGTTAAAACACAAATTAGAAAAATAATGCTAAGAATTAAAGCAGGTAAGTGACTTCTGTCAGCACCAATAGACATGCTCAAAATGCCCAACTTAATCCACAACTAAAGAATGCAAACTTAAATAAGATGGAAATAAGACTTTAACACGCATTATTTACATGAAAAACAAGTGCTATAGAGCATGGTTGTTGTGGAAGACAGGTCCCTCTCCTTAGGCTGACTGACAGTGACCTGCCAACTCAGATAAGAAGCTGAAGCCATATATACCGCTTGGCCCAGCAACTCCACATTGATGAGTAAACTGTAAGGAAATAAGACATGAGAGCATTTCTTAACGTGTGCAGGCTCTCGATCAGCAATGCTCCTGCACCTTTCCGGATCATCATTCTATTTGTATGTAGGCCAGACTATCACATGGAGCAGGAGACAGAAGAATGGGCCATGGAAATCATTTGTCTGAAGTGAAAAAGATACACAGCTTGTCTGCTTCCAAAGCGCATGCTCTTCACCTCGGCTACCTCTCCTCACAGGACACCCTGAGTCTTCCTAGAATGACAAGGAACTCAGTGCACCTGCAGGAGCAATGCCACAGGAGGACTTAACCTGGAGAACAGACCCTAGAGTGCTGTGTGAATACAGTCTGTTAAAACCCCAGGACAGTGGTTCTCAACCTGTGGGTCACAAGCCCTGGTTGTTGGGGGTGTAGAATCACCCTTTCACGGGGGTCACCCAAGACCATCAGAGAACACAGATATTTACATTATACGTCATAACTGTGGCAGAAATTGTAGTTTTGAAGCAACGAAAATAATTTTATGGGGATCACAACATGAGGAACTGTACTAAAGGGCTGCCACATTAGGACTGTTGAGAAGCACTGCCCTAGAACATGCGCTGTGTGCCCGGTGCTGTAAACATAGTAATACAGTATGCTATACTCACTCTCTCACTACACACTAGTGTATCTGGTCTAAAAGAAGCTATGATTGAGAGGTCTCATCAATAAAACAGTCAATAAAGGCCCTCTCTGGTCTGAAGGCCCTTTTTTTCTTCTCTATGCTTTTTGCCAATGACGACTCATAATGTTTAACCAGAGAAAAGAATTCTTTAAAATATGCAGAACAGGGTGGGTGGTCAGTATGATGGCTCAGTGTACCGCACTTGTGTCCAAGTCTGGCAACCTGAGTTCCCACCTGGGACATAGTGACTCCCACAAGTTCCCCTTGCCCACCCCCACACAATTTAGCTTGACTTAAAAAATATATGAAATGGAAAGAACAGACAGAAAAGTAATGAGAAAGAATGTAGCTGGTGTATGCGTGCACATATGTGTGTATGTGTAAAAGAATTTGTAAACATTTATCCTCACTTCTTAGTCTGGGGGTGGGAAGAGTACGTATATTCTGTTTCAGGAAATCTGAGAGTCTCCCTGTGTCTTTTTCACTGCCCAAGACTACTGACCTTTGTGGCTAGGAGGAAGTAACCAGGGTGGCTCCTGGCAGGACACCAACATAAAGTGCATTGGATACTGCTGGGGCTGTGAGGAACACTAACGAGCTCTCTTAAGGAGCCCTAATCGTAAAGCAAAGAGATTCTCACCACCTACGTTTCCCATCCCACCTAAAGTCCTCCAACAAATTAAGAATACAGGAAAAGAACTAGTGTTCAACGTCAGGGTCTTACTTAGGTTTTACTCCTAAGCCATATTCATAGTAACGAAAACACACAAGTCCACTTAGGAGAGCCTTGGGACAAGCAGAAGCAATCTTATATTGTATCTGCATGTAGGCGAGACCAGAGGAGAGTGTGCGTGTAGTTCACACTGAGCCCTGAAAGGTTTGCAGCTGCGCGCAGATTTATTCTAGACCATTGGCTAGCCCAGACCAGGAGCAGAACCCAGAACCGAATATAAAGGGAGACAGACTTGGACCCAGTGCACTGGCCCAACGATTGCAAGAGTACAAGATTCCACTGACGGACAGGGAGACTGGCGGGTCCCATTCTCGGCATTGGGTTACATGTTACATCTGGTCAGCTTTACCACTGGAGGGATCGTTTAGATTCCGGTTTATCTGGAATGTTTTCCTGGCAGGGGCAGCTGGCCTTGTGACTGTCAGTCAGTAGTTATTAACCTTTCACAACATTCTTAAGATGGTCACGATTACTTTCCTCTATACCTAGGTCAGCTAAGGAAGACAGCAAGACCAGCACCATGTGAGGGGGCTGCTGAGAGCCTCTAGAGCATCTCTTCTGCCCAACGAGGATCACTTCAGACTGGCAGTCTTCTAAAACACTGAGATTCTTCTCAATAGTGTCGCCTCACATCATCATCTTTGAAGTCTGTTTGAAGCCTCATCTTGTTGGTCTCTATATACAGTATTGGATACTGAGCCCCAGGTCTTTGGTCTAGCCCTAGATGAGATATCTCTGCCTCACCCATTGCCATCTTCCAGAGCTCTTCCGTGATTACACACATGCTCCACATCCTGTCACGTTTACCTAATGCAAGAATCTAATCTTGCTACCGTTGTGTCAAAAGCATTTCATTAATTCAGCAGCAATCATTACTTCAGGAAAGCATCCCTCCGTTTTCTCACCAATGATACCACTCAGTCCATAGTAGGTTCATGAACCTAACATCATCTCTACCCGCAAGCCCAGACACAGACATAAGCTCATTTATGTCCATCTGTTGAGGATAATGGGATTGGCTCCAAAATGAAAAGTTTATCATGTGAATGGCCCACATTAGCCAATCAAAGTCCTCTCTGTGGCCTTCTGCCAAAATTGTCACCCGAAAGACACTCTTCTGAATGATGCAAGCTCCAAGGACTGCAATGCCTGAGTCTATGGAGGACACTCCCAGAGAGAGCAAAGCCAAAGCTGAGGCCAACAGAGGACACAGATAATGAGAAACTAGAAGAAAGAAGGGAAAGGGCTCAGAATGAGGATGGCACCAAAGTTGGTCTAGCTACCTAAGAAAATCCCTTTTTTCTGTGAACTATTCTGAATCATTCTTGACTCTTGCCATGATGCATATACCACTTAGAACTTTTAATAGAACATTACTTCATTTGAGAAATTAAAAAGAAAAGTTCCTCAACTCCTCAGCATAGGACTTAGAAAAGACCTCCTTAGCTGTTCGGCGCTAACTGCCTCTTCCAGCCTCAAGTAGCTCTCTCAGATATTAAAGAATAATCACACAACATCAACAGGCTCTGGCATGCTATAGTTCGTATTTGCTCAGTCCAAATTCTTCTTCTTTTTTCTTCTCTATTTCACCTCCAGATCCAGGTCACAGTAGTTGCTACATAATACACAACTAGGTGTTTACATCTATTAAACTCTTAATTCTCCCTTATATTGGCATTTCTCAAAATTAAGCCATATCAACATTTGGCCCAACAAGATCACTCTTGGGCACTTATCCTCCGAGAACAAGCATACACTTTCACAAAAATTCTCTATTAAAATATCTATAGCAGCTTTACTCATTAGAGCCAAAAGTGGAAACCACCCAGAAGACTTGTAGCCAATGGAGGCCTAAACCATGGTATGCATTTAAGGGAATATGACTCAGTAGTTAAAAGAAATGAACACGTAATGATACAGATAAGCTGGGCAAATCTGGAAATAATTAGGCTCACAAAAAAGAGACTCAATCATGAAAACTTAAATATTTCATTAATCTATTTATATAACAAGTAATTTCAAGGCCACAAATTAAAAGGAAAAAAAGAATAGACTTCTGGTCACCATGGTTAGGGACTGTGTGAGGGGGTGAGGCAAAGAGTAGATATAAAGGGGTATCATAAGGCCATTATGAGGGGAGGGGTGGAAGTGATCTGCATTTTGACTATAGAAATGCCAGTATCTTGGTTATGGTACTGAAATGCAGCCTGGTATGATGCTATCATTGGAGAGAATTGGGGAAAGGATACGAAAGATCCATTACTGTTGTTTTTGTACAATGCATGTGTATCTTGCAATTATATAATAATAATAATAATAATAATAATAATAATAATAATAATAATAATGAACTAACTGTATCCCAAATCTGAACTGAAAAGTGAAAACTAAGTGTAGATTTGCCTCCCAGATACCATGGTTTCAAACAGCAGGTCTCGGTGTAAGTCATAACACTGTGAAGTTTTTAAGCACAGCAGTGAGTGGCTCCCTCTGGCCCATATAAAGGAATAGAATTTTGCACATATAAAGGCTATTTTCAGACGCTGGAAGGACAAAAGAAGGGACAAACACAAAAGAAAGGCCCGTGCCTCTAACACCAAGTTAGAGGCCTGAGTGAGAGTTAATCTTCACAAGTACCAGGCTCAGGTTTTTGTGGACATGGACAACAGCCACAGATCTATGAAATTTGATCTGTTTGCCATTTAGATCCATGTGACTCACTGAAGCTGGCTGCATAGCTAAAAATACAGGATATCTGCAGCCTAGGCAACTTTGGCTCATGGATTTTGATTCAAACACTGCACATTTGGAGGTGGTGGCTTTCTATTTATACATCGGCCAGGGACAGAGGAGCCTCTACTGCTTCAAGTGACGGCTTGAAGTCTAGAAGCAAAGGGAATCATGAGTTTTATCTGCATACACAAACATTTTATCTGAGAGTTACACGACACCCTCAGTCTGAGGCACATGAGGCCCCGAGATCATCCAGGCTTGAAAGATGTCCTTTCTTGGGCATTGGGTGTGTCCTATTGAATACCTGCCTCAAAAGAGGGCAGAAGGAGTCATGAGCTATTAAAGACAGTGTAGGGTGTGGCAGTCACATGAATGACCAAGCAGCACTTGGACTGGGGTGCTGAGTCTGAAGACTGGGTGTGGTGTTCAGTTCTGCCATTTCATTTTAACCTTGCAAAGGCCCACTCTGAACCTCTTCTGCTAATGCCCACAGCCACCACTAGCAAGCAAGACAAATTTCTGGGTATCAGCGTATCCTGATTCCTACCCCAGAGGCTACCTAGGAAGCTGAAAATCTTGGAGTAGGCTGCCCAAAAAACCTGCCTGGCAAAGTCCCTGCAGTACTCACCCATCAAGACACTCAGCAACTTCTGCACCCTGGAGTTGACCCCCACGATTCGGTAGAGTCCTTGCTCGTTGATCCCTGAGAGGAGAAAAGATGATGATTTAATTAAATGAACACTGGAACACGAGTCAGGCCAACAAGGCCAAATGCTCTTCTGCTTTTTCTTCATTTTCTCTGTCCTTCTAAAAGCTGCTGTAATTAAAGTTCCCTGTCACTCAGCTCAGCTCTTAGCAAAGGAGTGGGATTTGGCGCAGCTGTCTAGGGTTCACCGATGTGCTGCACACTCCAGGCCTCACCTTAGCTCGGTCATCAGCAGGAAAGATACTTCCCCCTCCCTTGCCAAAGGCAGTAGATAAAGACTCTTCAAGGTGCAAAATACATTATTATAAAGCATCATAGTTAACCAATTCTTACATTTAAAAATTCAAAATGACACGACGTTAAAAAAAATCACTCACAGAAGATAAATAACTTTCTATTTTTATACACAACATAAAAATACTGAAATGTGGAGACATTTTCCATCTTAGGGAATACTAGTTCAGACTGAGAAATCAGAAAATTCATCACAGAGCAAAGGTGTTTATTTTGAAATACTTAAACAAAGATAGAATTTCAAACTACAGAACTTTTGTTCACTAAAATGCATGGGCTATACCACTGTAGCACTTAGAAAAGAAGGCAATTTGCATGCATGTGTGAATGTATACGAATGTCTGTGCCTGGTCATGTGTGTGGGTCTACATGCATGCACATGCACACGGCAGCCAAAGGACAACCTCGGATTTCATCCTTGGAAATGTCATCCACCTCCTTCGAAACAGGGTCTCTCACTGACCTAGAACTCATCAACTCAGGTTCACTGGATGGCCAGTGAGCCCCAGGGATCTTCTGTGGAAAGGAGAGAGGGCTGGGGATCAAACTTAAGACTTCATGCTTTACTGACACTCTGTCTTCTCAGCTCCAACAGATCATTTAGACCAAGTGATTAAAAATGGCTTTTCTCTTGCTGTCCCCGGCCCATCATATCTAGAACTGTTCAGAAACTAGGGCATTCCTCTCCAGTTCCCTTGCGAACTAGTTAATGTGAAAGTTAGTTCATGTCACTTCTCTTAGTATCTTCTATGGATTCTTAAGTATATATCATAATCCTAACTTCTTTGTTCGTTTGTTTTTTGAGACAGGGTTTCTCTGTAACTTTGGAGCCTGTTCTGGAAATAGTTCTTGTACACCAGGCTGGCCTCAAACTCAAAATCCACCTGCCTCTGCCTCCCAAGAGATGGGATTAAAGGCATGCACCACCACCACCCGGCATATTCTTAACTTCTTATGGTGCATACGAGGCTTTCAAGCTGCTGGGTTAGAGGGATACCAGACTCTGACAAGAATTTTAAGTGACTAGGCTTCCTTCTTGGCTTGGGGGCTAAAAATGGATGAGCACACAGCCCGCCTTAAGCAAGTACACTTGCTTATATGTATGATTCTGCCTTTATTAATCACAACTGTTCTCCTGTTCATCTCTCCTTTCCTTATTTATGTCTTTTCTGAGTTAGTGTCTCACTCTATAACCCAGGCTGGTCTGTAACTCCCAACTCTCTAATCTCTCAGCCCTCTGAACAGGCAGTAGGATTACAGACTAACACACAGGTTGCATCTTTCTCCTTTAAAATGAAAAGCAAACATAAACTCTTTAAAATTACCTTAGACATATAAGCTCATTAGAAACATATAGATTATAGCTAAGGCAAATAGAAAATCAAAAGAAGAAAGTAAAAGAAAGCAGAGAGCCACCAGCGTCACATTGAGACCTGTGTAGAGGATGCCCTCTGGGTGGGCACCACAGGACGGGCTCAAGCAGGCAGGCTTGTTTGTAAATTGTATTTTCCATTTAATGCACTAAATATGGGTTATTATGAAACCTATTTCCTTTTTGTTTCGAACATAATTCTTTATTGAGTCTTTGGGAATTTCACATCATGCCCTAACCCCGCTCACCTACCAGTCCCTCCAGACCCACTCCTCACCCCTAAAAAGCATATTTCTATTTTTAGTCATTCACAATATTTTACTGCACAAGTGAACCACCCTTGATTTAACCAAATTTTGAGGCATTTGATTGGTTTCTGATTTTGTATTTTAACCGCATCATTGTATAAACATTCTTTTGGTTCAACATGGCCAACATCCTTATTTTCCAAGTTTAATTTCCAATTATGTCTACATGACATTTTCTAGTATATCCTGTGTACTATTACCAACCTGTCTTAGTATTTTGCTGAAGGGGATCAAGCAGAAATAAACATTAAAAACAAAAGCAAAACCCTGATTCTATATGCTAACGTAACTTCTTTGGAAAGAGAAACCTATAGGACACGTAAGCACAAGAACTCAAGAAGTTTTATTACTCCCAGCCCCTATCCGTGTGTGTGTGTGTGTGTGTGCGTCTGTGTGTGTATCACTCTCCCTTGCTATTTCCCCACTTAGTAAGGTTACAATTCTGCTTTAAAAGACAGAATTTCTTTCAAACCAATAAAAAGAGCAAGAAGGTAGAAGGCTGAAGAATAAAGAGACTCAATCTCTGACAATGGTTCTGATCAGTGTCAGTGGAGAGAAGGCTAACAGCTTTCCTCAGAGCTACAAAGGACCAGGGCACTTAAAACTCTACAATGCCCTGGCTTGTAAGAGACTGCAGCGAACCAGCCTCCCCATCTCAATGCCCTCCCTGTAGGCCTGGGAAATGTCAATGAGGAGTAGGCAGCTATCCCTTCCTTCTCTGTCCTCGATGGTTCTCCGGTCAAGGTCTGCAGACCAAGATCCTTCACTTGGGGTCCACAGATGCTAAGCGAATCCCTGGAGAGTCCAGGGATCTATGAACTGGATGGGAAAGCAGCCTTTGTTTTCACTATTGCTGACTTTGCACACTTCCTTCCCTTATGAATGGAGACAACAAATCACAGTGGTATTCACAGTACCCGCAACACAGTACATAATCACAGATACTTTCCTAACTTCTTACAATGGTCAAGAAGGCTTACAATATTGCAACTTCCAGAGTATGCCAGTTATGATACCCACCACTATAAGTTACTAAATAACTTGTTAATGCAGAAGCATCTCACGAGTCTGTTGCAGCTATATTTTCAATTGTTTTAATAATAACTGAGTTTTAGAACGGTTTTCCATATGCCTAAGAATTCTATTTGGATACATGTAAGACATTTTCATGATCAACCAGAGACAAAGATGACGTGAAATGGGTGGACAACCCCTGCTTCAGGCCAATGTGACCTGTAGAAACAGCCACAGTGGCACCAGGAGGGTTAATGAGTTCCTTAAAATGAGAAGCAGCAGGTAGCATGTCTGCTGCCCCCCTTCCATGAGAACAACGCCGTCTGTTAGACTACTTTACCTCTGGTTTCCACCGCATGGATGCATTTCCTTATTATGCTGAAGCCGATGCTGTCCAACTGTGCGGCTAAAAGAACAAGAGAAGTGCAGTCAGGCCTTGCTTGTGCAAACCAACTCACTGCAAGGTTTACACACTGGAAGCCACCCACATGGTGTGGCCACAGGCTCTCACCCCTTCCCTATGTGAGGACAAATAAGTAAAAGTAGAATAACAGTTTAAAATCGGGTGGCACTGATAGAGGTCCTACCACATGCCACATACATGTTAGTGTTCCGCGTGTATTATCTTAGTTCTCACAGTAACTTTGGCACTAGTCTCAGTGTCTAACGAGAAATGGCAGCACAAGGTGGCAGACACCTCCAGTTGGAGCCACAGGAAGAACTGCTTGCAGTCTGCTCCATAAAGCAAACATGAAATGCTTTAAACAAACCAGTTAAGTGCTTTACCTAGAGTATGTTTTGTAACTCCAGCAAATCACCTGGAATGATAGTATTATTAGCTCTGTGTTACAGATGAAAAAAAACTGAGGCTTGGAAAAGTGAAATATGACTCAAGTTGCCAAGTTAACGTGTGGAGACTTGCTCCGGGGGCCAGATCAGCAAACTGTTGTAAATATGACTTTGGATTAAAGTATAATTCTGTTCTGCTGACTAGAAAAGTGGGAAATCAAGGGGCAAATGAAGGAAAGAAAGATAACCCAGCTGAACATTGAAAGGGCTGAGGACAAAGACGCTACCTGAGCCCCAGAAACAGTAGAGCCCCTCTTCATAGCCCAACAGCAGGGGCAAAGGGTCCTCCATCTCTTCCAACACCTACCAGCGCCACTCAGAAAATGAAACAACCCACAGGAACAATGTTCCCCTAGGGAAACTGTAACAATAAGGAGCCCAGCCATCCACAGAACCTCAACCCAAGCTTTGGTGATCAGCCATACCGTGCGCATAGCTTGTATGAATGAATCATTTTGATCTCCTTGGACATCCCTGTTGGCATTCACTACCGTTCTTTTCATCATAGCCATCCCAGTGGTATCAGAGTTTCCTTGCTGTGGTTTTGTTCTGCATCAGGTGACTAAGGACACTAGGCATCTTTTCCTGTGCAAGGGATAATCCTCATTCTTACATGAAGTACTCAGAACACAGCCACTGGGAATGTAGCATCAGGCAGGGAATTATCTTTCTCTGCTTAAGGAATTTTCCAAAGTATTTGTAACTGTTATTCTGTAGTCACCGGAAGCCTTTACTTTGTTTTTGGGGAAGCGCTTCAAAGTATCTTTCCAAAGATAAGGAGTTAGAAGTCTGGGGAAAGAACTGCCATTGTGCACTGACTGCTGAGAGCTGTGGAGACAGGGTCTGAACGTGGATGTTTTAAGGACAGGCTTGTGAACACAATTTTCTTTTAAACATAGGAGAACTTCATCTTGGACAAAAACTACTTCCTTACCTCAAAAACAACAAACGTTTTGGAAAATTGGAAAGAACTTGGCAACTGAGAAGGCCCCAGTGCTTAGATAACCTATCAGGTCAAGTAGGAAGTGAAAGTCATTTCTAGGCAAGTGGCACATGGAAGAAAGAAAATACAATGGAACTTTCCAGATATATCCAGAAAAAAATAAATTCTACCAACTTACCAACTTACATTAACTATAATGTTTTTGAAAATGTCAAAGACACCCCCCCCACCCAATACACACAAATTCAATGTTCAGATTAGCTTTCCCTATGCTGGCGCAATTTCCCTCATTTGTTAAAAGCAAGTAAATCCTCGTAATACTGATGTTAAAGAAAAATGTCTTACAGTTACCTACAGGTAACGCTGTATTTAATCAGTATAGCTTAGTTGTTAAATGTACATAGCATTTCCAAGCTGTGGAGCCAAACGGGAGCTCGGGTTAACTCTGCTAAGCCTAGTTTATTACAGTTGCGTACTGTCTTACCTACCTAGTTTTATAAACAAGACTCCCAAGAATTCAGGAAATACACTTCAGAAACCATTGTTCTAGCTCTCTAAACTAGAAGTGATACAAGTTTCTGCATCACCACTTTACTGCATTTTTCCATCTTCTCTTGGTCCTCTCTCTTTCCTTAACACACGTGCAGGGACAGACACACACACAGAGTTTGATATCTATTCTCATCAACTTGAGGTTCCTGCTGACATCATGACGGTGTTATTAATAATTAACAACTACATATTATTTAACTTTGGACTAGGTATCACTAATGTGGCAGGGACCCCACTGTATACATAAGCAGAATATTGGTTCTTACTTTTGCCCACTGGGTTCCTAATTAAGCAATCGAGATCTAGTCTGCAAAGTGAATTCCCACTAAAAGGTCTGAAACACTATCACCATGGAGCAGAGTTTGCCAATGATTGAGAAAGTAGCCCGCCAGATGGAAGCGGCTGTCCTTAATCCCCTCAAGCAGGTGATTCAGCCCATTCACTGAGCCAAGGCTCAGAAAAGGTCAGGGATTTATTTGCAATTTCTGTATCCTTATAATCTCCAGAAATAATCTCTCATTAAATATCTACTAGGTTTGCATCATTCCGTTAATTTGACTAGCAATGAGTTGATGTAGGATCTGTAGCTCCCAGACTCAGCATCCTGGGATGAAGTTAAAACTTGGCTTCTCATCCTCCCTTAGCCTCAAGTTCCCTGGGTTCAGGTTTACATCAGCAGGCCAACACCGATGTGGTATAATTGATGTTGGCAAAGTGCACACAGAAGACACAGTCTGACTTCCCAAGTCAGAAAGGTGCCACAATTCTAACTTTCATCACAACCGTTAAAGCCACGCTCTGGTCTCTCCTTTTTTGAGAAAGGAAAGGGCCAGGGTCCGACAACTCCACTTTGTAGAAGCACTGTGAGAATATGTGCAAACAGGACAGGTGGGCAAATGTTCAGTCAGCTTGGTGCATCTCAGGGCAAACCTGGGAGGGGATCTGACAGTGGTGCGGCTTCGGGTTGCTGCACCAATACAAACTCCAGGAGGGGGAGGTAGGTGAATCAGAAATGTTTTACTACAGTAGGACAATAAGAACAACACCGGGTAAGGTACAATCAATCCCTTTTCTGCCTAAAAGGTGGAGACTGGTGGTCCAGATAGCAAAACACAGTTCTAATGTAACTACCACTGTTGTAGTGTGAATAAAAAAATGTAAAAATAAAAATATCCCACTGAAAGCTTCTGGTACCTATGAAATAACTTCCTCTCATCTTTAAAACAAAACAAAACTGTGCAGGTGGTGGTGGCAATGGTGGTGGCAGTGGCGGTAGCGTGTGTATGTGACAATTCTAACAAAACCACGAGCATCTCCCTTCCTTTCCACCTCGCTTACATATCCAAAGCATTACCAACTTTTCATTGTTCCTCTTAATGTTTCTCAGTTTTGTCTAGCTCACTCCAACATCACTGTCTTGGTTCCAATCCAATGAAAAGCAATGATAGGGTTAAATCACTGAATAAATAAGAGGGCTTGCCAAGAAGTATGAGATACCCAAGCTGACCTGATCAGAGGAAGTACAGGCATGGTAGGGAAAACAACAAAGGTGGCCTCAGTAGCCCCCCACACCCGGAAAAAAACCCCGAGAAGCATTGCCTCAGCAGCCCCCCACACCACCCCCAGCCCCTCTGAAAGAACCCCCGAGGAGCATTTGCAAGGCACTGCTGTCCTTTTCCCTTGTAAACTTCTCAACTTTGAGTAGTTACATCTTTAATCATATTCTAACATCCACTACATCTACCTATCAGAAGAACTGGGGAGAGGACAGAGTCTGAAAAGGCCTCTGCCTGTTAGGAGACTAGCCCTTTGAGGCCGCTGTGTAGATTGGCGAGCTTCCACTCTGGAGGAAGTACCCCAATTTTGTTTTCTTAAGGGCTGAATTAAGACTTGACTACTAACTTATTCTACCTGTGTCCCCATGTTCATTCTCCATTGGGAGCCAAAGAATTCACCTACTGCTGAGAATGGGAGCAGAGGCATACGGGGGCAGTATGCCATCTCTTCTCCATACCAATCTTACCTCTGTTAGCTGCTGCCAGGGTGACTGCAGTGGCCTCTGAGCTAGCCTTTTCATATTTCTTCTTGTTTCCTTACTAGCTTTCCATTACCTTGTTGGCCCCTTCATTAAACAAACAAACAAAAACCCATGTTACAGGGCCAGGGAGATAGCTCAGAGGCTTTCAGAGGTCCTGAGTTCAATTCCCAGCACCCACATGGTGGCTCACAACCATCTGTAATGAGGTCTGGTGCCCTCTTCTAGTGTGCAGGCACACATGCAGACAGAACACTGTATACATAATTAATAAATAAATAAATCTTTTAAAAAAATCATGTTGCCTCCCTACTTCCAATCTGTCAATGGCACATTCCATCTAACCTAGTTTACTCTTCTCAACCCTGGCTTGTCCAATTGATTCTAAAACAAATTATATCCATTCATTCTCTAAAAGAATGTCCATGATATCTTAAACTTACAGCATTTATCATCTTTACTGAGCTAATCCACCCAACAGGCTTGATGCCATATGCCTTGGCCCTACAGCTCTCAACTCCATGCATAGGTATGGCTGTCCTTCTATGAGTCAGACTCATTTTAGGCTTTCAACACAAAACAAAAGCATCTTACGCCCATTTCTTGCTTCAAGGAACTGCAAGAGCACTCCTATTCTTACGCTTCAATGATATTTAAACTATTAGCTTACTTATTCAACCTATGCCCTAGCAGTCTAACTCAGTGTCAACCTTGCCCAGGAGGGAACACAAATCCTGGACAGGAAGGCAGCAGAGCCTTGTGGCCAGGCCCCAGCTCGCTTCTCCAGCCTCCTCAGATGCCACTCTCCTAGCTCTTAGCACCTCACAACTCTGGATTTCTTCCAGAATCTGATCAACCACATTCTCCAGACTTCGCATGAGTCTAACCTAAATCCCTTGGCATAATTAATACAGAACTCTAAGTATGAATTCCTCCAGAAGTCTCCTTAATCTCCCCTCCTAACTTAATACCCTATTGTGTCTCATCAACCTCTCTTAAAATAGACGTTAGATGTCAAGCATATATTTATTTGTGTGGCTCTGAAAAATAATGGTAAGGACCAAATTTAAAATACGCAATCATGAAGACAATGGCTAGTAAAAACCTCTACTTATCAGTTCAATTCCCTGCTGTGTCTCTGCTACTGTGCACTATGGCGCTGAACATGAAATGAGAAAAAAGGAGAGAATCTTTTAGCTTTGGATTTGTGGATAGGTTAATTGGCAACTGAATCATGGGAGTTGCTGAGGGACAGAGTGGCAGGTCAAAATGACCTTTTACATTCCAAGAGATAAACCCTAGGAGAGTAGGGGGTTATTTAAGCTTCCGGTCTTTAGCCTTCTCACCCTTTCTGAGGATATAAAGGTTAATATTTTAATGGACTGATCTAACCATTTCCTTCCTGTATCAATACAAAGCGATGCAACGATACACACATACACACCCCACTCCCTTAGAAAAAAAAATGAGTCCAAGGAAAAGGAAAAACAAAACCTGTGTTGGTCAAAGCATGCAACAGAGAGGATGATTATGTATGAGGGAATACTTTCATATTCAGAGGGAGGACCAGGGAGGTTCACGCCCTTTCTGTAATAGTACTAAGACCTAGAAGCCTAGAGCTCCCTGGGCTGTAACCCTGTGACGGCAGCTATCAGAATCTTCCCGTGGGACCTAGGGAATGCTGGCAAAATGTTTCTCAATCACCTAGATATAAACTCTGTTTTGGAAATGTCCCACAGTTCTGAGCAAGACCCTAGGATATCTTTCTGCTCTGCTGCCCCCCATATCTAAAGCTAGATATTTCTCTGCTTCCTGGCCAGCATGCATTCAAACGATGCAAACCAACTTTAATACTCATGAATCACATAGACAGAAGCAGTGTAGAACTCAAAGAGAATGAAGAGCTTTAGTGCCAAACAGACCCGGGATAGAATTTTATTCCTGCTGCCTATGGCCAAATGAGTAACTGGGTTGAGGTGTTTCACCCCATATCACTCATCTCCCTGTCTGTAAAGTGAGGACAACTCACCAAGTGTCATGAAGACCCAGTGAAATGGATAGCAACTGGGATTTACTTGCTGCTCAATAAATACTGATATTTCCAATATCATCAACATTTGATGCTACTACATACTAATATTTCAATCAAACTTTGCAGCAGATGAAATTTTTTGCACCCACATTCGTGTGACTCTTATGATAATCCCATGGGGTAAATATTGTGACTTTTCTCACTAATCACTGCTTGCTTGTGCTTTTACGCTAATGAGGGATAATACACTACAGTTTTAGAAAATAAATTAATAAACTACAGCTAATTTGATTTTTCTCAACCTCTCTGCTAAATTTTAATGATGAGAAAAACCAGGCTCATGAGGCTAAGTGGTAACAACGCTAATAGTAGCAAACAGTTACCAAGACAGGCTACACTGCTTGGGGCTATGAACTAAAAGCATATCATCATCATCTCCTCCTCCTCCTCCTTCCCATCATCATCATCATCTTATTCCTCACACAGGCTCAGCTGGTTAAGGGCCCTTTGTAAAGTCACTGGGTCAGTAAGGACAGGGACCATGATTTTAACCAAGTCTAAGTCTGAGTCTGGAGTTCATTCTCTTCTATACTATTTTCTGCTGGAATTCACACAACAGCCAGAGAGGTTAGAGAGCTAGGGATCTGGTTTCTGGATCCTGCCTTTTTCCTTGTGGTGGTAGTATAAATTCCAGGAGTCAAGAGAAATAAGGTATA
Organism: Microtus pennsylvanicus; assembly: GCF_037038515.1. Lineage (NCBI taxonomy): Eukaryota > Metazoa > Chordata > Mammalia > Rodentia > Cricetidae > Microtus > Microtus pennsylvanicus. The sequence continues at coordinate 43,507,491 of NC_134582.1, forward strand.
CTTGTAACACATTGTGTTTTGGTAGGTGGTGAGCTCTTTGGAAAGCACCCAGCACTCGAAACTATCATTGCCAGAGACAAAAAGGATTACTAACTCAACCGTCAGCATCTATACTACTACCCTTCCTATATATTATAAAGGACCCAAAACTGCTGGGTCTTAATACAAAACATGAGTTTATGCCACTGTGGTATATGGAATAATTCCAAGAAATTTACAAGTATTTCTTAGAGCTAGATATCTAAGTATTGGAAATCTGTTTGACATAAAATATACTGCATGATAGAGTTACATCTTAAGTGGAGGCTAAAAAAAATGAATTTAAAGAAAAATGATGATAATGAAGGTGATATATGTACATGTAAAAGCAACAATAAAGATGACACACAGGAACATATCTGAGCTAATGTCTCACATGTCTGAAGCTGGTGCTATACTCAAGCTAGCTAAATGGACGAGATGGTAGGCAGCATATTCTAACACATATTCTAACACATTCTAATGTTCCAGCAGTATCATCCTTGCCAGCTTTCATATCCCACATCCACCTGACACCTGTATCCAATCCATCAGCCAGTCCTGTATGTGATAACTCAAAAATGCACCAAGAACCCTGCCACTTCTTGCTATACTTATGGCTGATACCAGAACCCAAGCCTATAGAGTCCTTTTCCAGGACTACTGCTATCATCTCCTAGATGTTTCTACTTTTGTCCCCTAGAGTCTATTCTTTACCAACCTCAGGATCAACTTCTTAAATGACAGTCAGCACAGGTCATTCACCTCGTCTCGTCACTATGCTCAAGATCAGTGGTTCTCAGCCTTCCTAATGCTGTGACTGTATAATACAGAGGTTCTCAGCCTTCCTAATGCTGTGACTCTATAATACAGAGGTTCTCAGCCTTTCTAATGCTGTGACTCTATAATACAGAGGTTCTCAGCCTTCCTAATGCCATGACTCTATAATACAGAGGTTCTGAGCCTTCCTAATGCTGTGACTCTATAATACAGAGGTTCTCAGCCTTCCTAATGCTGTGACTCTATAATACAGAGGTTCTCAGCCTTCCTAATGCTGTGACTCTATAATACAGAGGTTCTCAGCCTTCCTAATGCGGTGACTCTATAGTACAGAGGTTCTGAGCCTTCCTAATGCTGTGACTCTATAATACAGAGGTTCTGAGCCTTCCTAATGCTGTGACTCTATAATACAGAGGTTCTGAGCCTTCCTAATGCTGTGACTCTATAATACAGAGGTTCTGAGCCTTCCTAATGCTGTGACTCTATAGTACAGAGGTTCTGAGCCTTCCTAATGCTGTGACTCTATAATACAGAGGTTCTCAGCCTTCCTAATGCTGTGACTCTATAATACAGAGGTTCTGAGCCTTCCTAATGCTGTGACTCTATAATACAGAGGTTCTGAGCCTTCCTAATGCTGTGACTCTATAATACAGAGGTTCTCAGCCTTCCTAATGCTGTGACTCTATAATACAGAGGTTCTCAGCTTTCCTAATGATGTAACACTTTAGTACAGTTCCTCATGTTGTGACCCCCCAACCATAAAATTATTTTTGTTGCACCTTCATAACTGTTACATCACAATTATGAATTGTAACTTAAATAACTGATATGTAGGATATCTGATATACAACTCCCAAAGGGTCGTCACAACGTTGAGGATCCTCCTTCAAGGGAGGCTTCTCTAATGTCGAGAACACAATTTTATCTCATGATTTCACTGATCTTTCTGGCCATTCTCCTCCAGACCTCCTCTCATACAAATGGTCCCTTTTAATATTCTTCAACTCCATTCAATCCCTACTTCTAACTGTGTTTGCATGTGGTTGGCCCTTTTGTTGGCAATACTCATCTGTCAACTTCTCAGATGTATCCCTCCCTCCTTTCTCCAAGTTCCTGCTCAAAAGTCACTGTTTAGGAGGCTCTTGCCACCTTACCTAAGTCCCTCTCCCTGATTCTCTCGCCCCTAGTTCTTCATGGGATTCGCCTCTACCAGAAAGCATGCCCTGCTCTGCCTATTTACAGATTGTTGTCAATCTCTCTAGCGGATAGCCTCCAAATGTATACAAATCCTCCAGCCCATTTAATGTGCACACTTAATTTTTTATTTATCAGTTAAAATTTTCCAATTAAAAGTTTAAAAATAACTCCAGTTTTATGAGGGCAGAGGCTCAATTGGTCTTCTTGTGATTTTATTTCAATAAATGTTTCCTGAATGAAAAAAACCAATTCATATTTTTCCAGCCAAAAGACCAAGAACCAACAGATAAAATGTCCAAAGACATTAGGGGATGAGCAGCTGACTTAATACAATGAAACGTGAGCACTCAGAGGGTGCCATTCATGGCCTGGTCTCTAGGCATCAACCCTGGCAATCAAAACGTTCCCTCCCTGCCTGCCGGAAACACAGCCACTGACCCTCCTTACTAGGTTCTGGGGACAAACAGAAAAAAATTGAGCTGAAAGAGAGATACAGTAAAGAAAGAAACATAAGGAGAAGGAAAAGAAAAATCACTGCCTGCCTGGGATAGACCTCTCAACTCTCGGTGTAAATCAAGGAGGCCCTAGGACAGCTGCTAAAAGAGTGCCACTTCTCAGCGGGAGTCAGGGGGCCCAGGGGGCACCATGTCAGCTGTTGCAGAGCAGAGCTGAGGCCTACACAGCCACCACCAGAAAGAGTGTTCCTCTGTGGGATGTAAAACACCAAACCAGGACAGCAACGCTGGAAACACAGGGGTTCATCAGGACCAGGGCATCTGACCCCCTGAGAACGTCTTAGGCACTGGCCTTGATTCCTTTTATTAAGAACCTGAGGGCATTGTACTGACTTCTGACCCAATAAAAATCCATGAACACAGAAGTATTTCAAACACAGAGCCAAACGCCTCTGCTTATCGGGTCCCTGTCTCCTATCTTTTAAAAACCTACCTTCTACCTCCAGATGCCCCAGGAACTGTTAAGATTGGGTTTTGTTTTATTTTGTTTTGTTTTTGTTGTTGTTGTTTTGGTTTTTTTGTCACAGAAAATTCAGAGACAGCAAAGATGGAGAAAGAAATGGCATTTATACTCAAAAACCTCAGAATTGGTGTCACCACACAATGGCTGTGTGATGGACAGCCTTCATTTACCTACCCTCCTCACCTTTAAGATGAAGGCAATAGGCAAACCAAATGAGGCAATGCCTGTGAAGATACTCTGAGGAAGTTGAGAGATGGATACAGGCTTAGAAAAATAAGGATGTCGCTGATAATAATAACAGTAAAGAGCAATACTTAATCACTATATCTGCTACCACTAAGCAAAGGCTATGTACCCCAATTTTATTTAATTTACCTGGTAAGTCAAGATGTATGTACTAAAGCCAGTCCAACGTCACACATTACAGAAATAGCATTAGGATGAATTAGAGTGCCTATACATGACTCAATACTACCCCAATCGAAGCCTCACAGCCTCTGCTAACCCATGTGGTAAGATGTACAATCTGAGATTTTTGATCAGGGTGGGAAGATATGACTTCAGTGACCATAAGTATGCACCTAGACAAAGCCTTAGTTATCTGTAAATGAGGTCGATAATACTACCTCCTTTATATGGCTCTTATAACAATGATCAAGTAATATAGTGCATGTCCAACACTTAGCACATATGTCCCATATGTAGTATGAACTCTTTAGGCAATAACTATAATAACTAAAATCCTGGACTTGGTGACAGTAGGGACAGTTTTTCAACCTCTGTCTCAGCTACCACTTGCTTTAGGGGTTAAAAAGGTATCTAGGGCCCTGTACCATGCTGCCTGACTGCAGTCCAATCTAGGGTGTCAGGAGGTAGTTCCTACCAGTCCAACTTGAAGCCTGTTGTCAATACAGAGCCCATATCACGAGGGAAAGGAAAACATTAGGCCATGGCAAAGTTACATGCTGGCTGCCTCTGTCGGTCTAAAGCTAAGAATGGGTTTCTAAAATGTCTTCCAGGATAAGCAAAAGGGCTTCTGACTGTCTGGGCAAGTTCAAGAAGTCCTATTGGCAAGTTCAAGGAGCCCTACTGCCAACAGTGTCCTTGGAAGATTGTCTCACCACACAAAACAGCTGGGATCATATGGTATCTGAGGAGTGAGTCCCCCTCTCTCCAAGCTCTACCCATAGCTAAGCCACTCTAGAGTTAAGACGTCACTGCTTTACTAAATATAATTCTAGCTCAATGTAGCCACAGCAAACATGTCACAGGTGGGATTCCTAATAAAAGGCAAAATGCAGAGAGCCAGCACCTATATAGCCCCTTGCCTGAGCCTCAGAAGATAAAAGTGATTGTCACAGAAACCTGCATGGACCAGGAGGGAGAAGAAGGGCCAAGAGGGTACCGGAGGAGCAGGCAGCATGAAGAAGGAACCCCAGGCCATCCCTGGCAAGCAGGATGGAAAGCTGGAAGGGAAGGTGCACTCAGCTGATTGCCTCGTGGACCAGTGCACAGGAGGCCAGGCGTCGTGCCCATTAAAGCTTCCACCCTTCTCAGGTTTAAAAGGGGAAATGTTCTATTTATAAGTTACCCAACAGGGGAGACCTGGCAGCCTTTGGATGGCTCCGATCCCAAAGGGATCCTTGTTACCAATGGTTGCCTCCTCCTGCCTCTCTACTGTGGGTGTTCTAACAGCAAAAGGCCGAAGGTGACTGGAAGCAAGAGGGAGGGGGAATTCCCTTTCCTGCCCTTTACTATTTCTGTGAGAATGTGGACATTAGATAATGTAGTCTGAAGGGTTTAGAAGCCTTTTGAAAACAGTGGCCATGCGAACTACTAAGGCTTCCACAGTGATCTTCAAAAATAAATCTTTCCTGTCTGGCAGATCAAGGGGAGCCAAGGCACAGAGATGAAGAGAACGAGAATCAGAGGGACAAAACGAGGCAAATAGAGAGAGAGGGTAATGCATCCTTGTCTACCTCCTCTCCTAATCGTCGGTCTTGCCTCATAAATCAAGACAAGCTTCGATAACACACCATGGTGAAGGATTCTGACTCGAATAGCAGCCTAAGGATGAGAGCATATACAAGAGAAACAACAGAGAGTGGCTCTGCTTGTTCTAGAACCTCTGTGTGATGCCAGGGTCCCACATTAAAGGCCAGGCCCTGAGCAATTAGAGCCATCAAAGCATGTGGCCCTGGCACACCCAGCTCTGAGCACAGGTACTAGAGGAAGCATTGATGGTTCTAACATGGAGATTCATGGAGAATGAATAGGCTGTGACCCCACGGCAGCAAAGGAGACTGCCGACAGAATTCCTTCTAGTCTCACGTGATGGGCTGCATATGACTTGATAGAGAAGCAGGGCAAGGAGGCCACATGTCAAGAGCAGCAGGAGCCAAGGACCCTGGCCACTGGTTCTGCTTCTCAACTATATACTCTTGAGTTCCATTTGCTCAGTGAAAACCTAGATATGAGAACACCATTTCTGTACGTGGTGGCCTTTTACATGCTACTCATCATTCTCCCTGCAAAATGTCATGCCATCCTACCAGACTGGTTTTAAAATTCACAAACTACAGTCCATGGGTTAGCATCACCACTGCCTGTGCAGAAAATAAAGCTTTACTGGACAATACTTGTCCATTCATTCATGGCTGCTGTCACATTAGTGCAGTACAGGAACTCAACAGTTCCACAGAATCAAAGTATTTACTCTCTGCCCCTTTACTAAAAAGCATGATCTCTGTGTTACATAATGGTATTTACAAAATCAACAAATTTATTTTGCTTATGCCTCCCGTTCATATCACGTTAAGTAAGTAGTATAAACAGCAATTTAGAATGTTCCTGTGACATGCACACTGAGAAGTTCACCTACCAGAATTAAATGAATACTAAATGACCATCACAAATATTATCAAGACATAATTTTTATGATATGAAAATTCTTGTACATTTTTTAAACAGAATGGAAATAGGTTTATTCAGCATAATGTTAATTAAGTCAAAATCCATAGTGGTAGTGGTAATATACATATAAGACATTATAAACAATTCAAGAATGAAATATCCCTGGGCTTACAGATTAGTTTCACTGTTTTGAAAAATTATTTTATTATATTTCCTTAATAGTCTATAAGTTCATATTACTGGATAGCAAGAAAGAATATATGTTTTTAAATCTGCTTCAGAGTAAAGTTTGGAGATGGAACATCTACACCCTACAAACAGTAGACCGCAACCCCAGATCCACACGGAGTATTCACCGCTGTTCTCGCCACCTCTCCGTGTGAACAACAAACAGAACCTGCGGTGGGTTCTTCAGCATAATTCAAATACAAATGATTCTCATAAGAGCACTAGATGAAAAGCCAATTGCAAGGAAGGAGTGATTAAGAACTGTGACCACAGAGTTCCTACAATTCCATCCAGGAAGAAGTTCAAGCAGGAGTGAAAATGAGAATGGGAAGCAGGGTGAACTATCTCCATGGTACTTTGAAAAGCCAGGCAGTCAACACTGGACTATGCCCTGATGTCTATGAGGACTCAAGCTTATAGCAACAAGGACACATCGATTTAGATACAACCTGATTAGCCTACCGATTTGGGCTAAGCCTCAGATAGGGGCAGGTGGTACTCTGAACACCACATTAAGAAACGGGGTCCTCTCTGTCCCAGTCTATAAGTTTTTAGCCTTTAACTAGCTAGAGAAGCAGAGGGAGACTACATTTCCGTTAAAACTATAACCTCTATTGAAGTGAACAGGTAGTGACCTATATTATTTAAACCTTAAATCCTAGAAGTCTCGGACTCTCTCACTGGACTGATGTAGCTTCTCCCACATATTCTTGGCACTGTAACTGCTCCTCAGTTGGGAAAAGCAGCCAAGGTAGAGAACAAGTCATTTCCCAATTTCTCCTTCTACTTCTGACCTGAGCTGCTTTCAATCCTCAGAGTCTTTGGAAAATAAATCTCACAACTCTAGCCAACGGATAGGTGTGGAACAAGACTAACCAAGCACCAAGGTGGCAAAGGAGCCTGGAGGAGCGGCTGGAGGGACAGATCTGGCCTAGTGAAGAGCCTGCCTTTGTATAGTGAAGGAGGAGAAGAAGAGTGGATCCTTGACACTCGTGATGGTGGCCTTCTCAATGGGAGGTTCAGGCAGCAGGAAATCAAGCTCCACTGGCTGCAACTCCATTCTCCCTTTTGCTTTTCTGCTTGGTCATAATTGACCATCTAAAGAGCTCAGAGCTTCTGATATTCTAGGAACAACCAAAGGAATGTTCACTGTCCACAAAACTACCAGGACATGATGAGTAACAACAAGAGCAGATTGTTTTCTGACTTGAATATTTCAGGGAAAAGTCAACCAAGAACACACAAGACCACTAGGCAGAAAACTAAAACTGAAATAAAAGGATGTAGGTCTGAGAAAATGGAAGGACATTCAAAGTACTTGGAGAAGATGACAAGATTACAGACGAAAGTGTTTATCTTCATGAAAAAAAATCAATCTATTTAATTAACATAATCTTAAATGCAAATGAAATTCTCAGGGTTGAAGAACTTACTAAACTTATTGTCAAAGAACAAATGTCTACAGCCAACCCCTAAAAGGACAGTCAGTAGTGAGGGAGGGAGGGAGGGAGGTAGGGAGGGAGGGAGGGAGGGAGGACAAAAGTGGGTAGAGGAGGAAAGGTAAATGGATATGGATGCACAACATCAGGATTTGAGCCAAATTATGCTTCTTCAAAATACAATTTGAAAATCAGGAGCCAGAAAGGAAATCGGAGACAAAATTTAGAAGATGATATAAATGTATACAGAATACAGACCTCTAGCAGGCACTAGGCCACAGGTTTACTCCACAGCATCAAGGAAGAACAGACAAAAAAACATCAATAAGTAACAGATGGAAAAGTGAATTTTAAATATCCAAAACTAGGCTGGACATTTACTTCAGAGGCTTGCCTAAATCCTTATTCATGTCTAAAATGAATAAGAATTACTATCTAGATAGAAATACCTTTACACATATGCAGGGAAAGATGGCAATGGTCACTGAAAATGGACCAAGGACATGAACAGGCCACTAAGAGAAGAGAATGCCCAGAGGACTGGCAGGCAGTTTGAGTAGACAGTCAAAACTCTTGCTCATCAGAGAAAGACATCTGCTAGTATGCAAGTGTATTAGACCAGCAAGAAATCACAAGGCTGAGGAAGAGTGGGTGTGGGCAAGAACGGAGAAATGTGCATTCGGGGCTGAGAGGGCTGTAGACAGAGCACTGTGGAGATCATGGTGTGCTTAAGTATACCATGGTCTGGGAACTGGACCAGAAAATATAACCCCAGAACAGCATCACACACGCCCATATTACATACATGTTTACGTGATGACGAGGACTCGGAGACGAGCAGCTGAGGAGACAAGAGCACATCTCGACAAAACCAGATATACCTTAGAGTAGATGGCAGTCAGAGGCACCATCTAGAGACACGAGGGACAATGTGAATGACACCTAACACAGGCTGGGAGACGAAACAGATCAGAACAAGACATAGAACCATCTGTATAATTGAAGAACACTGGTAAATAGACAAGGCGTTACAAGAAATGTACTTTAAAAGTGCAGACTAGGGGGCACTGGAGAGATGGCTCAGTGGTTAAGAGCACTGGCTGCTCTTCCAGAGGATCTGAGTTCAATCCCCAGCACCCACATGGCAGCTCACGACTGTCTATAACTCCAGTTCCCGGGCATCTGACACCTTCACAGCAGTGCACATAAAAATAAAGTTGAATGAATTATGTAAACAAGTTCATGTGAAGTTTTTAAAAAAAAAAAGTGCAGACTAGGCCAGGCAGCAGTGGCGCACGCCTTTAATCCCAGCACTCGGGAGGCAGAGGCAGGCGGATTTCTGTGAATTCGAGGCCATGATGGTCTAGAGAGTGCGTTCCAGGACAGCCAGAGCTACACAGAGAGAGCCTGTCTTGACATCCCCTTCCCAATCAAGTGTAAACTAGAATAGTAGTCTAAGGCAGAACAAAAGGACACAGGGAGGAAAAGAAGTAGAAGAGAACAAATGAATAAATAAATGGGAGACGGGTTCAAGAAACGCACGAAAAATGATGACAATGCCAGAACAGGGAAGCAAGGGAAGGGCTCTCTACCTGAGGCCTGAACAGAACACCCAGAAGATTAAATAAAGAGTCTGTAAAGAATTGTGCATATTTTGTCTGTGGCTATCCTCTATCTGCTAAGTGAACAACCTGAAACCCCAGCAGCCAACAAATGCCATTTACCAACGTGTTTGATACCCACAGGCACTGTATGCCCTGAGAGAAACCTCACAGGCAAGTTAACAAATTCAGACAAGTCCACGAAAAAATTCCCATCAGCTATCTGCCCCCTTCAGAACAAGCTGGCTCTAGGATAAGAGGTTGGTATTCACACTCCCACCAAAACGTTTGAGAAAACAAAATACTGCCTTGTGCTGACATTTAGAATTTGCCCAGAAAAGCAATAGTCGACTATTAAATTCCTATCAGATTGACTCATTACCTTTAAGAGAGCTTAAATGGGGCATTAAAAAAAATGGTAGATCAAGATCTTTAGCAACAGTGCTACCCGTGACAGATAAGCCCAATGAAGATGAAAAGAAACAATAGCTTCAAGGTGTGGGCTGGAGCCAAGTGGTAGACGATCTGCCTTGCATGCCCAATGCCCTAGGTTTAATTCTTAAACTGGTGGGAGGTAAAAACTGGCATGTTATGGAAGAAGATGTTAGTACTAAGGACGGAAGGCAACACCAACCCAGAAGACTACTGCTGCCAGCCTGGAAGTCAGTGAACAGTAAACACTGGCCACGAGTTTTTCACTCAAATCATTATTGCTCCTCCTTGCTCGATAGAAGGGTTTTCGGTAACCAACACAAGTGCAGCTCTGTCTGGGAAGAGCAAGAGGCAGAACCAACTGTTCAGGCAGACTCTGCACTCTTCATACGGGACTCTTTGATCAGTCTTTGCTCAAGAAAAGTAGAATATCCTTGTCTTGTGTTTGGGAAGACAACCATTGGGGTTGGGGAAAATATAGACTAAATTTTATCCTCTGAGCTTATTAGCCTCAATTTCTTCATCTACAAGTCAAATCAAAAACTTCTAACAAAGCCTGGTGTAGTGGTACACACCTTTAGTCTCAGCACTTGGGAAGCAGAGATAGGTGGATTTCTGAGTTTGAGATTAATTTGGTCTTGGAAAACAAAACAAAAAAAAAAGAAGGGAGGGAGGGAGGGAGGGAGGGAGGGAGGGAGGGAGGGAGGGAGGGAGGGAGGGAGGGAGGGAATTCCCAACAAATTTAATCTAATAAATCTCTAGTACCTGACACATATTAAGTGTTTATTTAACTGCTATTGCTATAAAATACTTTAGCAGTAGACGATGTACTTTATACAGAAACACACTAGAAACTGGACACTACCCAGTAAGCCATTTTCCATCTTGATTTAGTATCTGATGATCAATGTAGCTCAAGACCTTTTCCTATCAAACACCTAGATGAGTTCTCTAACTTCTCCTATTTTGTTCCACTGCTCATTTACATTAAAAGCTCAATTAATGGCTGGGTGGTGGCGCACACCTTTAATCCCAGCACTCGGGAGGCAGAAGCAGGCAGATCTCTGTGAGTTCGAGGTCAGCCTGGTCTACAGAGCGAGTTTCAGGACAGGCTCCAAAGGTACACAGAGAAACCCTATCTTGACAAACAAATGAACAAAAAAAGTTCAACTAATGATCTACTACAGGCACCAAATACATTAAGATATCTCTTGTTCCCTTTTGTCTTTCTCTTCACATATTTGTGTGTGTTATGTGTGTGGCGTGTTTATATGTACATGTATTTGCATGTGTGGGACCACTTATGTTTATACATGCATGTAGAAGCCCAGGGTTGCTGCTTAGAATCTTTCTGGATCATTCTTCTACCTTATCCTCTAAGGCAGGTCTATTACTCAAATCCAGAGCTCTCCAACTAGCCTCGTCTCACTGTCCAGCTTGCTCCAGGATCCCTTTTTTCCACCTTCCAGGGCTCGATTAACACAGGGGCTGCCACGCGCACCGACATGTCTGTAGGCTCCAGGGATCTGAGCTCCAGTCCTTGTGTTTGTTCAGTGCTTTGACTGCTGAGTCATCGCCACATCCCTCCTGCCTCAGTTTCCCACCCTGCTCTGAGATAAAAGCAGCATAAGGAATGAAGTTTTATTTGGCTCATGATTTTGGCTCAGCACTGTGGGAAAGTCAAGGCAACATCCACTTGAAGTAGCTCGTCATGTTACATTTGCAGTCAAGAGCAGAGGGCAAGGAACTCATACCTTCATGGTAGTCTCGGCTCCTTTTCCTCTTCTCATTTAGTCCAGGGCCCCACCAACAAAATGGTGTTGCCACATTCAGAGGGAATCTCCCCAGTCTCAATTAATCCAATTAAATTTTCACAGGCTAAGCTAACCTAGACATACTTTATAAAGGTTTCCTGCCCAGGTGATTCTACACAGTCTGACAGTCAAAAACAGACACCATGCAGCCCTTGTTCTCACCAAAGGTTGCACACTACTCTGCAATTTGCTCCATTTGATTGTAAACTTCCCTGTTGTACTTTAAACATTTTTGTACTTTAGAAAATACAGTTGAGTCAAAGGATAGACGATTTTTGAAGTTTTTTGAAGGCTTCTAAGAAACTATGGGAGTGGCCAACTAATGACTGGTCCAGCTTGAAACCCATACTCTGAGAGGGACCTGTGTCATCCATGACACTGCTTACAAGGCCAGGACCCGAGGCTGGACAGCCCAGAGACCAAGGATAGAACCAAACATGTCTGGCAAAAAAAAGAAAGAAAGTCAATGAAGTGACTCCTAATGATAGTCTGCTCGACTTGTAGATTCATGCCTAGCCCAATTGTCAGAGAGGCTTTACCCAGCAACTAATGGGAACAGATGCAGAGACCCACAGCCAAACATCAGGCAGACCTCCGGAAATCCTGTAGAAGAGGGGGCATTAGGAAGACCTCTGGAAATCCAGAGAAGAGAGGGAGGAAGAATTATGGGAGCTAGAGTGAGGACGGACACCACAAGAAAACCTGCAGAATCAACTAAACTGGGCTCATGGGGCTCACCAAGACTGAACCACCAACCAGAGCACTTACATGGATGGGACTGACCTAGGCACTCTGCACATTATATTACAGTTGTGCAGCTTGGTCTTCTTCTGGGACTCCTTAGTAGTAGGAGCTGTCTCTGACTCTGTTACCTGTTTTTAGGACCCTTCCCTTCTACTGGGTTGCCTCATCCAGTCTTAATAAGAGGGGAGGTGCCTACTCACACTGCAACTTGAAATGCCATGGCTGGCTGATATAAATGGGAGGCCTTCCCTTTTCTGAAGAGAAAGGAGAAGGAATGAATGGGAGGGGGGTAAGAAGGGAGGTTGTGGGAGGAACTGGGAAGAGTGGAGGAAGGGGAAACTGTCACTGGGATGGGGAAAAATAATTAATTTTTAAAAAGTAATAATAAAAAAGAAAATACTATTGAATCAAAGGTTAGACACTTTTTGAAGGCTTCCAAGCATATTCCTAAAATGCTTGTGAAGCAAGAGGACTAACCAACATACCTGCAATAAAATCATTTAAAATAGAATGTTTTCAAGTGGCTGTTACCACTTAAACAGAAGACTAAGCTCACGGGGCCAACAGGTGAGCATGTGACAGAGAACTCTGTATGTACTGCATCTCCACAGCTCTTGCAGTCTTTAGCCATCTTTACTAAGAAGCACTATTTCCCTGCCTGGGGATATGGGAAGCTCTTCATTCAGACTTCCGGGTAACCTTACTTCCTATCCTGGCGGCCTCCCTGATTTTCCCCTGAGCTTTCCTGCACCCATTTCATACAGTATTCTAATAACTCTATCAAAGCATGGCTTTCCTGCACCCATTTCATACAGTATTCTAATAACTCTATCAAAGCACGTTCTTTTCCCTCGGGGGGCCCAGCCTATGCTCACTGGATGGTATCTTTCCTGGGACTCTGACTCTGCAGGGAAGAGAGGCAAGGACAGCTCTGTGTCATCCTAGCGGTATCCAGCAGACCCTTCCTTGTGGGTTCCTGCATCCCTGGAGCTGGTCTGCCTGCCAGCCTGTGCCTTCATCTGTCCATCACTAAGTTACACTACAGCCTTCCACGCTGCTTCACTGTTAAACTAAGAGTTCTGCTCCCCACCCCTTCAGCAGGTCACCCAAGAAGCTTTAAACAATCTGCTTAAATGGGGGAGTAGGGTTGGTGGTGGAGAGGAGGGCAGAGCACTACTCCGACTCCTTGAATATTTACTTGAAAGTTTTCCTTTATTCAATTTTTGAAAAGAAAACAAAGCAAACAAAGCCCGGTTTTCCTGTCATAAAAGCTTTTGGCAACTGTGGCCATTACGGGTCACTTAATATTTTATCCGTATCTTCTGGCAAGGGCTAAAGACAGAGCTCAGTCGGTAGTGTGCTTGTTTCTCATCTATCTACAAAGTACTGGGTTCGAGGCCCAGCACTGCATAAAGTAGGCATCACTGTGCACACCTGTTATCCCAGAAGGCTCAGAAGTTCATCCTTGGCTGGGTGCTTGAGGCCAGCCTGGGCTAAAGACCCTGTTGTTCCTTTGTTGATGTTTTAGTGATTTGGCAAAGTCTTTATTTCAGAAAGAATAAAAGAGAAGAATCTGCTTCATAATGGCTAATGGCTTTCAATCAGCACAAGTGAAAAGGCTCGCCCTTTTGTTTACCCAGAGAGCACTGCTCTGCTCCACTCATCTCCTGACACTACTGTAGTGCCTGGCAGGGCCACCTCTCAATTTTTTCAAGTGGATTTCCTAGAGCAAAGCTGAGGCCAGAGACAGGGTTTCCTTTGTACACTGGGGCACCCGGGAAGGAGTCTGCTTTAGTCTTAGGCAACAAGGGGATAATCAGGTTGAAGCACTTGCCCAGCAGGGGTTTCCTTCTAATCCCACTGACTTTGCAGTTACAGGTGCCCTTGGAAGAGGTGATGAAGCACCATGCTGCTGGCCTGCAGCAGGGGAAGTGCTGCTTTCCACAGAGGCTGCCCAGGGCCCTTCAAAGAACAGTACCCCCCCTCCCCTTCTCTCCCCAGTCTTCCCCCTCAAAGAGTTAGCAAGCCATCCTTTGCTAATGCCATTTCAGGGCTGCAGACAGTGCCAGGGGCTTTCTGACAGCAGTGGACTCTCAGTTTGCTGAGTATTGAGCGACTTATAAGTGGTGATTGGGGCTACCATCTTAAAAAGAGCTGCGACCACCTGAGATAATGCGTATAAGAGCACCATGCAAAGTATGAAGTCTTGTTTAAATGCCAAGAGGTCACTACAGTCTTGCTAATCTTGCTCAGGAAATAATCCTCCAAAGAGAGGCCGACCCAGCATGCCCAGGGCACCTCCTGGTGGCTCAGGCCTGAAGTGGCAATTCTCAAAGCCTCCCCTCCTGCCCCCCACTCTGACTATAGAAAATGACCCAAACATTATACTTACTCCCTTCGTTCTGGCTGTCTTTGTTTGAGTTGTAGACCTGGAAAATAGAAAAAGAAATTCACTTTGTGTGCATTTTATACCAGCCTACAGATTCACTGTAGAAAACTTCAAGACAGAAGGCAGTTTCTGCATCCCTCATGAGAACGCCCTAAGTTCTTACTCCCCAGCATACACTTAGCTGTTCTCAAACAAGCATGGGTCAGAACCACCTATAGAACTGTGTGGTGTATGTGTGTGGTGGAGGGGTCAGCTGACCTTTTTTGAAATGGCAAACAAATTGATCTGCATATATAAATTAAAAGAAGAGAATGTAAAGTTGGTTGCGAATCGGTGATTACTGACTGCACACCAGCCAACATCATGAGCATTTCACAAGAACTATCTCCAGCTACATAAAAGCCATGCTTGGCAAGAGCAGTTGCTTCCACTGTTGTACAGCTGGAAAACGTGAGGCTTACGGAGGTGGAATGGGGCTTTTACAGAGAGCTAAAGGCAAAGTGTGGGCAAAGATACATTACAAACTGTGGAGTGCTAACCCTGGGAATACCAGTGCTCCTTTACTCTATCTGTGGATTTGAATGTTATACTGAGAATGTATTTACAACAAAACTCCTTAAAGAATTGATAGAAATCATAAAAGAAAATGTGGTTTGATAGTAAAAAGGGAAGTTTCCCACTATGACATGCTACAAGTTATTGTGCAAAGGTCAAGACAATGACGTTCAGGCTCTGAGTGCCAGGAGGCAAACATCATTATTATGTTGCTTAAATATCAGAAGAGAAAACAATTTTCACAAAATTAAAAATACAACTTTTGAGGGGGGTAGAGAATCTAATTATCAGAACCAATCTTCTTTGCCTGTGCTGCAAAGAGAGGCTGGTACTCAGTGTCCCTCGAATCTGGTGACAGGTCTCTATCATTTGTCAGTTGCAAAAATTACTCTGTAAATACCACATGTGACCCATGGTCCACTCAAAAGCAAAGGAGAGGCTCGCTTTTGTGACTGCCACAGACTGCCTACTCCTGAAGTGCTGTTGCTATTAGGAGAAATGCAGTGAAATCTCTGCTCAGGAAAAGAAAATAATCATGGGGCCAAACCCTCCTCTGTAGGTACAAAAGGCATGGGGTTAAACTGGCCATCATAACTTAAATACCTACTTTTTTAATCAACCATCCCCAGGGATTCTGTTGGCCATGCTCAGCTAAGAAACGTTATCTAACTCCTAAAAGAACTAAGCCAAGCATTTCTGAAAACGCAGCATTAAATTCCCCCTAAAATTAGTTTTCCACTAAAACATGTAGATGGGAATAGCTAGTCAAGAGTGGGCAATGGGTTCACCTTGGACAGAGTTGGCCTTAACGTCTTTGGGTCTCTGTCTCTATAAAAAGAAACTGCCCCAAAAGTCTCAGGATTATCAAACCCCAAATCCAAGAGATCACTTACTTTGTTATTATATTTATCACACATATTATATTTATTCTTTAAAGAAGACTGAAGCCACACAGCCCCTTAACAAAGACTAGATGACAAGCATAAAAGAAATTTCAGCCCTTAGGAAGGATGCTCCAATACCTAATTCACCATCCAAGCACACACTTAAAATCCTAGAAACAAAGCATCAAAAGACTTCACCACCAGTCACTTGGCTAGACTGGATTCTCATGTCCTCATCTCAGAAATGGGGGTGGGGAGGTGGGGTGATAATAGCTGTTTGGCATACTCCTCCCCAAACTACTGAGTACCCAGTGAGTTTGTGTCAACACAAGACAAATGAGGGTGTTTTGGCCTGTTTGTGACAATAAGTATGGCTTAACCGTCACAGAATTTGGGGGAAAGATAGAAACCCACAAAGTCTAGGGGAAGGCCACCACCAAGGCTGTGCTGATTCCTATCTGAAACTAAAGCAGCAAGTGGGTCTCTGAGCAGCCATTCATCACTGGCATAAATGAACTGCCTGGGCTGCATCAGCATTTGCTAATGGATCTCCATGGCACTGCAAGAAGGTGACAAGGGAACTTAGAGAGCAGCAGGTAGCCAAATGCCATGTCCTTTGGCTTCCATGGGTTTTATTTACATGGATATCAAAAAAGGGATACTGGCTTTGAATCTTTCCCAGTCCCCTGCATTCCTTTGCCTGGGTTAACAAGTGTTTATTGAGTACCTGCACCAGCCAGGCAGTGACTTAGGTGTTGAGGATATAGATGAGGAGCAGCTATGAACTCTGCTCACATGGAACTTTCCTACCTATGAAGAAAACCAATCTACAAATATGATTCCTTCAAACACTGACAAGTACAATGAAGATCAGAAAACAAGGCAGTGTGGGCCTGGTACGGTGAAAAGCTCTCCTGAAAAGAAAATATTTCCATGAATTTAAATGATAAAAGGGGAGCTCCTTAGAAAGGTCTAGGTACCCAAGTCCAGGGGTCCTGAGATAGGAAAAAGACCTGCCTGATGGAGGAGGAAGGTCAATGTGGTTGGCAATTACTACACAGCAGAGAAGCATGAGAAATAAGGGCAAGACTATGAGGTTCAGCGGATCCCTAGCAGAGCCTTGTTCAGGGAGGAAAACGGGTGATCAGGTGACATCCAGAACCAGCAACCCATCACGACTACATTCTAGAAGCTTGGAAAGCAGAGCAAGGGCAATACAGGAGGAGACAGCGTTTTGGCAAAATCATTTGTTTTTCCTTCCAGCTCCCCTTGATCACTGCATTTCTCCCATTCAATCCAAACATTCTATCCAAGAGAAACTTGTTAAGATTGTAAATGGCAAAATCCAGAAAGAACAGTGAAACACAGGGCTCTCAGCCCTCCTTAATTAAGAGGCAAATCCATGCCAAATTACTTTCTTTCCAGGTTTCCTGAGTCTCGGGAGACCCCTGCCTGGAACACCCAAAGACTCTTTGAGCTGGAGAGGTGTGATCAATGAGCCAAAGACGCCAGAAGCATGCTCTACCCAACCCTCCAAGGCCAAGCCATTAATCTCTGTCTGGTCTGGTAAATGAGCCAAAGACAATGAGTTTTGAAATAAGGCTAATAAACCAATCCTGCCAGGACTATGTGATCATATCGCCCAACAAGGTAGACTAGGGCAGGCAGCAACCTCACCATCATAGGAACCAGATAGAGGCTTGGGAGCAGCACTATAGGATGGCTTTGTATCCCAAGCACTTACCAAGTGTCAAACATGATAGCACCCAATTCTTGAAACAGCAAACGGATTAGCTTTATTGTCACTATCATTGTACAGTTCTGAAACCTGAGGCTCCAAGTGTGTCCAAGACCACAAAGCCACTTAGGTCCTCGGCAAGGATATTTCAGTCCCCTTTACCAATCCAGGTGGGAGCAAATGTATGTAAGCACCGTGCCTCCCCAGTGGTCAGCACTGTGACTCATACACTAGTAGAAGAAAAGGACCTCTGCTGCGCTACTTAAAATGCTTGGCCAGTTCTGCCTTATCCTTCTTCCATCTGTCTCATGGCTGCCCACTAACATCATACTCAAGCTCGGAGGCCAGAACAATGTCCTGAATTAAGAGATCTCTTTGCCTGTGGCTTTTGTCTTGTGACTAGCAGTTATATTGGGTACGTGCTTTCAGGCGTGCCTCTGAAGAACTCTGTCTTCACAGGGGAGAGCCCAGATCAACTCAAGGGAGCAGAGAGAGAGGGCAATAGGTGAGGCCTGAATTCTGGCTCACAGGGATGAAACTGCACCTTTTCAACAGCACAGGTGAAGCTGAAGTCTGTCCGTCCAAGTTGGCCACAGTGCCCCACGATCCAGGCACAGAAGAGTGTCTGAACCCTGTGGCACTAGTGACTCTGAGGCAGGCATGCTCTGAACATGAAGCCTTGGGAAGCAGCCATGCCAATGAGTACTTTATTTTCACACACGTTTCTAGAGAATAGAAATTGCATGTGTTTACCTTATCAGAGTCTTCTGTGAGTCATTAAGAACAATCCCAACAGATGTAAGAATTTTAAGCATTCTATAGGCATTGTCTGATTCTGTCCTCACGCCACCCCAGTTATTCCCAGTGCCGACTGTGAAACTGAGGATGTAGAGACCTCAGGTTAGTTCCTGGAGATGAGGGAACTACTAGGAAAAGTCCAGTCTGTCCCCCAGGCCCAGGCACTTACCCACAAACCCCATGACACAGAAGACAAGGTGATGTTAGTGGTGGTGATAAAGGTGAAGTGATATCAAGCAGAGAAAAGGAGTCACGAGAATTGGCCCTGAGTCAGAGAGAAACTGAAACTGAGAACGGGCTTCAGATTCGGGCCTGATACACCTGCCATGGGCCCGTGCAGCCCTGGTCACTACTGTGGGAGAGACCCCACATGTCCTCTGTGAACCAGTGAACTCCATCCTGACATGATCACCACGCCAGCAAAGCAGGACTTTCACCCGATCACAGGGCCATGTGAGTCCCTGCGTCCTTACCAAGAAACTACAATGGGGAGACAATTGAATAAATTAGAAGGCACAGAAAGCCTTCATATGTTTTCTCTGCAACAAATGTGATTTTTGCAGTAAATTCTCTAAACTGCCAAGCCAATTCAATTTACATGTCCCCAGAGAATTAAAAGGAAATGCACATAGTCATTTGGGTTCTCAGAATGTTTCTGTGAGTTACCTTTCAGTACCATTATCTAAGCCGTATTGTGAAAGCACAAACAAGTACGCTTTCAAAAATACACAAATGAAAGCAATAAAACAATAATTGGGTGAACCAACCTGACTTTTCCTTTGGACAAATAGCTATGCTAGTACTTGGCCACACACTTCAGATCAAAATCTGTTCAAATGAAGGCATCAGAGAAATAGGCTCACAGACAAACTTATTTAAAACTATCGGTCCTACATAAATTGTACTATTTTACCCGAACTCAGTCCCAAACTCTGATTCCCTGAGGCCTCTCCCAAGTAACCTAAGATATGTAAAGCTCACCCCACTTGGTACTAATGTGGAGGTACAATAAACAAAGTTATGAGTCAACATCTTAGAACAGCGCTCAGGCAGGGTCTGTATCACTAGACAGTATCAGGTCCTTTATCTGTGTGACATATAGAGTCCACTGTTACTAAAGCCTATACTGTCAGTCTGTCTGTCTGGGACAGGGTCTCTCTATGTAGCCCAAGAACTTCTACAAAGCCTTCCACAAAGAACCCTGGCAGTATCACCATTATTTTCCCCCTCTTTTCAGGTTTTGCTTAAAATAGATAAATAAACATGAATCATCTCTGCTTTGAGAGAAGTTACCACTTAATGGGTAAATGGCTAAGGACAGAGTGTAGTTTGAGTTACCTAGTGGTGCTGATCTCATTAGCAATGTTATACATCTAATAGACACTAATTTAAAAAGTAAAGTGAAAAAGAGACCCTCTAAGGCCAACTTTTACACAAAATATTCTTAATTCTTTCACAAAGCTTCCCAAAATAAAATAACTACAACCCACCAACTTCTTCTCCACCTGATTAGATGACAGCCCCTGTAGTATGCATTTGAGTGAGATGATTTACTTTATCCTTGAGCACATGGGGTACCACCATGCCAGGTCCTTCACAGAATCACACAAGCCCCTTATCATCTCAAGCTAATATAGCCAGTAATTTCCAAAGCCAGAATAAAGTAGGCTGGGCCCTCTACACTAAAGTCTGTGCTCAGACACAACTTCTACACTCAACACAGCTTGGCAAATAGCTTGGCGATTAACAAAGGAAAAAAAAAAAGCTAAGCAGTAATTAAAATGACAACAATGCCACCATTATGTAAGCACACAATTTCTACCCATTTAAACATGACAGCAATTTTCCAAACTTCCAGTTAATACAAGTAAATATTAAATACCATGATCAACCTGAGACAATCTAGGATCCCCCCCCCCGCCAAAAAATTCCTTCCTAAAAATGAAGAGTATACACACACACACACACACACACACACACACACACACCAGCAACAATGCCAAGAGGAGGGAGGGAGAGGGATTCCCAGCACTGGACCACACTGCCAAACCCAGCAGACTGGGTGCAGACCAGTGTAAATCAGTGTAATGACACCCTGGGAAGTTATCAGTCAGGCTCCATGCATCTGTGGAATGCCACCCATAAAAATAGGAATTGTTTAGATCAGGAAGACCTCTCTTTATGGGGGTGGCCACATGGAGAAACGTTCAAGCAGAGGTAGATAAAGTTTGAGCAATTTAGAATAAAGAAGGATGTCTCACTACTAGGAAAGACAGAGTTTAGAAATGGGAAGTTTTCATGTCTCCTACTCCCATCACAAATACCTTCAGGCTGAGAGACAGACATGCTTAAAATACAGAAAGAAATGGCTCTTGCTACTCTCCCATTTCTCAGCTGGCAACCTCGCCTTGATGCTCCCATTCCAAGGCTGCAGGGTTGCACTTGCTATCTTAGGAAGGTTCTCAAAAGTAAGGCCAATAAAAACATATTTGATCGTACTTTGTAAGAATCTAACCCTGAACAGGCACCAAATCCCAGCTTTTGCCCTAAAGAACTACATGTATACAGGGTTAGCCAGGCTGCTCAAAGAACATTGATTAAGAGGGTAGGTTTTAATTATAAGGAGTGAAAGAAATTGTGTTTGTTTGTTTTTGACCCCTGCGTTAGAGTTGAGCACAGAGTTTTGTTCAGACCTAAAAAAGAAACTGGGTCTACCATTTGCTGGTGACTGTGTCTCATTCTTCTGGCAAATTCTTTAGGAATCTTTACTTGGCAGAGGAATGTAAATATAGAATTCAGTACTTACTATAAGAAAATAGAAGACAGGTTTTTCTTATTTGGCTTAACTCAAGGTTATCAAAATTCCTCACAAAGCTATTTACTCCCTATGGGCCATTGCTGCAGGATATAGAGCCAGCAGGCGGCAAAGAGGGGTTCAGAGTCCAGAGTGGCACTGGGGAGGTCTGGTGTGAGGGCTGAGGAAGGGGCTCTCTGCACAATGGTGCACTCATAAGCAAGTCCAGATTCAGGAAGTCTCATAAAAGGAGCACAGCAGAAGTTGACCAGATGCTGGACTCCTGAAGTCTGGTGACAGCCCCTGTGTACACCAGCCTTTGTGTACACCAACAGCATGGCACACGAAAATCACTGCCTGCTGGTCACCATGGTTATGACAAGGATGCTGGGTAGAAAATAAACTTGGTTTCCATGAATCCAAGTATCACCAGCTGTTTTGTAGCCTTAGAGACCAAAGTGCTCTGCGCACCTGCGAATCACACGCACGACTGCTCCATATTTATGTTTCTCTTTTACTTGGGGTCCTTTATGTCCCTGAAGAACCACAGCCCCCAAGTTCATATGGTTTGAGTTGGGCAGACCCTAACTGCATCTTCTTGTCCAGCCATGTGAACCAGATTCTAAAATCCAGTGCATGGGATTCATACCAAGTGAAATCCATCCAGCACTATTTGATCTTGATTGTACTATTTAAATAATAATAATAATAACCATTGGGAGCAAAGGCATGCTGTACTGCTAAGAGAATGGGATACATATCTAAAGCTTTATGGACAACTCCACTATTGTGGAAGTAAAGCCTGAGTAAAACAAGCCAGTAAATGAAAGAAGAGCCACAACATGAGGGGATTCTGGATTCCAGTATTTATATTTAAGCCTATTTATCTAAATATGTACAGCGTTCATCACTATTCTTTTTACAGTGAGTCAATCATATCCTAGTTCTTTTTAAAATTTACTTCCAAGAGTTGAGGGGGACCCACAGGAGAAAAATGTCCCATTGCTATCGTTTATCTGAAGCTAATTCTTTACCCCATTTCTTTTTCTAATGCCCTAAGTCAGATTTTCTTTGCTTGTCACCTGGACCTTGACATTGGCTGTAGTAATATGGACGGCGGGGCTGTGTCCCCAATACCCCAGCCGCCTGCCCGGCTAGCTTTACCCGAAATAATTACACAGACACTGTATTCATTTAAACACTGCTTGGCCCTTAGCTCTAGCCCTTACTGGCTAATTCTGATATCCCAATCAACCCATCTCTAACAATCTGTGAGCACCAGTCTTACCGGGAATATTCTAGTTTAGAGCTTCATCGCGTGTGTCTGCCCAGGAGCCTGGAGCATGGCGTCTCTCCTGCGTCTGCTCCGGAGAGCAGAGCTGTGGAGTCTGACCTCACTTCCTCTTCCTCCCGGCATTCTGTTCTGTTTACTCCTCCCACCTATCTCCTAACCAATGAGAGCCAAGCAGCTTCTTTTATTTTAACCAATGACCTTCCTCCATCATTTCCCCTTTTTTGGTTTAAACAAAAACAAGGCTTTAACTTTAACATAGCAAAATTACATATAACAAAACAGTTATCAAGTAAAAGTTACAATAATCTTTATCATAACTAAGGAAAACTATAACTAACTATTCTTAACTACATCAAAGACTCCAGAAAGATACAATACTACATAAACAAACAAGAAAAAAAGCAACTTTTAAAACTCTAGAAATGACAGAGACATCTCGCTGCCTGGACAGTCACCCAAAGTTCCTCTGTACCGTTGGGGCATCCATCTTCAGCCTTCAGGCCCATGGTATCCAGCAGACATTTCCATAAAGCAGGAAAATTCAAAGTCAGTTCAGTCACTATCTGTTGTGTCCTGCAGAATGTCTCGCAAACTCTTTCATGAATCAGGAACCCCGAAAGATCATCTCACCTTAGGCAAGTTCAGTAGTCCTCTCTCTGTGGGTTCTCTGTGTCCAGTTTATGCAACAGTCCAGGCAAGAACAGTTTCTTGCCCAAATGGCTATCAAACTCCATAAGGATCCTCTTCGATGCCCATCTTCCGCTTGAAGTAGATTGGTGCTGCCAGGAGCAGAGTGTCTCATTGTCAGGAAAAGTCCTAAGTTATTAAAACATTAAATGTCCTAATCTAATCTTTGAAAGACATGAAGAATGTCTATCTAAAATGTATCTCTATATATCTAGAAAATCTAACTAACATGACTACAAGCTTTACTATACCTTAATCAAGATCAAGAAATACATATACATATAACAAAATTGACCTTAAAATCCATACCAATGCAAATTATTCATACCTATATCATTTCCCCCTTTAAATGTAAAAGAACGTTTTATAAACCATATTTGGGAACATGGGCGCAGTTTTTTCTCTTCAAACTGCTTCCTGCTGAATGGGGGCGTCGTTAATTAGGCCTTTCATGGTATAACCTGTGTGCCAGGGTCATCTCAGTTGGCAGTTGAGCGAAGCAATTTTCTGAAGATGTTCACAGCAACCCTTCAGGAGGACGTGGTCCATCATACCAAATCGGAATTGAAGAAATCCATAGAGTCTCATCCTCTGTGAAAACAAAAGAAGAATCTCTTTTCCAAAGTATCATATCCTTAGATCCAAATTCTGAAATCATAATACCCTTATCATATCCGTTCTGGTTCCATTTGGCAGTCCATATAATGAAATGTCTCTCTGTACTTAGCTCCTTCACAGTCAAAAATTTTAAAGAAAAAACAATGTACATAATCCAGACTCTCTGTGAATTTTCCATCTTTACGCGGCTTATTTTTATTTATATCTATAACTATCTGTACTCTGTCTCTTTAAAGACTTTACTTTTACTTTTTTCTTTTTAAACCATTAACTTTATTCTCTATATTCTTTTTCTTCTCTCTCCCAAGCCAACGTACATTCATCCAACAGTGTGACTCATTTAGTGGTCTGAATCTGTCCTATTGTGAATCTACAATTTTTTACTATCCAGGAGCACTTTTGATTTGCGCCTTTAAATCACTAGGCGCTTAAGAATCTAAGATGTGACATTCCTAGGTTAACTTTTTGCTTTTTGACGTATATCTGTAGACCAGGCTGTCTTTGAACTCTCAGAGATCCGCCTGTCTCTGCCTCCCAGGCATTGGGATTAAAGGTGTTTGCTACTACTTGAACTCACAGAGATCTGTTTGTCTCTGCCTTTTAGGCACTGGGATTAAAGGCGTGTGCTACCGTGCCTTGAAGTCACAGAGTTCAATATCCCTCTGCCTTCCAAGTGTTGGGATTAAAGGTGTGTACACACAACAACTCTCTTCCTTTTCTTTTTTACTTTAAGAACTTTAACTTTTAGCTTGCATATATTTTTAATACACTTTAAACCATTCAGAAATTCTCTCTGTCTTTGAATCTCTCTTTACTGTATATCTCTCTTTTTCTGACCACAAGAGCCTTTAATTTACCAAGCAATATCAGTAGGACTAAAGGCGTGGCTTTGCCAGCTAGATCCAGTCCATTCCTTAGCTTTTCAGCCTCTTGGCTGAGGTACTGGCTGTAGCCATGTTTATAGCATTTCAAGGTCCCTGCCGGCCAGCAAGCTACAACAGACAACACTCAAGTCCTCTCTCTGTAGCCGGCCCTCCTGCCTCAAACAGTCAGAGTTTGCCCTGGCAGGATGGCCCAGAAAGCTGGCATTTTTAAACGGGCAGCTTTTTTCCTGCTACGGCTGAAAACCGAAAAGCATGTGTTCAGCTTTTCATCAACACTGTTTAAGTGTTTCGTGGCAGGACCTCTTAATGAGCTGCAGGGATTTGCAGCTGAAGCTGAGTCAGGAAGCCTCTTGGGGCTACCAGGTAGGAGCGGCACTCAGCACTTTAATTCTGAGACTGAGCGTGCAGCACAGAAATTCTTTTCATCCAAGTAACATCCAAATCTGACAGGCAGAGCACTGTGCAGTCTGAAAACACGTCTCTGTATGGCGGCAGGAGTCCGCCATGCTCTTCCGCCTGCCTAAGCCTGATTCGGCCGTCTGCCCAGATGCAGGCGGGGAGCGCTGAGAGCCATCAGCATGGTCTCAGAGCACTCTCCTTCCGATCCCAAGCGGGAACACAAACATAAAGCCAGAGTTTGCACTGGCGGCACAGCCCCAGGTAGCCACGCTTTGAAATGACACAGCATTTTTTCTGCTGCTGTTGCCGAATCAGGAAATCTCTCTACAGCACACCACCAACAAACAGCAAAAATCTGTGTTAAACGCTCTCTTCCTTATTTTTAAGCCTTCTCAGGTTTTTTAAGTAGGTTTAGTTAGCCCCACGTTGGGCGCCATTTGTAGTAATATGGACGGCGGGGCTGTGTCCCCAATACCCCAGCCGCCTGCCCGGCTAGCTTTACCCGAAATAATTACACAGACACTGTATTCATTTAAACACTGCTTGGCCCTTAGCTCTAGCCCTTACTGGCTAATTCTGATATCCCAATCAACCCATCTCTAACAATCTGTGAGCACCAGTCTTACCGGGAATATTCTAGTTTAGAGCTTCATCGCGTGTGTCTGCCCAGGAGCCTGGAGCATGGCGTCTCTCCTGCGTCTGCTCCGGAGAGCAGAGCTGTGGAGTCTGACCTCACTTCCTCTTCCTCCCGGCATTCTGTTCTGTTTACTCCTCCCACCTATCTCCTAACCAATGAGAGCCAAGCAGCTTCTTTTATTTTAACCAATGACCTTCCTCCATCAATTGGCCTTCCCTCAGAACTTACTGGCTCCACTGTCTCTGTTCTAATCTAATCTAATATCACTCTTGTAAGATGTTTCCCTAGAGCACAGCTTTGGTTGAAGAAAAGACTTCAAGATGTCACAACATCAATGTTCAAATTCCCAAGGGTTGTCGTACGGAAGAAAAGGAAAAGAACATTCACTTTCCCAAATGAAATGCAGGTCAAAGGGGAAGTCCCAGGAATGTAGAGTGCAAGCCGCTATACCTCACTGGTGGTGGCAAACTCTCTGTGTCCTCGGTGGCACTGACGGAACGGGGCTTCTCTTCATCTGTTAGCAGCCCTTGGTGCTCTGGGCTGATGCAATGCTGCTGCATTTCGGGGGGGTTAATCATTGCATAGGCCTTGGGCAGATGCCAGAACAGGAGGGAATTAGTTTTAGTGAGGCAGTCAGGTGGCAGACGCGAACTGTGGGCTTAAGAGACTTCACACAATACCTGGCTCCACCACCACTTTTGAGCTCTGTGCCCTCAGATGATCATTTGACATTTCTGAGCCTGTTTTCTCATTGCAAAGCAGACCTAAGTAACACAACTTTATGAGAGCACTGTGCGAAGTAAACATAGCTCTGCTGGGGCCTTGAAGGCGCTCTGAAATGTTATTTGTCTTTCTCTGCTCCACAAGGCTCCCTAGCTCCCTTGATGGTCACAGACCACCCTAAGGGCTACCTTCTTTGACCTCTTATTGTCCTTACAGTTGCTTCTACAGAACTTATCACTTCTAAATACGGCTTTCCATTCTTAATTATGTCCATTCTCCCTTGAGGAGCAGATCATTCTACATTTCTGTGTGCATGGGGAGTAGGGTGGAAGGAAATGGCACCAAACACGGTACCAAGCACAGAATCAGTATTGAAGAAATCACTCAAAGGACAACTTGATCCAGAGGCAACTTCCTCTCTTGGAGTCCTTACTTTGACTGGGAAGCAAGAGTTAGGTGAGTGCCTTCCCACCCTGAGTGCTGCTGGCACTTAGGCCTCTCAGTGAGAAATCACCAGTTAAGATGATGTCATTTCCAAGGGAAAGGTGGGACAGTGCCCCCTGGAGTATGCAGGCAGGAAGTGACAACCAGAGCCTAGTGGTGAGGTAGGCCATTCATTTCCCTGGTTTCTATCTAGTCCAGGTGATTTAAGCGAGAACAGGTTTCTGGGGTTATTTACACTGTTGTGATGTTCCTCTTCTCCCCAGGCGTTGGTTTGTGTGTTACATAAACACTGTTGCCATAGTTATGACTCAGGAAGCTTTGCTGTTTGACCTCAAGAAAAAGTTTCTCTCAAATCAGGATAACACCATGGTCGACCATCAAGGGGTAGGATCTGCCAAATTCATTTAAGCTTCTAGAAGGAACTACTGTATTTTGGGCAACAAGCAAGCCACGAGAGGAAACACTGCGCTGCAGTGTTATGCAATTTCCTTGCATTTCATATTCAGAAATCCTAAAAACCCCTTAACAAGCAACTTCCCTAGCTTTCAACTGAAGATCAGTATCAGAGCCAATATAAATAAAAACTGGTTGCAAAAGAGGAAAAAAGGAATCTGTGTTCAAGTAAAGAAAGGATTTCAGTGCCAATTCAAAGGCAGTAGAAAAAGCACAATCTGGGTCCTTTTTAGTCTCCATGCAATATGAAAGGGAGTGGAATCACCCCAGGACTTCCACACAGCAGCTGGGGCTAACCCACCCACCCCTCCTTTGCAAACCAACCTGCTCCCTGGTCATCTAGCCCCATTCATTCTTCTTTCAGCAACTACACCCCCTACACAAACCAACCTCCTCTATCACCACCTGATATGTCTGCCAATGTGGTCAGCAACAGGCACCGCTAGAGCTCAACAATTTACCGTGGAAATTCTCTACAACACAGAAAAGGCTGGAGACGTGAGAGGAAGCACTCACATATCCAACACTCAAGGCACTGAGGTCAGTAACTGGCACATTATTGACTAAAGTTCAATATTTGTCAATCTTTTAAAGTAAAATTTACAAATTATGAAATACAATAATTTCTCAAGTATATCAAACACAAATTGTGATGATTTCATGTAAGTTAAGCCACTACAAGAAAGAACTATTTTTCATCACCTCAAACAGTTCTCTCATGATACTTAAGAAACCCTACCACCCCCAAGTTAACAGACCTTTCCATCATACACACACACACACACACACACACACACACACACACACACACACACTGTTTTGCTCTGCCCTAAAAGTAAGAACACACATCATATATTCTTTTAGGTTATCTTATTTCACACTGTGTAATTTTTTGAGATATTCATGCTGTGGTGTGAATTAATATTTTTACCCCCTTCCTACTTTTGAATATGTTATTATTGAACATATCACAGGGTTTTTTTATGGTGCTTCTCTCCACTAACTTCTGTCTTTGACTACCATAAATGAAACAGCTAAGCACTGAGCCAAGTCCAGTCGAAGAGAGGGAGGAGGGATTATATGAGCAAAGGGGTCAAGATCATGATGGGGGAACCCACAGAGGCAGCTGATCCCAAACAGTGGGAGCTCACTGACTTTGGACTGACAACTGGGAACCTCCATAGGACAGAACTAGGCCCTTTGAATCGTGGTGACAGATCTGTGACTTGGGCAGTCTGTAGAGTCACTGGCAGTGGGACCAGGATTTATCCCCAGTGCACAAACTGGCTTTTTGGAACCCCTTCCCTATGGAGGGATACCTTGCTCAGCTGCAATACATGGGGGGAGGGGCTTGGCCCTCCCTCAACTTGATGTGCCAGACTTTGTTGACTCCCCATGGGAGACCTTAACCTTCCTGAGGAGTGGATGGGGGGGGGGGGTTGAGGGGGAGAGCGATGGAAGGGATGGGGAACTGCGGTTGGTATGTAAAATGAAAAAAAAAAACACCTTTAAATAAAAAATTAAAAAAAATAAATAAAGCCCCTTCAAATATGTTTGTGCAGGCCTTTTTGAGATGGTGCACATTCATTTCTCTTGAGTATCTAGAAGCAGAACCAATGAATTACACGTTAAGATATTATTTATTATTATCAAACAGGAACTTTCTTCAGTGCAGCTGTACAACTATCAGTCAACACTTGGGAGGATAAATTTCAATTTTAGCCTTTCTGGTGCATGAGGGAATAAACCCACTTTATTTATCTTGCACGCCCCCATTGTTTATAACAAGTACTTTTTTAAAATGTGCTTACTAGGCATTCTTAGCTTCCCTTCAAAGCATGTCTCTTCAAATCTTATGCTCATCTTTGGCTTGGGTTGGTTCTTTTTACTACCAAATTATACAAACTCTCCATATATCCTGGACTTGTCATTTGTCTAGTGAATGCTTTGCCAATATTTTCTGTCATCCTGCAGATTAACCTATGATTTTCTTAATGCTGCCTTCTGATAGACACAAGTTTTTAATTTTAATAAAGTCGAATTTTAGCAGGGTCCCTGTTTTCTGTGTCCTATGAAGAAACTTTTACCAACCTAAGAATCCTAAAATCTTGCCTATATTTCCCTTCTGAATGTTTTATAGCTTTGACCTTTATGCTTATGCTCCATCTTGAATTAATTGCTCCTTAGTTACCCAGGCTTGTAAACATAATTTAGTCAGCTCATGTTTGAAACTCACTGACTTAAAATAAAAGTTCAAGTTGGGCATGGTGATGCACACTTTTAATCCATAGCACTTAGGGGTCAGAGGCAGATGGCTCTCTGTGAGTTAGATGCTATACATAGGTCTACATAGTAAGTTCCAGGCAAGACAGGGCTACAGAGTAAAACCCTGTCTAAAAAAACAAAAACAAAAACAAAAAACCTAAAAATAAATAATAAAACTTCTGGGACAAGTCCTTGCCTATCGAGCTTCTCTTTCCTTTCTCTAAGGAGAGAGAGAGAAAGGGGGTGGGTCTGAATGGTAGGGGAGATGGGGAGGAACTGGGAGAAGAGAAAGGGAAAAATGTAATCAGAATATATTATATGAAAAATATCTATTTTCAATAAAAGAAAAAAGCAGACCTGGGTAGAAGATGTCTTTACAATGTTCACACTGAAAACAAGTAGGAACCTTCAGAATGGTTCAGCAGGTGAAGGTGCTGGCCACACAACTTTGGCGCCCTGAGTTCAATCCCTGGTACCCACCATGGAAGGGGAGACTCAAACTCACAAGGTTGTCTTCTGACTTCCACATGTGCACCCACATCATGCGTACACACACACTAATAATAAATATGTTTAAGCTCCTAAGCCAAGGCTGTCAGGCTTCTTCTCTAGAGAGACTGAGAACATACTGCACATAGACCCACAGAGTTCAGTGGCCACTGGGAAGACTAAGCCCAGAGGGAAGGCTGGGCAAGACTAGAATACAGCTTTCTTCTGATCTGGATTTGAAAGCACAGCAGCAAACACAGAAGTCCAAAGATGGCGTCTGTGTCCTTTGCTATCACACGGGACATGTGGATCACCTACATCCTATGAACATCCACTTCTGACCTTGTTATCAGGTCCTGCCCCAAGGCTCCTCTGCTCCTGTGCAATCTTTTCTATGTAAACAGATACAATGTAACTACAGTAGGTAGAGGAGTTACCTACCCTGCAGTAGTGATAAAATGCCTGAGGAATGCAACCTAAGGAAGGAGGGGCTTATTCTGACTCACAGTTTGATTAAGAGCACAGTCAATCAGGATGGGGAAGCCATGGTGACAAGATGCTGGTCACACCGTGTCCACAGTCAGGTAATAGAGACAGATGAATGTTCACGCTCAGCTTGCTTGTTCTTTTTATATGCAGTGCAGGACCAAGACCCTCGGAATGGTGCCACCCATAATTAAGGTGGGTCTTCTCACCTCAGCTCACCCAATTTAGCTCATCTTTCAGAGGCATGTCCAGAAGCTATCCTAATCTAGATAGTCCCTCAGAGGCCAACTTAGAGGTTTGTCTTCTAGGTAACTCTAGATTTGTCAAGTTGACAAGATTAACCATTGTGTGTGTGCACATAAAGCTTGCCGCGCACACAAGCATGCACACGCGGAGGTGGGGAGGGGGATGCACACACACAGCCCTTAATTCTGCAGCACTCATGTCCTATAAGTACACATACAAAGACTACATTAGAAAACAACACGTTTAGTAGATGAGTGCTCCCAAGGTCTAGGCTTAGGTTTCTGTGAGCCTCTGGTTATAACAGTGTCATTAACTGATCAATACAAACCCTTGTTTTGTACAAAGACAGCCACTTAATATATGCTGTTGGTTCATTAATGTCGAACTCACAGCCCACAGCATACTAATTCCCAAGCAAAGCTCATCCAGTGTGTACTTTCCTGTGATGTCAAAAGCCTCAAAACAGCCTTCTTTCCCTTAAGGACACTAAAGAGTACTTGAACACTATGCTTAAGAGACCAGCTTAAATTAAAACATCACCAAGAGAAAACATTAACTTTTTTTTTAAGTGGCACCAAATGGACCAGAAAAAGGACAATTATCTCCAGGTGGAGAGCTGAAAGCAGAAGGTAACAGGGGCAACACATCAGTCTACACATGCCTACCAGTGAGAAAGCACAAAAGAACTGACTCTGTGCTCATGAATAATGAGGAACAATTGTACATATCTGTGGATATACGTATGTAATAGACATGTGGCATTATACATGTTCATAAATATACACATAAAAACATACATTTACAAAGGTTTGGAGAAGACAGCTACATTCATACACACGAACATTATCTGTGGCTGTGTTCATGGGATCACAGCAGAGCCAAGCAGCTCCAACAGACTGTTGTAAGGTAACATGTATACTCCACTCCACTAAGTTCTAGATGCTTGTATCAACCTACACTCCAAACAGATGTAGTATGGGAGTTACATGGCTGGCCTACTCCTTAAAAGTCCCCAAAGCTTCTTCCTTGGACCTCTTATGTCTCAATTCTAGAAAGATCTGTACGTTTCACAGGCTCTCACAGCTTCCACCATGGGTGCCTGTGCCTGTATGCAGATGGCATCTCACTAGGTAGACTGACAACTCTACACTCCCCCTGCCCACCTCAGCAGCCTGGGGATTGCCTAGATCTCAAACCCAGCCCCCATCTCTCCATCCCCAGGAGTAGCGCACTGCCTCTTGTTGTCCAGTGTGTCATCACTCTATCCGTAAGATGCAGATCGTATCATCTATGCAAAGGGGTGAGACAGTGGCAACAGAGCAGCCAGTGCTGTGCCCGCCACTAAATAAATGTCCTGGAAAGAAACTGCCGTTAATCGTCCCCATCCCAGACCATGGAATCCGATCCTAAAAATTTCAAAGTCCTGCCTCTTTATTTCCACCTTGGACTGGACGACCATAACTGAATTTGCCTTTAACATGATGGTCATGTTACTCTGAAATCTCACGAAGGGGGGCATCAGGGGCTTGAATGCTGCCTCCGGCTCCCTCAGTCTCAGACCCCGTCTTCACTTCAGCAGCGCTGTGTATACGTGTCTGACGATGCAAACCCCAGAGTGCCTGGCTCATAGTAGGTACTCACCAAATGTCAGATGGATGACACAATGAACCAAGGGCACAGAGAGCACTAAATGCACACAGCCCAGGAACTACTTAACATTAACTTTAAGAGGAGCCGATCCGATCACCCTAAGCGGTTATGTAATTAAAACTAAACTTGGGTCTTAAAGGAGCTCTTCAACTCTGGGAAGAGCAAACTGCCATCTGCCTACCAGCATTTCAAGTACCAAACTGCTCACTTATAGCTGTGTGCACACCAAGCAAATTAAGCAGTCAGCAGCAGAATCGGGCACAGAACAGGCATCCCAGAGTGCCAGCCTCCTGCGGCCACTCACAGGCTTCTGCAATGCAGAGACCGTCACAAGCCCCAGGAGTATGGCCACTCACTCTGACCCCAATCAGGCTGCATTTCAAGCCAGAGGAAATAATGACTTAGTCAATTAATAGGGTTGTGATGACAGCAATCATTTGGAAGGGAGGCAAGGTAGATACACACCTTACTTTACACTCTGATACCAAAATAGATCCCAGCTGCACATTAATTTTATTAATGGAGACTCATTCAAGCAAAGCCGGAGTAAATGTCCTGATAATAAATATGAGAAAGGAAAACAACCCCAAGAGAAAATATAGACAAAGAATAAACTATTTGCAGAGAAATATTCATCAAATGGTAAAATATCCAAAGTCAACAAAGAAATCAAATTATAACACTGGTAATATTTTTCCTTTCTGAAAAATAACATTATTTAAAAAATTAGTAGTATCTAGTAGAGACATCGGCTCAGAGTAGAGGGCAGTACCACATGAGGCTTGAAACTTTATGAATTGGTGCATTCTTTATGGGAAAGAACCTTCTGAGGGGAACAGATATGCTCAGCAAGAGAATTAATTCTATGAACTCATACTATGGAAAGAATCATGCATAGAGGCCACTAAGCGATAGAGCTGGATGTGTAAGTGCCCTGCACAGGACATGTACATGTCCTCTAGAAGTGAGACACCCATGGTGGAAGCTGTGAGAACTTGTGAAACATCCATATCTTTCTAGAATTGAGACATAAGAGGTCCAAGGAAGAAGACTGGGGATATTTAAGGAGTAGGCCATGCAACTCTTATAATCACTGTGAGATGGTTTTGGATATTAAAAGCCCCCTCCCTGCACAGGAGATGTTAAGTCCAAGATGTGGCATGGACATATAAGTCTCCTGCATAAGAGATGTTGATCCCAAGACATGACACGGATGCATAAGTCCCCTGCATAGGAGATGCTGAGTTCTCTGAGACATGATATGGATGCATAAGTCCCGCGATGGGAGACACTGAGTCCAAAATATGGTATGGACACAGGAGATGCTGAGTTCTCTGAGGTATAATACAGATGCCTAAGTCCCCTGCACAGGAGATGCTGAGTTCTCTGAGATTTGGCATGAATGCCTAAGTCCCCTGCATAGAAGATGTCAGGTGCTACAGAGATTGCCCACAGTTTTTCACAATAGTTACCAAAAGACCCTCCGAGCCACTCAAGAACTTCTGGATGGAGACGAGTACCTAGCTTCGTCCCTGTTTTACACAGTTTTTAAAACAAGAATAAAGGATTCACATCTTGGAGGCTAATTCACCTTGGGGGAACACAAGATCAGCCTCCTACATCAACACATATTCATAATTTCCACTTCCGATGTATCACCATCGCAGGCTATTCAATTCCACCAATCACCAATGGGGTAGATAGGGTAAGCTCTCTGAGGCTGCTCTGGGAGGAAGGATGCAGCAATTATAGACAGCTCTCTGGTGAACTGGTCAAAGCAGTCCCCAGAGTCCCACACACGTAGTATAAGTACTTCTTAGCCCTACCTGGGCAGCACATGGGGAGAAGAGAGCCTGAAATGGCCATCCTGTGAGCCACAACGTAGTTGCCTAGACAAGGTCCAGAGCCTCACTGAGGATGCAAATCCACCTTCCTCCTACTGTAGAAATAGTGGGTTTAACTATTCAAGCCTATGGTTTGGAGCTAGACTGCCTAACTGTAGACAGGAAGTGTCTCAAGGCTGAGGAAATGATACCATTCCAATATCTCTGGAGAACTGTACAACACAGAATAAGATGGCATGCAGAGCAGACAGGAAGTAAGGTAAGGCAGAGCATGTCTGGCTGGAGCTCTCATCCCTTCCTCTCCAGACTCCTTCTGACCTCCACACGAGCTCCACACACTGCCAGACTGAATGACAGTCTCATTTCTGCTCAGCAGCTCTGCCCACATTTCCCTGTTCAGTAAAGGTCAAACAGAAAAGACAGACACCCTTCCCACTTCCCTCCATCCCCCATCTAGCCTGAACGAGGCCAGCAGCCCTGTGTAGGGCATGGCAGCCCTGCTCTCACTCCACTACTCTGAGTCACAGCGCTAAGCAAAATGATTGTTCTCATTAAGAAGGAGCCCGTGCTTTGCTGCCAGTGCATGCACTCCCGAGAGCTCCAGAGCTGAGCAGGTCTGGGCGGGTGGCCAGCCATCTGCTCCAGCAACTTATGTAAGTTGCTGGGGTTTCCACCTTTGCCTTGTGGGAAGTGAAGGGACATCCAAGGCAGAAAACATCCAGCCATCAATCCACCATCCTGAACAGCCTGCTAAGCATTGATCATAGGGCTTTTTCAGCCTTCAAGAGCGACATAAAGTGAATGGGGACAGGCTTCTCACATGCAGCAGCTGGGGAAAAGCGGCTTGTGGTCAGATGGATTGAAGAAAAGATTACTGAATGGCTGAGTTCCTTGCCTGTCAGCAAACTACACAATAACATGCTGGAAGCCCAGGATAGGAAGCGGGAGTCTTCTTGGTCAGGAACTCCTGAGGCTGAAGGGGAGTAGAAAGCGCCAGCCTAGATGCGCTGGTGCCATCTCCCCACCCAGGGACAGGGCATCCCCAGATTGACCGGGGGTGGGTCATTATGGTCAAGAGGAGAGAAAGCAGGAAGGAAGAAGCAAATAGTCCTTTTAAACAGAAAAAAAAATATGGAAAAATCACTTGATTGAAGGAGGGAATTGGCAACAGTGATTAACACAGGCACACTTGGGCCTTCAAAACATTTGGCAAGCATTTGTTTCTGCCTAAAGTCCCTAAGGAAGCAGGCTTGCTAGATTCAGGGGTCCTGTGTCAAGTACAGCCCCCCGTTTCACCACTTCGTAAAGCAAGGGGCAGGAGAAGGAGCATGCACTGGTGGAGGAAGACTGCATTAGACTGCATCTGTGCGGGTCAAGGAGAAGGAGCATGCACGGGTGGAGGAAGACTGCATTAGACTGCATCTGTGCGGGTCAAGCTCTGTAAAGCTGGCTGAGCTGCTTAACTATATGAAAGGACTGGATCTGCACCCGAGTTCAAGTGATGACAGGGACACTTCAGGGCCGTGGGATGACCCTGAGTGCTATTCACCAACCTAGTTCTAATAACAAGCCACCTCTAAAGAACAGCATTACAACCAGAGGCACTGATGTCCAAACATACCTGGAACAGGGTTCTACATGAGTGAATACACAGTGGGGCTGCTACTTCCTGGTATAGGACCTGATCGTACGTTCCTCACAGCTGGTATCAAGACTCTAGGGTCCTAGAAAGTTTCTCTTAGTAATATCCTAGCATAAAGCTCTGTAAGTACAGGCTAAATAAAAGCAGGCTAATCAGGGAGGGTGGATCTGAAATACAGTGAAAACTCACACACACACACACACACACACACAATCATCAGTTCATCCCTGTTACTTTTTTACATGTCTTAGTACTGTAGCCCAACAAGGGCATCCCTAGCTATCAAGATATAAAGCTTCATTGCCAAAACCTGCAAGAAACTACACAACATGTGGTGATGCACACCTGTAGTTCTTTCAACCCAGAGGCTGAGGCAGGAGAACCTCAAGTTTCAAGCCAGCCTGAGCTGTAGTTAGATACTGTCTGAACAAATGGGAGAAGGCTATTCCTTATACAGTCCCATCTTATTATTCTTTTTCATTGATTTATTTTCTTTTTTAGAACAAGGTCTATGTAGCCCTGGGTGATTGTAGGCTGGCCTGCAATTCACAATCCTCCTGATTCAGTCTCCAAATGCTCATAAAACAGGTATGTGCCACAAAATCTGGCTTTCCTCCATCACCTCAAAACTCATCACATTTATTTTTCATAAATAATTACCATACCATTGCACCTAACAGGATCAATGATGATCCCTGAATATCCTGATTTAAATTTAAAGAAAAAATCTATACTGATATTTCGAAAACTACTTTAAAGGTGTCTTTTTGTAACTGGTTTGTTCGGTTCTAGTCCAAGCCAGGTGCATACATGCGTTTACACAGCACCATCGGATCAAAAGACAGGAAGGAGTCTGCCATCCTTCCATTCCTTCAACGGCAACGGCAACCCTATGGTCGAGTGATGAGAGTTGACGATGCTGACTGGTGAGACTCGGCTGCTCATTCTGTCACGCACTCGGCTTCTTTGCATTGCCCTCCCCCGGTTTTTACAGAGAAAACATTCAATGGCTACAGTAACAGCAAACCCCCTTAGTGATGCAGGTCCCAGGACGAACACTGCAATGGTTAACATGCGCTGGCTGCTCACTGTGTCACAAGCACTGCACCAGATGGCTTGGCAGGTTATCTCACTGGACTATTCTGAGAGCTCTGTGAAGTCAGTGTCAAAGCCATCCACCCCATTCAACAGATAAGAATCCAGGTCAGGAGCTGATTCCAATTCTTGGGGATGAGGCCTGAGTTAAACCAGATAGTCTGAGAGCAAGTTACTGTTCTTGGCCACCATTCCATACAGGTGCTCTGAATTAGGTCAACAACAGAAGGGATACTGGATAATCCTGGCTGTGCATTTTATAGATGGGGACACAAGCAGATATACAGAGTGCACCTTTTCAACGGGGAGCCAAGGGTCTCTGAGACATTACCCCATAATTCCTCATCAGTGGGAGAAAGAGCCGCAATAATGACAAGTTTGGGGAGGCAATGCTACTGTGCAAAAGGGCCTCCTTTCACCAGATATACCACAGATTGCCCAATGGTCTCAGGCATGTCCTGAAGTCTCCTCCGAATGCAACTAAGACTCGGAAAAATGAGAGCTGACCCACCCTAATTCACGTAGACAATAAATCTCTTAAGACTGAACATGCTCCTTTAGAGGCAAGTTTGCAAAAATCCAAGAACAAAAAAGAACAATATTTCCAAGATTTTTTTTTTTTTTAGGGAGACACATGGCAGGCGGGCAGAAGACAGAAACATGGATAGACACGACATGCAGGGTGAGGTT
Organism: Microtus pennsylvanicus; assembly: GCF_037038515.1. Lineage (NCBI taxonomy): Eukaryota > Metazoa > Chordata > Mammalia > Rodentia > Cricetidae > Microtus > Microtus pennsylvanicus. Next base: position 43,545,339 of record NC_134582.1, read on the forward strand.
GAATGTTTATTCAGGGGGTTATGGAGGAGGAAGGGTGAAGGGGGGGACAGAGAGAGAGGGAAAGGGAGAGAGAGAGAAGAGGAGAAAGAGACAGAGAAGGGGGAAGCAGAGAAGTGGGGAGAGAGGCAGAAGCGAAGCTGCCTTTCCGAGAGGAAGATGGAAAAGAGCTATTTCCAAGATTTTGCGGATCACTGAAAGTAAGTCCAAGTGGTCCAGGGGCATGAGGCTATGACCCAGGAACTCTGGGTGATCTGTCCATCCGGGCAGCCATGGGCTGAGGCCAGCTCTCAAGGTGCTGCCTGCTTCTTCATGCACCCAGCACCAGGAGACCTACTGAAAGGCACTGGTGACCACGTCCTGGTGCAGCTGACTCAACTGACTTCCTCAGTGAACTTCTGTGCTCAGGAGAGGCTGAGGGCACCTGTCCTCGGGGAGGCTGATTATGAAATGTGTTTGCTTCCTCTCCCTACCGCCTTCCGTTTGATGTCCTAACCCCAGGGTAGCCATGGACATCTGGAGACAGCAGCTTTAGGGGGAACTGAGAAGGCAAGGGGTGGTTATCAACCAGGAACTGCTGGGGTCAGCACAGAAACCTGAGACAAGCATCTGAAGAGCCACATCCTGCTGCTTCTTCGCCACTGCCATAGGACCTCCAGTCAACCTGATCCAGCACACCAAGAAACCAAAACATGACATTTTCTCTGCTTTCCTGCTTTGCAAAATAAGGTTAAACCATGGTGCTCATTGATAAGGCAAGGTGCTGAACAATGTGTCTAAAGTTATTGACCTAGTAACTTCATAAAATAAATGATAGTGTAGTAAGAGAAATGAAAAGCTCAAGAAAAACAGAAGTGATCTATTATTCTACATAATTTAATTTACCCACCACCACCAGGTACCCTCTCTGAAACTTGTCTGTATGGTTGGTTTTTTTTTTGTTTTCTTTTCTTTCTTTCTTTTTTTTTTTTTTGGATGGCTGAGTGTAAAACAATCTGCTGTTTCTGTCTGCCAAGTATCCAGTCCCTTCCCTTTTTACTAACCATTCCTCAACCTCCCTTAGGATATGACCCTTAACCTCATTTCTGCCTATGTGAGCCGCAGCTACCCTTGGGGTCACATACTCTGGTGTGAGCTTAGGCAAGGTGATTGCTACAAGGATGAACACGGGACCTGAAGCTATTTTTCTAAGCTGTGCAGTTTCGTGGTGATGCTGTAGCCATCATCAGATTCCTTGGTTCTGTCTGCACTGTTTCCATTACAGAACTGCCTCCCCATTCACCCACCATCCAGGATGTAAGATATGATCTTTCAGAGCTACGTGAAAAGAGCTAACAGAGTCATGAAATGATAAGAGCTGGATATTCCAGGTCAAGAAGACGTCTGGGAAGAGGAGAGGATGTTTCTAGACCTCACGGGACAAGCAAGTGAGGAACGGGGCAGTGGGAATGGCTGCTTTCCACTCTTCAGGTGGAGCAGGGGCATGAGAATTGGGAGTAAGTGTGGGGTAGAAAGGGGGCAAGCAGAACTCAGTGGAAGATTGTGAAAGTGTACAGGGTGACAGAGATGAAAAAAAAAGACAAAGGAGGAAACACTAGTGAGGCTATGTGGCCAAGGAAACGTGATTTCCAAACGAGAGTATCACTTTCCTGCAGGTAAGCCTGCCATGCACTTCCTGTACATGCAGACATATAGCATGGAGCAAGCAGCCCAAGCTGCAGCCCTGCAGTCAGAGGGCTGCATCTAGAGGAGGCTCGGCTCCTTGTCCTCAAATGACAAAAGCAGCTGCAGCCAAGATATTATGACTAAAGTTCTGAGGGGTGGGGAACATACTTTGTAAAAAAAAAAAAATTTAATCAGTATATAAAGTTTTTAGCCTTTCAAAGATAAACCATCACATATGTGACTGTGTGTTTTTCTGAGCATCCATTTCTCTCGCAGCCCTCCTGCTCAAGCCCATATTAAAGTGTCCTTAATAAAACCTCAACTCTGCTTTAAAAGCTCAAAGCATTAAGCAATAGCGATGCAGGAATTCATCTGTCCTCATGAAAATCCACGGGAGCAGGGCTCTTGCCTGGGCATTTCAAACCTTAACAGAAGGCTTATAGGTGTCACCCTTACAAGATGGAGACGTCAGAACATACAACTCAACAACCAGACAATTCTGCCTGATGATTCTTGGTTATATCATCTCAAATACTACTATAAACAAAAAAGGTTAAGAAACGCTCTATTCATTATATGGGTCAAAGACACCAAATTACCTTGATAAGTGAAAAATAACCTCTCCAGCACAGAGATGAGAGGGTGACTGAGACAGGAGAGGAAGGGCAAGAGCAAGATCAGCACTCACACCAATCGACACCAGCAGCAACCAGGACGAGGGCCAATGTGATGCCAGACTTAAGATTTATTGCAACAGACCAAACAAAAAATAGGAAATGAATGGACTCTAAAAGCATGCTGTAAAAATAGAGAAGACAAAAGCTAAAAAAGGTCACACGTTATCTATTCTAGAATAAATCCTTCTAAATATATGTGAAAAGTGGTGGAGGGGTGAGCAGGAGCCAGAGGAGCCAGGAACAAACACAAGAGGCAGAGGGAGGAAAGGGGGCAAAGCTTCACACACACACACTCTCACACACACACACACTCTCTCTCTCTCACACACACTCTCTCTCTCTCACACACACTCTCTCTCTCTCTCTCTCTCTCTCTCTCTCTCTCTCTCTCTCTCTCTCTCACACACACACACACACACACACACACACACACACAGAGCCCTCAACTCACAGAGTTGCCTTTTGGTTTGCTTCTGACCTACTTTTGGACATCCATGGACCAGTAGTTCCAGAAAGCCCAGGCGAGGGGAGAGAGAAGAAAGGGCATGCTCTATGTCCCAAGAGGACATAACAACTTCCTAGAAACACAGTCATGGCCTTACTTTAATTAAGGACTAGTGTCCTCTCTCCCCAGTGACTGTAGTTGTTTTGAGTATCATCCCTAGAAATTATTTATATAGTAGAAAGGGCACTTGTGCAGACCTCATAAACATCCTCTTATTTACTCAAATTAGATCATACCTCTCAGGACTTTTTGGTTGTCCCCAGTGTTCCAGTGATTTTCCTATCAAAACCCAGTTTTGGATAGTGTGACCAAGGGCTACATATTGTATGCATGTGGTGACAGATGACATTAGTCCAATGCATTAACAAAGAGGGAACTACTCAAAATGCCTTTTTATCTACTTATGTTCCACATTTCCATCAGCAATGCAATAAACATAGAAGAAATAAAAATGCCTCAGAAGTATTTAAGTGTTCATCATCCTTAGCAATTAAAGAAATGCAAATGAAACAACTCTGAGATCTCATCCTAGTCAGAGTGGCTTAAATCAACAAAGCATCTAACAACAAATAGTGACGACGTGGAAAAGGGGACCCCACATTCATTACTGAAGGGACTGCAAACCAGTGCAGCCCTTCCTCCCAGGATGCTCTGAGCCATTAGGGTCTGTAGTTAGTAAACTCTGGACTGGAGGAGATGGAGTGCACGAAGCTAAACCCATGCCAAATCAGTACCTAGTGTCAGTTGAAACTTATTAAAATGTGATACAAAATAAAAGGAAATTTTACTAGAATAACTTTTTGTCTTATACAAAGAAACACTTACTTTTCAAATAACTAAACTACTATATGGTTAGAGACCATGCTTTGATGGCCCATCTTTTAAAGCAATCCCTCATTATTGCCTCTCAAGTTCCCTCCTCAGTTGAGCTTCCTTTACACCGATTAGAAGACAACTAATGGGAGCTGGAGAGATGGTTCTACAGTGAAGAGCATCTGCTGCTCTTGCAGAGGATTTGATTTTGGTCCCCAGCACCCATACTATGGCTCACAAGCACATGCAATTCTAATCTAGGTGAGCAGACCGCCCTCTTCGAGCATTGCTGAGCACCTGCGCGCACATGGTGTTCATAGAAACACATGCATATGAAGTAAAAGAATAAGACTTTAAAAGTTAAGCAAACTAATTGCCAGTGGGTGCCTTGGGCAACTGCTGGGGTAGATAGAACGAGAATATCTGAAGTATTTACTGTGCACCATTCTTTCAGTCCAGAACATACCACCTGTTGCATGATTTGGTGATGTAGGCGCAAGTACGGTTCCAACTTAGTAGCTGCGATCATCCAGAACTCAAAGAAATAATATCCAGAACCCTGATGTCCCATCAGCAGGAAGTGAAATTTGCCTCCGCCTTGGTCCCAGGCCCCATGTCAGAGCAGGCTTCACTCTTTGGGATTGACTGGGTGCTGAACTGAAATGACCTAGGCTGAACTGAAAGCAAGCTCCGTTCCATCGCTAGCCTGAGTTTGGAAAAGAGCACGCACAGCAGAGCGCTCGTCCTCTGACTCCCGGTAGAAACGGATTTCTTGCTCAGCCGCTCACTGAACCTCCCCAGGTTTCTGCGGTCCAGCTAATTAGCCACACCTGGGGCCTCGCGACCCAGAAGACAGCAGCTAATTCAGTGAGACAAGGAGGCAAGGACGACTCACTTGACCAGAAAGGCAGTAATGGCAAAGTTCACTAAACTCCAGGCTTCTAAAACAGCGGTACTTTGCTTCCTATGCAACTTCATTTCACATGAGTATGCTGTTTATTTTAACCACAGTTGCCCTGTACCACCCAACTAATAATGAGTCAATAGTGCTGTATGCAGCACAGCCTTGTAAATGACAGGTGCTGTTTCCCTCCTGCTCAGACTATACACCAAATACACATGCCAATCACACCAGCGATCATAGCAGAGATTGCAAAGAAGAAAAAGGAGGAGGAGGAGATCACGACATTTAGGGTGGTCTTTCAGTCCTCAATCACGATAATTTAAACTCAAGCATTCGTGGCTGCCTAAGAATTTTACAGAATCCCAGATTCCACCAAAAGAGTTAAACAAGAACTAACAGATTCATGTTTTAAGTTTCACATGAAAAAACTGATGTCCTGAAAAGCAGCTGACTTAGTTTTGATTCACTCACTCACTCACTGCTCATTCATCCACTCACTCAATCTTGCATTCCCGACATGGTGACACCCCACTCCAGCCACCTAGTGAATGACCCTTAACCCAAAACTCACAGAGATTTCTCTCTGTAAGTTACTGTGGGGGTCCTCGTTTTGACTTAGCCTATATCTTTCACTAACACCTCTTAAAATCCTCCTTTGGAGAGCCACTCCTTATGACCCAGATCTGTCCAATTAGCATGCTCTATCCTCTTCCTTCCTGGACGGATGGTTGGTTAGAGGACTGATTCAAGGTAGGGCATGTGATCTAAACTGAATCCTTTTATTTGCTACAACAGGGGGATAGTAGGTCTTTTTCGATAGGAGTGCCAGCAGTACAGGTGATTATAACAGGCTTGCAGCCACCAGAGTTATATGGCTGTGGATCATATACCCTGAAAGGCAACCTTGGGATGAGATGCACGCACATGGAAACAGGAGATACATTCCACCTCTGGAATTTTCAGATATATGAGCCCTTGGTTCCCAGTTTTTCCTTGAACTAGGTTCTGACATTTGGGAGCAAATCATACTAATATAGCTTTGCTTCAAGAGCTAGGGAGATGGTTAAGCGGGTAAGAATGCTTGTTGTACAAGCATGAGGACCCGAGTTCAAATCTACAGCATTCATATGACAACAGAAATGGATACACACAGCTGTAACCCAGTGCTGGGGGAGTTTACTGGCCACCAGCCTAGCTCCAGATTCAATGAGAGATCCTGTCTCAAAGGAACACAACAGAAAGATGGAGAGCAGAGCACCTCACATCCTCCCCTGGCCTTCGCACAGTCACAAGGACATGTATACATTTTTCTAGACTATATACACCATATACACATTCAAACGTACACACAATAAATGTTTTAAAAGAAAAATAATAAAGCTTTGATTCATTTTTATGTCTATGTCTATTTCTTCCTACCTCATAGTACCTTAAAGGGCTGAAACTTAGTTTCATCACCTTTCTGGCCCCACAATCTAGCGACCTGGTTGAGACCTGATTAAAAGGTAGTCCACACATGTGCAGCACTGGGCTTGGAGGAATTTTCCTTCAACCAATCTCCTGTTTACAAAGTGTTTCATGGGTCTCTTCTTCAGTTCCTTAAAAATGTGCCTAAGTGGTGGCTGCACACACTGGTGAAAAATACGATGCCACATTCTTCCTTGTGCCTACAACACTGATCTTTAGTTCTCTGCGTACACCCACAACATCACACATTTCAAGAAGACCAGCAGCAAAGCCACCAGAGTTTCCAAAGTCAGAACAGCATCACATGCAAAGGGCAGAACTATGGCAGGAAAACAGGGGCAACAGCTCCCTGAGCAGCAATCCTCACCTACAGTCCCCTTCTTCTCCTGAGGCTCAAGCTTGTCTCTCTAAGTATGGGATGGCAGGCCTGTGGTTCCAGAAAAGTTGGAGGTCACTGCTCCCCAGGGCACACTGCACATTCCTGGCACCACCCCCACTTGTCTCCCTGCTAATTTGGAGAAATAAATATTATTCAAAGAAAGGACAAGAAATGGTTTAACTGGAGACTGTTTGCCTACAACAGAGCCCCCAAGGAAGAAGCCAACAGAAATTGAAGCTTGGTTTGCAGCTGAAATCAGCCTGTAATGAAGGAGGGACTCATTTCTCAAGAGTAACTGTCTCCACGGGGTATGCACAGCAGTGATCTGCAAACAGCCTGCCCAATGGAAACCAACTGCTTCCTCTTCGCCCTGCTAGGAGCTTGCCAGCACCCAAAGGTTCATCACAAATGCCCATAGGCTAGGGGCAGGTGCACATACCTGTAATCCCAGTACTTTGGAGATGAGGGAATCGGCATGACTCACGGAGCATTTGCTAAGCAGCTATTACGTGTCAGGGATCTTGATAAAACACAGAGGCCCAAAGGCAAATTGAAGAGCTATAGTGATGTGTACAGCTCAGACTCATTGCAAGGGTAAGAGCTCTGTGACAGTGATGCAAAAATTCTCAAAGCAAAGCAGCATGTAAAACAATCTCATCAGTGCGTGCGTGTGTGTGTGCGCACCATGGCCACTAGAATGTCCCCTGTGCTCATCTCTGACAGTGAGAATTTGTGAATTTGGGTAGCTGACCTTCATCCAACTGTTCTTACAACATTAGGCTCTGAGAGGTAGGCCTCCCTATGTTAAGTGCTTTTTCAAACAAACACATAACACTAGGACTCCAATGTGATTTTCTGAGAGAGAAAAGAAGCTGTTGGTCTTTGTTCTCAATGATGGAATTATGATTTTGCATGAATAGCAACTCTGAAGTACAACAATGGATACGAGCACTAGCCTCATACTATATAATCTGGATTCAAATTCTGCCTTTGCCTGTTAGCTGTGTGCCATTAGGTAAATGACTTGTCCCCGTGTGACTCAGTTTCCAAACACAAATCGGGAAATAAACCCTACCTCAGAGTATGATGATTAGGTGAGCTAAAAATAAAGAGGGTGGTGGAGAAAGAGAAAACAGGAGAATCAGGTAAATGCGCAAGACACATTACCCACAAAGACCCGCATCTGAAAACACCGAAGTTCATGCCTGACTCCAAATCCATCCTCCACCTCTCCAGGACACCAGCAGCTTTAGTCAAATTCTGACTCCTCACTGGTCCAGCAGTCTGCCCACTTCCCAGTCAGTATAATCACTCCATGCCCACATCTACACCTCCGCGAGATGCTGTTCCCCTAAGCATGGCAGTGCCTAGATTGGAATATACCAAAACTCTACCTGCAACTCTTCCTCTGGAGTGTTTGTAGGAAGCCAGCCATGCCCATCCTCCTAAGGACACATTACCTATCCTTAAAGAATGATAAGAAGCCAGGCATTATGCTAGGACGCAGGGGAGGGGGGGGTGGCCAGAAGAACGTTATCAGATGAAACCACACTCACCTTCTATGACCTTGAACTTAACCTTGTTTAGAGTCACACTTATTTGATTTCTCTGAACAACCGGAGATCATTTTATCTTACTAGCATTTGTTTTCATATACATAGGATTGGTTCTTATTTTTTTCTTTTTTCCTACTCCTATTTTGTTTCTGATAACGTGTTTTCCAAACGCTAATTAATTTCACAAACATTTAGGTTATAAACTTCACAGCCCTAACCTCAGCTGTTTACTTGTATTGTGGCAGATGATACATGTAATTCACTGTATGCATATTTATACAGACACAGAACTGTAATCATAGGATGCATACATTATCATATTACTTTTTCTATGTATGGAGTAGTATTTTTTAATTCAGTATTTTTGTCGTAATGGCAGGAAAACATTCAGAGTGGTTTCTCACCACACATGTCCTCTTGATAAAAGCACATATTATTTCTAATTAAAATAAAAATCACAAATAAATGACCTTTCTTTTTCATTTTAATTAGAGATTGGCAATAATTTTGAACAATGAGATTATCAACACAAAATTATTAATTAAAAATCTAGAATTTGAATAGTCAGATGTCTGTTAGAAAAGTTTCAAGAATGAAATACAAACACAATGAGCATTTGCTACATTTGTGGGAAGAAAGCCACTCAAAACCAAGCCAAGTTACCCCCTGCACCTAGGAGGCTAGTGCTGACCCTTTCCACAAACTTTAAGGAAGGTTCTCCTGTTTGCTGAACTTCATGCAACAATAAAGGCCAGGAAATAGGAGATCAGCTGAGCTGAGTGTGGCTTTTAGGGGCTCACTGGGTAAGCACTGTTCTTGCAGAGAAGCCAAATCAGGTGGCTCACAATCACCTGTAACTCCAGCTCCAAGGGATTGCCTTTGCTCATGTGCACATATCCACCGAAAGAAAGAGAGACAGATAGACAGGTAAACAGACAGACAGACAGACACACACACACACACACACACACACATACATACACACACACACAAATAAAAAAAAAACAGAATCACGCTCTTTAAAAAAAAAATCCTAAACAAGACAAGAATGAACCGTACTCAGGAGCAAAAATTGGAATTCCACAAAGACCAAAATCATTCCCATAAAGTTACCTGAGAGTTTTCTGAATAGATACCCATGTTATTCCTATAGACACCCATATCCCTCCTACAGATACTCATGCTGCTCCTATAGATACCTATATTACCTCTCCTATAGATATCCATGCTGTTCCTATTGACACCCACGCTTCTCCTATAAATATCCATGCTGCTCCTATTGATACCCATGACTTTCCTATAGTAACCATGGCTCTTCTATAGATCCCATGTCTCTCCTATAGACACCCGTGCCTCACCTGTAGACCCATGTCTCATCTATAGATCCCGTGTCTGTCATTACAGTATAAGTACAATCACAACAGTTTTCCTACTTGTGACTCCATTCAAAGCTGAGTCCTAGCAAAGGAGAAAGAAACATGTATACCAGTATTTGACTTTCTCATGTACTTTTCCCTCCAACATCCCACTCTTCCGGAGTAATTGATATTCTAAATGCAAGCAGAAAGCAAGGCATAAATCAAACTATCCTTAAATACAAGAGAAATGAGGAGAGAGAAAATAAAAGCCTTATATTAGAAATATCTAAAAACAGCCAAGGTTTCAGGTCTGAGACAGAGTGATTTCAAAGTATGCACAAGACCCTGGGTCCAATACCAAGTACAGCATCTTTAAAAAAAAATACTAAAGGTTAAACCATACATTTTTACCAGCCTGTGTAAGGCTAGACCACTGGGAAAGTGGGGACAAGAAGACTGTTCAAGTTTCTGCTCAATATTTCTTGCCAAATCAATGAACTCCAAATTCAAAGACACCCTACCTCAAAAACAAAGTAAAGAGCAATTAATGGAAACACCCTGGCCTCCATGTGCATGCTCACAAATAGAGTTTAGCTTAAATCATGAAACCATGCTCCCCTTACACTGGATAGCTTTCAGAAATTTGCCTGTATTGCTAGCATCTAAGACCAAAAAAAACTCACTAATGACTTCAGCAGCACTCTGCTAAGGCTGCACTCCACAATACTACCACGTAAGAGATGACCCCAGGTAACCCTGAAATGTACCTTGGGTTGATTATCCCAACCTGAGAAAAATATTCTAATCAAAGTTTTGTGATATCATCTAAACGTAGTCTCACCTGATATCAACCTGTGTCTAACACTTAACAATTGCTAGCGTTTGGGACTCAGAGAACCCCAAAATCTGAGTGCCTGGGCAGCAGCAATGCTTCTTCCCTACAGAAAAGCCAAGTCTGTGGCTAGACCAGCGGTTCTCAACCTTCCTAATGCTACGTCCCTTTAATACAGTTCCTCACGTTGTGGTGACCCCGCAAGCAGAAAATTATCTTTGCTGCTACTTCATATCTGTAATTTTGCTACTACTATGAATTGTAGGTAAGTCTTTTTGGAGGTAGGTAAGTGTTTTTGCTGAGGGCTTGTGACCCACTGGAGGAACTCACTGCCTTTAAATCTGCTTGATGACATATCAGTAACTGAGGAAATGAGACTCTCATCACAGAGGAAGAGACTGACCTCAAACACCTCACCCAGAGCCTAAAGGAACTTTGTTCCACTGTCTGGTTGTTAAGTCTCCTTTCTCCTCTAAGACTTATTTACATTCATTCTCATTCTCTCTCTCTCTCTCTCTCTCTCTCTCTCTCTCTCTCCCCCCCTCTCTCTCTCGTTCTCTCTCTAACTTACAGCTCCAGCTCCCACTTCCCTATCCCCTACGAAGAGACTTGATTTGTCTGGCCCTTATCTGATTTTCCTTTTTTTTTTTTTTTGAGGTCCTTGCACACACATGCCTGGTAATAAATGTGTGCGCCTTTTCTCTGGTTCCTGTCAACTGTCAGGTTATTTCAGCAGACTTGCTTACATAACCTCGGGAGCGAACGTTTAAGCTTCTGTACACTAAGATAGAAGAAAGCAGGACATAACCTCAAAGACAAAAAAGCAAAGGCATCGAGTTACAATTTGCAAATATAGGCTTGTTAGGTGGGGGAGATGGCTCAAACAGTAAAGTGCTAGCCACACAGCCTGAGGACCAGAGTTCAGATCGCCCTCATGCCCACTTAAAGGCTGGGCATGAAGAACTGGGATTCCAGAGCTGGGGAGGTAGAGACAGGCAGATCACAGAGTCTCTGGCCAGTCAATGAGCTCCGGGTTCCCTGGGACCTTACCTCAAAAATAATGAGAAGAGCAGTTAAGAAAGATAACCTCGTCAACCTCTGGCCTCCCATGTGCAAGCTCACATACACACATGTGCACACATAAAAAACACGGTTTCATTTCAGTTTATTTGTTGTTAGGGATTACTTATATAGCAAGTGAAACTGACTCATGCAGGTAAACTATGCACTTATTTTTAAAGTGATTTCTTTTCAGCAAAGTAAATCAATGAAAATATTGAGCAAACAAAACACATGTTGTGGGAAAATGATCAAAAATCAGAAAGGTTGTAGGGGGAAATCTGGAGTCTGTATACATTCATCCTGGTTATGTTTTAATAGTCTTGATTTCCTTAACTTGATGATTGCATCCTTATCTTTATTGGGAAAGGTAAATATTTTACCATATTTTATTTCATTTGCCAATTATCCTATATGATACAAACAATAGAACTCTTCAGGTTTTTATCCATTAAAATAAAACATTTTGATATATTAAGTCATCAAGAAGGAATTTCAAGTCTGCTTTATCTTGGTCGTCCTCATTGATCCGGCATCCATTTAAAAGTCACTAGGACTTAACTCTGTCCTGACTTCTGGCTGCTTTTAATCTCTAATGACTCAGAGCAACAGAGCCTTCAGTTCCTGCCTGTCAACTATTTGACAGTCTGTAAAGCATACGGCAGATTTTTAATACTAGAACAATAGCAATCCCTTTTCTAATCTAGGGATAAGAGCATCCTTCTGATGCAGGTAATTACCCTAATTAACCTGTGTGTAAGATACCCCGCTATTCAGAGGTGAGTACCCTGAGTGAGGACTGACTCCCCCTGTTCTGCTGGGTTTCATCTAGCTGTTCTAGGCTCATGTGAATTCATTCGTACAGGTGAAAGAAAAGTAGTTGTACATGGAGTTTTACCACCAGAGACTCCAAAACCAACCAACCAAGCAACAGCAACAAAACAAAAACAAAACCTTTTCCATTTACAGCTGTGTGTCTAATAAGGAAAACCTGAGGGACTCAGACTGGCAAGGCCAGAGCTGGAAAATGCTGACACCCAGTATTAGCCAGCATATTTCCGTATGACAATGATTGATGTAGATGACATTAAAAAAAAACTTGCCAATGGGGGTGTTGACTTTACTTGTTCTTTTACCCCCACTTTATCCTTTGCTGTTTTATACCAATTAATAAAAGCCAGAAGCAACTCCAGGTACAGGGTGCATCAGGAATTCCTGTGCCCTGAAGACAATTCTAGACTGAGATTGAAGGGAGGCTAAGATGTAGGAAACACAGGGCTACAACAGTATGGAGTGCAGTCTTGAATTGGTCACAGTAAAATTCACATGGATTTTGTCCAATGAAGCAAGCTTCATTTGAATTTCAATAAAGAATGAAACATCTGTTGCCATCTACAGAAGATAAGCCCCGAGAAGTTGCCTTCTGGAGCTCATTTCCTGTACCTGGCCCTCACTCTCTTCACTCTGGTCCTAAGCGTAACTGGAACCTTTCGAGCCTGTCATTAAGTCAATCTTGCTATCACCTACACCAGGACCTTCAAAGGTCAATGGTATCTTTTGTGAACATACCCTGGGGGTGGATACCCGTGTGTGTGCTTGTGGAGGCCAAAAATCGACACTGAGCTTCTTCCTCTACCACTCTCCACCTTATTCTTTTTAGACAGGGTCTCTCACTGAACCTGGAGCTCATCATTTTGTAGGCTGACAAGTCAGCAAGCCTCTAGAATCTTCTGTCTCCGCCCCATCCAGCGCTGGGGTTACAGATGTATGCCACTGTGTCCAGATCTTAGGTGGGTGCTGGGTTCTCAGTTCCAGGTCTCATGCTTGCTTGGTGACTACTTTACTCACTGAGCAGTCTTCTCAGCCCATTGATGATATTTTAGCACAACCAAAACGCTAAGGGTCGAGACCACTAGTCAAGAATTCAAACAATATACAGTTTATACCAGGAGATGAGTCTGCCATCAGTTTTGACACTGAAAAAGTCAAAGAAATTATTGCAGCAGAATTGACATGTAATACAAAGTGTAAAAATTAGACTGGAAATAGCTAAACTCTAAAGAATATCATTCAGTTAATTTTATTTTTAAAATATAAGAACTCTAAAAGCTGAGTATTTTCAACAAAGACCAATTCCTTATGAGAGAATGGCTAAAAAATACCTAGTGCTGCAGGAGTTAATCTTATTTCTTAATGAGATGAACCGTGTGACCTTGAACGAGTCTTCAAGCTAAGGTGGTAATCAGGAGAACCAATTGCTCAAAGGATAGGCTAGAGTTTCTTAAAACTGAGCTGTACTTCCTGAGATGATATGGTTACCTCTTGTGACAGCAAAACATCCAACCTATCTGGACCTCGTTTGAAGCATCCATCAAACAGCCCACATGTGCCCTGCCCTGCCCTAGACACATCTGCAACTCAGAGATGGGTCTCAGACAGTCTCATTCAAAAGAGACAGCCTAGAAGAGGAAGAAGAACAAGATAAACTATAGAGATGACCAGAAGGTGATCTGGAAGTGGCCACTGGAGGCTGGAAGGGACAATGTGATAAACGGAGCAATCAGCAGAGGGCTGAGAAGATGCTATTTAGGCTGAGACATGTTGAAAAACTGAACTATGTGAGGAATAAAACAGAACAGAGAGTGTTTCTGACTGACTGGGATATGCAAAGGTCCTGAGGTGGAAAGGGCTTGGCATGCTGGGAAATAGAAGCTGGCTGAGAAGGCTGGCCTTTCTAACCACACCAGGGGTTTGGGCTTCTCCTTACATGATGAGACAATCATGGCTTATTGCTAAGTGTTGAGGTGACAAGCTATTTTCAAAAAAAAAATTTTCACGTTATTATCAAAGACTCCCTCTTCTGAAATTGAACACAGAACTTCTATTTAATTAAAATATAATTACACCATTTATCCCCTCCCTCTTGCCCCTCCCATATATCTCTCCTCACCTCCACTCTCTTTCAAAGTCACAGTCTCCTCTTCTTTAACCTCTGTCATTATACACACATATAAATATAACTTGGATCAGTGCTGTCTGCATGGATAACCAATCAGGGCTCATTCCTGGGGAAGGCTAATTCTCACTCTCACAGCATGTGTTAACTGTTTGTAGCTCTCTGTCTCATAAAAACGCCGTTTCTTTTTGTCCTTCTATCAACAATCCCTCTCACTATACGCTGTGGTCCTGGCTGCCTAACCTTCAGCCATGGCCACCCAGCAGGACTCTGACTTTCTACATAATCGAGTAAAATAATTCTGTAATAGACACTACATACAGAAACAATTTCCATAATGAGGTCCTTAGAAGCCAGAGAAGACCAGCCATCTAGATTAATAGCCAATAAACAGAGGTTATTTTAAGCTAATATTATCTGTAATTACAGCACTCAGGAAGTATGAGCGGGAGAGACAGCCCAAGTTCAAGGTCAACCTGAGTGTACAGGTTGGATTTGTCAACTTGACACAGACCTAAACACATCTGGGAAGGGAACACTCAACTGAGTAAGTGCCTCCATTGGACTGCCTGTAGGCAAGCCCTTGGGGCCATTTTCTTGATTGGTGATTGAGTGAATAGGCCCAGCCCACTGTGGTTTGGGGGGGGGGGTCCCTCCTCAGCAGGTGGTCCTAGGATTTGTAGGAAAGCAGCCTGAGCAAGCCAGTAAGTGGTGATCACCCAAGGCCTCTGCTTCACTTCAGGTCCTGCTGTGTTTCCCCACGGTGATGGACTGTGACCAGAAAGTGAAAGCCAAAGGATTTATCCTCCCTGAGCTGTTTTACGTCATAGTCTTTATCCTAAGACAGACACCTAACTAAGACACTGGGCCACAGGCTGAAAAGCTACCTGCGAGTGTGATTGTTTGCTAACCAGGTAGAAAACTCAAGCACAAGCTAAAATGGACGTCTACTAAGGCTGCCTGGTGACAATAAATGCACAAATGAGCACTCACTACACCCTGTCCGTGTCCACAGTGAGCACTCACTACACCCTGTCCTTGTACACACACCCTGCTGTCCGTGTACACAGTGAGCACTCACTACACCCTGCTGTCCGTGTACACAGTGAGCACTCACTACACCCTGTCCGTGTACACAGTGAGCACTCACTACACCCTGTCCGTGTACACAGTGAGCACTCACTACACCCTGCTGTCCGTGTACACAGTGAGCACTCACTACACCCTGCTGTCCGTGTACACAGTGAGCACTCACTACACCCTGCTGTCTGTGTACACAGTGAGCACTCACTACACCCTGCTGTCCGTGTACACAGTGAGCACTCACTACACCCTGCTGTCCGTGTACACAGTGAGCACTCACTACACCCTGCTGTCCGTGTACACAGTGAGCACTCACTACACCCTGCTGTCCGTGTACACAGTGAGCACTCACTACACCCTGCTGTCCGTGTACACAGTGAGCACTCACTACACCCTGCTGTCCGTGTACACAGTGAGCACTCACTACACCCTGCTGTCCGTGTACACAGTGAGCACTCACTACACCCTGTCCGTGTACACACAGTGAGCACTCACTACACCCTGCTGTCCGTGTACACAGTGAGCACTCACTACACCCTGCTGTCCGTGTACACAGTGAGCACTCACTACACCCTGCTGTCCGTATCCACAGTGAGCACTCACTACACACTGCTGTCCGTGTACACAGTGAGCACTCACTACACCCTGCTGTCCGTATCCACAGTGAGCACTCACTACACACTGCTGTCCGTGTACACAGTGAGCACTCATTACTATACCCTGCTGTCCGTGTCCACAGTGAGCACTCACTACACCCTGCTGTCCGTATCCACAGTGAGCACTCACTACACACTGCTGTCCGTGTACACAGTGAGCACTCATTACTATACCCTGCTGTCCGTGTCCACAGTGAGCACTCACTACACCCTGCTGTCCGTGTACACAGTGAGCACTCATTACTATACCCTGCTGTCCTGTCTGTGTCCACACTGTGGCTTGTCAAAAAAAAGGAAGGAAGGAAGGAAGGAAGGAAGGAAGGAAGGAAGGAAGGAAGGAAGGAAGGAAGGAAGGAAAGAAAGAAAGAAAGAAAGAAAGAAAGAAAGAAAAGAAAAGAAAAGAAAAAAGAAGCCTAACACTGGGACTAAAGAATTCTGGGTTCCTGTGGATCAGAGAAATGACCGTGGTTGGTAAAGCTTCTCCAGCCCTCCCATTATGTGGATTTAAACATTCCTATTAGAAAAGTGAAGGACGAGCAGGCACGCACAGTCTTTCCAGTGACACTCACTTCACCTCGCACATGAGCACTCCTGTATCAAGGTCATGACATTTAGGATGGCTTCTGAAAAAAAGAAGTTGCTGACCTTGCTTATTTTAAATATATTCAGTAAGTGATTGGTGCATTTATTTTTAGTTCTACTTATAACAGCACCTCAGAGACTTTCAATCTTTCAGTTAACCATTCAGGCATTTTAGAACTTACCATTGCACAAAAGCTAAATAAATATGATCCTAAATTTGTTTAAAATATAATCTAAGAGCCAAATCATGGAGGGAGGAGGCATGCCTCAAAATACCGTCAGCCCCTAAAGATTGTACAAAGGGCAGAGTAAACATGGGGGGGGGGACCTGGAGGAGCTAAGAGAGAGGAAAAGGAGACATGGGAGAGAAGGCATGAACAGAATGAATAGAAAGAGACGTGGGGAGGGGAGAAAAGACAGGAGGGGAAGGAAAAGGGAACTGGGAGA
Source organism: Microtus pennsylvanicus (assembly GCF_037038515.1). NCBI lineage: Eukaryota > Metazoa > Chordata > Mammalia > Rodentia > Cricetidae > Microtus > Microtus pennsylvanicus. Next base: position 43,562,275 of record NC_134582.1, read on the forward strand.
AAGTGGCTTGTGGTGTTTTGAGGGGCACAAGTCTCCTTCATAGTCAACTGCTCAATTCCCTGTACTTAGGTTGAACTCTGAGTCACAGCCCAGAGTGCTGAGTAAGACCTATAAAAAGCTGTGCATAAAGCGATGTGAGAGGAGGGCAAGAGGAAGCAAGAACAGTGCACAGAAGATGGAGATAGAATAGAGATGCCACGGGGAGGAGGAGCTAGAAATTAGAGTAAAGCTAGCCGCCTTGTGTGCTTTCTCCATATGGAGTCTAGGCAAGGGTCAAACTCCACATCCTCTTGCCTCTGCCTGGAAGTGCTAAAATAACAGGCATGCACCGCCTAAGTGAATCCCCTCCCAGGAAGGCCTGCACAGTGTAGTGAAAAGCCATTCTCGGGATAAGGCTGAAGAGCTGAATGGGACAAAATGAAGTAATCAAACATGAATGATCAAAATAAGCTCTAACTCTGTGTAAAATTTGCTATTTCAACTGTGCACAAAATCTTGAAAGAGGAAGTGAAGGAGATACAATTTTTCTTTGCAGAATGTGATGGCAATACTATAAAGAAAACCTTTAAATTTGACTTTCATAGCACCATTTGAGAGAAAAAAGATGGTAACTGTTAGAAAACTAGCAGAGAGCCTGGTCCGCTTTCCTACAGTCCGTCCAAAGCCTGAAATTCAAGTCATGTTTCTTCTCCTGCTTGTGAGTTCTGGGTCTCCGTCTCTCCTGGCACTATGAGCTATTCTGATGTGGCTAGGCCCTCCTCTGTACTGAGACAAGCAGCGGTCATCAACTCTTATTCCACTCTAATACCACTGCTGTGCACACCCCATGCTTTCTCCAAAGTTTACCTATGCAGCCCCTTGCCCCATCCTGGGTCCTTGACTTGCCACTTCAAGATAGGTGAGCACATAAGAAGCTGCCAAGGAAGGCAGAAGAAACTTCTGAGCAAGGAGGACAGTTTGAGCTGAGGTTATGTTAACCAGACTGTAGTTGAGCAGAATGTCTGCTTTAGTAGGTTGAGTACATAATTTCAGGGGTTCACTTAATAACAGCATATGTAAACAAAGGTCCCTTCCCCCATATCAATGCTTAAGGTCAAGGTCATTCATTATACAATGTGGGCTTAAGCCTTCTCAATTAACCATCTGCTGTCTTCAAAATCCTAAGTAAAAGAAGCTTCTAGAGACTGTTCTAAAGAAGAAGTCAGGCTGACTGAAATCCACTCCTTGCTGTAGCCAAGACTCAAGCATTCCAAGTGAGCAAAAGCAAGCAGCGAGCTTAGCAAGGATTTGCTGAGGGTGTTTAATGTTGCATGGGGACAGCATGAAATATGTCCTGGCTAGGGATGGGCTACAAGGGGACTAACGCATACGACTTGTCTTTGTCTAGTTCCATTTTCCCTGTTAAAGACCTAAAGAATGCTTTGTTGAAAATAATATAAACAAGGTTCTTGATATATAATATTACAAAACTGCACTCAGTCATTTGGAGAGGTTCCATGGCAGGGTCAAACAAGGACATGCTATTCAATGATGCTGGTGCCAAAGACTTGCAGGCTAGGAGGACTCAGAGGGTCCATAAATCGCTACAAACGCTATGCTAAAGTTTATTTGGTAGGTGCATTCATTTTCCCATGGAATCCTTTGGCTTTCAAGGGGTATCTGATGACAGTCTTCCTACCAAATAACATTCTGTGTATGGAATTTTCCTACAGACTAATGCTGGCACATCACTAGTATGTATAGGGACCTTGATTTCCTGGACTCTAAGACATCTGGGTTTTTTTCCCCTGAAACTGTAATGCATCTTATAATCTTTACTTATATTTAACAATATTTTACCTTCTTACTTTCTAAAAGTAATTATTAAATTGAATTGGGGTCATTTAAGCAGTGGAATGGTCCTGTATCAAATGTCTTATTTACAAGGTATATTGCATGTTTCTGAACAACTGCCACAACACAACCGAAAGAGAGAGAAGAAGGGAGAGGGAAAAAGAGAGAGACTGACTCTTCAGTATCTTCATGAGAACACAGGGCTACGCCTAGTTGGGTAGGCACCAAAACATCCGAAATACATTTGACATGATATCACATCTCCCCTGGACATTAGCCAACAGTTACCAAATGTGAGTCTGCCAGATACATACCATGGGAAAAGTTACAGATCTAGACAGGGAACTGTCAAGTTCCCAACAGGAGGGTAGTGCGATTCTGGATAAAATTTGGGAAGTTGTGGCTGACAAGGAAACTGAACTAGAGGGAGAATAAGGACTTCAGAAGAAGGTGTTAAGAGTAGAAAGTAATCTGCCAGCTTGCTAGGAACCACTCTTATATTCAGCTAAGGGGCAGCCTTGGGAGTGTCCGACTGCAAGGGGACTCTGCCAAAAGCCAGGAACACAGGCAGGCTCAGCTAAAACTCCAATCACAGGAGCAGGGAACATAAGCACCGCCTCGGGTGGGCTCTTCACAGGTAAGGACACTGATAAATCTGTAGGACAGATGTTGGGGAATATTATTTTCAGGGGTGTGAATTCTGTTTACAATGCATTTGTTTAACTCTGTGCAGCTGTGTTACTGTGCCTGTCTAAAACACCTGATGGCTAGGCGGTGGTGGCGCACACCTTTAATCCCAGCACTTGGGAGGCAGAGGCAGGAGGATCTCTGTGAGTTCGAGGCCAGCCTGGTCTACAAAGGGAGTTCCAGGACAGGCTCCAAAGCTACAGAGAAACCCTGTCTCGAAAAACCAAAAATAAATAAATAAAACACCTGATGGTCCTAATTAAGAGATGAATGGCCAATAGGAGGCACGAGCAAGGATAGGCAGGGCTGGGAGGCAGAAGGTATAGAGGAAAAACAGTGAGAACGAGGAACAAGAGAACAAGAAGAAGAGGACACCAGGGGCCGGCCACCTAGCTACACAGCAAGCCACGGAGAAAGAAAAAAGGTATACAGAAGTTAAGAAAGATAAAAGCCCAGAGGCAAAACATAGTCAGGTTAATTAGTTAAGAAAAGCTGGCAAGAAACAAGTCACGCTAAGGCCAGGCATTCACAACTAAGAATAAGCCTCCGTGTATGATTTATTTGGGAGTTGGGTGGTAGGCCCCCCAAAAAGCCAAAAGAGTAAAACACCCCACAACAGACAGAAACTCCCATCTAGGACCTTTCCTCTTGTTCTCAGAAAGAGTGAGCTGAAAACACTGTGATAGTTGTCTAGCTGACTTCAACAACAGCCCACAGTCATGTCAACATGCTCAGAGATGGGCTGCAGGGAAGAGAACACTGAATACTTTCAAATACTTTACTAAAAGACCCTTCGGTTCATAAAACACTCTTATCTCATCTGTCCTAGAATGTAGGAACTTGTTGCTTGGAGAGCTCAAGGCAACAAGACGGTTCCTACCAGACGCTATCAGAGACCTGGGTCTGAGGCACGTGACTCTGGCACTGGTACACCCCATGTGAAGTGGAGCAGAGGTGATGCTGAAAGGCATCTGGGATAGAATCCACCAACATGAAAGACAACAGCACTAAAATTCACACGTGTTCCTTCTACCGCTACCTCCGAGTTCTCTATGTCTCCCCTCATCTGAGATGGTAATGAGTTTCTACTGTATTCTTGGATACGGTGCTGTGAATAAAAATCGCCCCCGTAAGCCCATAGGAAGTGGCATTATTAGGAGGTGTGGCCTTGTTTGAGTGGGGAAGGCTTATTGGAGAAAGTAATTCACCAGAGGGACAGGCTTTGAGGTCTCAAAGATCCTTTGTCTCTTCCTGCCTATCCTGATGTAAAACTCTGAGCTCCTTCTCCAGCACCGTGTCTGCCTGCACGCTGCCATGTCCCACCATGAGGATAATGAACTAAACCTCTGAACTGTAAGTCACCCCAATTAAATATTTTCCTTTCTAAGAGTTGCCATGGTTATGGTGTCTCTTCATAGTATTAAAACCCTAATTAACACAGTGGGCAAACTCAAAACAAGGGCAGACAGTAGACAAACACACTTACCTAAACCTTGCAAAGTCTCCCCAGATATACAAGTGGCCCAGGAGAAACAATATGCTATTGCTAAGAACAGAGCACCCTCTCCAAATACTTGCTCTAATAACATTTAGTAACCATTTCTATGTACCACTACCCTCCCATGTCTATCCATAGATACCAGAGTGAGAAGCCATATTTCTCCAAATCTCCAAGTGGGATTCACTTGTGGTCCAACTAACTTCCTTTCTCCTTACCACTTCCTCTGCAAATTCTATTTAGAATCTGATGAAAATAGGCTAAGCAACTACATAGCAGATAAAGTTTAAGATGCTGTAATCAAAGGTCTTGAGCCCAAGACTTGTAACTGATAAATGCATCCCATCATAGCCCACATTGGAGATACAGTTGATCATGACCTACAAAACTAGTTCCATTAGGAAATACTGACCCCAAAACAGAACAGCAGAAAGACAATAGTCTTCGAGATTTGGTTTAGTACTCAATAGATAAAGAAAAAAAAACAGCCTATTTTCAGGAACTCGTAAGACTGACATAGTTGAACCCTGGGCATCTTCTTAGAAAGATGCTCACCCTACCCTCTGAGCCCTTTGGAATGAAGACTGGGAAGCACTGCACATAAGCACCTCTCTAGAAATTCAGGTAAAACCTTGGTGGGGTATTTCTCTGCTTGCTTTATGCACTGTTCTGTAGAAATAAAGTTAACCAGGAACCTGCCAGTTAGTCTGACAGTTTCAGATTCATATGTCCCTAAAAATTATCCTGACTTTTCATTGTATTTTTATTGCTTTCTTGCTTTATATCCCCTCCTTTCAAATTCCAGGAAACAGAGACACATCATTTTATGTCCTTTTTAAACCATTGTGGTTCTACTAACACAAGCCTGATGGTAGACAGCGGAGAGTTTATAGCCATCATCACTCTCTAAATGACAATGAGACTGAAAGCAAGTGTATGTAAAACCTAGAGACTATAGAACTTATGGTCAATTAACAATTAACGTTTACTCAGGTGAATCAATGTGCTACTGGTTCAAATTTTAGCAGAACTACCACTTCCTGGCATTTTATAGCTGAATAAACTGAGGCTCAGAAAAACTAGGTAAATTGGTACAGATATTATGCCAGAATCAAAATTTAAATTTGGGCTAGCAGACTTGGAGACTATGCTTCTACTACAGCCTACTATGTCCACTAAGACAGCACGAAATCTAACCGCTAGTATCCCCAGCTCTGAGCATAATTTTATAGCCTCACAAAGTTAAAGCCAGCAGATGGCAAGAAATTATATACTAATATACACACACAATATAAACACCCATGTGTGTATGCACACTTTTATGCACACACTTCCTGTACTGCTTAGTAGTCAGTAAACTTAAACTCAAGTCATCTGAGAAGAGGAAGCCTCAAATGAGAAAATGCCTCCTTCAGACTGGCCTGTGGTGCATTTTCTTGATTAATGATTGATGTGGAAGGGCCCAGCTTACTGTGTGCAGTGCCATCTCTGGGCAGGTGGTCCTAGAAGGTATAAAAAAATAGCAGCTGCACATGAGTCTGAACAGCAAGCCAGTCAGAAGAACTCTGCCACAGCCTCTGCTTCAGTTCCGGCCACCAGGTTCCTGCCCCGCTTTAGTTCCTGTCCCAGCTTCCCTTCATGGCCAGACTGTAAGCTGTAAGATGCAACAAACCCTGTCTTCCCAAAGTTGCTTTGTGTGTTGATCACAGCAGCAAGAGAAAGCAAACTGGAACATGTCTTGATTTCACTGTTAGCACTGGAAAGATCTTAACCAATTCCTGATCTTTAGCCGTCATAAATCTTCTGACCCAAGACTTCCCTGTAGCAGCACGCTTGGCTATCACCTACCACCAATCCCAAGGAACAAGGCTGGAAGTCCTGAGCAGTATGGAGACTGGTGAAGAGCAAGCGAGTCGAGCCCTTGCCTCCGTGGGTTTGGATTTAGAGCAGCTCAACAATGGCCAGAAGACATTCAACAAAGGATCTCAACTCAAGACTGGCAAGCAGAAGCCTTCTGACTTAGTACCCTAAGTTAACTCGGGGTGCAGCGTGCACTGTGGATACCTCACAGCACTCTGCTAAGCCTTACAAAGAAAGGACACATGAGACTTAGAGGACAAGACCAGTCCCGGCCCTCAGCATCTCAACATCTTCCCAGGATGTCAACAAGAAGAAATGTAAACCAGATGGAGAAATTGTCAAAGGGGATTGGCATCCATCTTAATGTCTGACCTGGCCGACAAGTCCAGGAGAAAGAGAGTCTTCACCTCATCAAAGAATTCCAAGAAACAAAACTTAAAAAGTCCCCTAAGCCATGTGGACTGCCCATGCTTGTAATCTAGGCACTGGGAGAGTAGAACAGGGGAATTCTCGTAAACTTGAGGCCAGTTAGTGAACTCACAGCCAGGCTGTCCCGTACATACTAAGACTTTAGGCACCACTACCATACTACCGCCCCAATAAATCTGTATTAATAAGCCCTAACAACATGGACTTCTGCATTCTAACTGAGCTTGTAAGATTTATGGTGAAAATAAATCTAACCAGCAATTGCTGTAAAAGGGTGTGTTCTGCCCAGAGGAGTTTCTACTCAGTTTCTGGTCCACCCCTTTCCTTGTCCTTCTTTGCTTTTAAAAATAAAGAGGTAATGACAGTGGGGAGAACCTCAAGTTTCTGGGTGATAGGTCAGGACCACACAGCGTGTGGAGCAATGGCAGTGAGCTAAGAGCTAAGGGTGCAGCCCTGCCTTCTGTTGGCTGTGAAGACTGGACTGCACATCTGCATTGTTTTCTGGAGAGGCACAAAGGAGAATTCTTTCTTGTCTCTAAAAATATCTTTAATAGTTTTATTTTTGTTAAACTACAATAATACAATTTCCCCCTCACTCCTTCTGTGTCCCCTCCCTTTCAAAAACATGGACTTTTATTCATTAAGTATCATCACACATACATTTGGGTATACAAGTGCATGTATATGAATAAATACTTAAATGTAACTTGCCAGGTCCATTTAGTACTGCTTGTGTGTATAATGTTTTAGGGATGGCCACTTGGGATTGGATCACCATTTGGGGTGCTCATCTCTGAGGAAGGCAATTCTCCCCTTCTCCACAGTTTTTAATTGCCCACAGCTCTGCATCCTGGGGTGGAGCCCCATGTGATTTCCCCCATCCACACTGGCATGTCAGCTGGTGTTGTCATTGTTGGGGTCTTGTTTAAGCAGTCTGCTGTTGATATTTCATAGGCTTTAAAAAATCTCTTAAGGAAGAGCTTTTAAAATCATACTAGAAAATGACTTTGTTTCCAGGATGTGTTTACAGTCTCTGGTGTTTTCTGCTGGAGCTGTGGGGCAGGATTTCTGAAACAACGCTAATAAGAGTGCAGTAACTGGTACTGGAGCTGTTCTGACTGAACCACACTCGAAACCAATTCAGCAATCCCAAACATGACTTTTAAAATACTTATCTTGTTCTACACCTCACCGAAAAGCAAACAACCTAATTTACAGACTTTCTATTACCCAGAATGACTCCAGGTTTTCTGTCAACATATTGCTTAAAATAATGCTTTTAATTTGATCACTTCTGAGATTTTAGAGTAAAGAGAAAATGACAGAAAATCTAGATTGACCATTCTTTAAGTGAACACAGTCACTCTATTGTCAACAGCCTTTCCCACGGGGGCAAATGGGTGGAGCTAACTAACTCAACAATCACCTCCATCTTGACCCACTCCTGTGACATCTGCATGGACGCCCGCCACAGCTAGTTGAGGGTCACACACATAATGTCTAGCATCTATGGATTCAGGTGTCTCTAAACCAGTAACTACAGTGTACACAGTAAACACAGCAAACTGCACAAAGCTGAACATATGGTATGGGCAGACAGGGTAGAAGACAAATGTTCTAAAGGAACAGCTGGATTCAGGAGAACAGCTGTAGAGTAGGAATGACTTCTGATGCTCTGTAGCACAGCAGAACTATGGCTCACAACAATTAACTGAGTATTCCAAAAGAGCTAGCAGAGTGAATTGGGAATATTCCTAACACAAGAAATGATAAACCTCTGAGGTGACAGTGACATCAATCACTCTGATGTGACTATCAGGAATGACTATGCGTGTATCAAAATGTCACACTGTTCCCCCAAAATGTGCAAGATTATGTGTCAAAAATTAAAATGTGTTTTTAAAAGAGGTAAATAAATGTGCTATAAGGAAAGATGGTATGTTAAAAGGAAATCTACAAACCTGAGATAGGAAGTGTGACAGAGAACTTTTGGAAGACAGAGAGAAATCTGACTGCCCAGATTGTGCAAAGGTGTGCATTGTTACCTAGGAGTGAGTATAGGTGAGAACACACACGGTATATTGTCCAAACACTCGAATCTATGCATATCATCTAGTGGTGATGTTCCTTTCAAAGGCTGAGCTTCTAACTGATCCAAACATTATTGTACTGATAATTCCTCAGAATGGAAACACACCCTTCTGGAGAGGGGAACAGGGCTCATAAGACTTGAAAAGCTGCCGGGCGGTGGTGGTGCACGCCTTTAATCCCAGCACTTGGGAGGCAGAGGCAGGCGGATCTCTGTGAGTTCGAGACCAGCCTGGTCTACAAGAGCTAGTTCCAGGACAGGCTCCAAAACCACAGAGAAACCCTGTCTCGGAAAAAAAAAAAAAAAGACTTGAAAAGCTAATGAAACTTCTGGGACTCAGGAAGCTCAGAAGGATTTTAAAGCCTCTCACCATTGTCACTGTACAAGCAGGAAACACTGTCATGGGGAGAGGAAATGCTTCTTCAGGAGAGCTAGCTACAGGTTGGGCTGGGAGCTTTGGAGAAGCAACTTCATGAGCTGCCATCCATAATGGGGTGGGCTTTGAGTGGTGCAGTTCTCCGGGAGTCGCCCATACAACTAAAGTAACCCCCTTGAGCTGGGCAGCTTTGGTGAGAGTCACTTGGGACGGGGGAACTTCGGCTGATTAACTGCCTCTATCAGATCAGCCTGTGAGCATGTCTCAGAGCATTTTCTTAGCTGCCAATTGATCCATGAGGGCCCAGCCACTGTAAGTGGTGTTCTCCCTTGGCAGGCGGGTCTAGGCTCTATAAGGAAAGTACCCAAGTAAGCCAAAGGAAGCAAGCTCATAGACAGCATCCCTCCATAGTCTCTGCTTCAGTTCCTTCCTTGAGTTCCTGCCTGGGCCTTACTCAATGATGGACCAGTATTTCTGAGTCTAACATAAGCCCTTTTATCCCCAAGTTGCTTTTGGTTGTAGTATTTATTACAGCAACCAAATGCTTACCCACACTTCTGTAAGTAATCCCAATGAAGTCACAGGACCACTAAGATGGAGTTGGCTGGAAGTGTTTCTTTGGTGAGTAGTCTGTGTCTATCTGTCATGAACAGGTGTTTATCCAGATGTCACATAGCAATGGTAAAATAAAAGAGATATGATGACTAAATGCAGTGTGTTTTCCTGGATTGGACAGCAGACAAGAAAGCAAAGACATGAATTAGTCAGGTCACTGAAAACATTTTAAATATACAATAATATTGTATTAATGTTAATTTCCTGGGTTCATTATTATGCTGTCATTATACAAGACAATAACATTAGGCTATCTAGGTAAAGAATGTTCTGGGATTCTTTGTTATACCTAAGTCTCAAAAGATTTTAAAATGAAAAATGTTTCAACTTTTTAATGAACTACTGAAAACATACACATACACACACAGCCAGAGTCTCCAGTAACATCTCGATTTGCCAAGATGTCATCTTCCAGATGTATGGAGCAAAACAGAACTGTTAAGAGCCTGAATCTGAATTCACATGAAGAACTGGTGATGGAAACCTTCAGAGTTACAGCTTCATTCACCTTGTCCCCATCCAAAAAGGCTGGGCAATAGCTAGCCTAAGCCAAAAACCCGGAGGAAGGACTCACACATAACTGGGTGTAAAGTTAACAGACAGGGGTGGACAGGACAGCAGCTCTCCTGCAGAGACAGACACTGGCAGCATCCCCCATGTTTTCTATGGGATGGAACGCCAGGTAGAAACACTGACTGATCACATGTCACGAGATGTTAGGGACTGAGAGCTCTTCTAGTCATGGGGTACCACAGCAACAGTGACTCCTTGATAAGGGATTGAGTCTTTTCTCTAAAACAACTTTGATTTAAAGAACTTTGACAGGCCTTGGGACATCCCAGTAGAATGCTAACTGTTGCCAGAGCTCACAGGAGCAGTTGGCACACAGGTCCCATTTCAGATCATGGTAAGAGAACCATGGCTTAGGTAAGATACAAGAGGTACCCATTTGACTGCAACACCTCCCTCATGAATGACTCCAAACCTGCACAACGAGTGGGGATGCTAGGAAACAAGAGACACCTGCAGAAACAAATGGGAAAGCCTGACCAGCCAGGAGGCCAGAGGGATAGCTAGGACCCTTGTCCTGGACTTTGAAGGCAGAGTTGAGAGAAGAGATGGATGTCATTTCTAGATTAGAAATTTGAAAAAGAAACTAAACTTTAAACAGCATGAATCACATTTTATAATTATATAGCATTATATAGGTGAATCATGAATCAGGTTATATCGAGACTAATTTTGCAATAATATGAAAAATAATCTGGCAATATCTATTAAAATATTAATATATATACGATCCAGCCTAGCAATTCCATCTGATGTGTATCCTATCCAGAAAGTACTGAAATAAGTAATTAGTTGAATGTACATAAGGAATTCATTACATCATTGTTTATAATAATAAAAAATCTGAAAAAAAATGAATGTCAAAAATGGCTAAAGGTTTACTGAAGTAATTAAGCTAAAAGCTTAATAGAGCTATAAAAAAACCTATAAAACAGAACACAAGTGATATGTACAGGAAAAGGGAAATAATGGGAAAGGGGGTTTAAGTGGGAAGAGAGGCAAGAGCGTAGGGGAAGGAGGGGGAGGGGGAGTGTAAGAAAAAGAGGAAGGTGGAAGAGGGATAACTAAGATTAAAAACAATATGTAAACCTACCATTCTATACGCTTGATACATATGTATATATGATATATGTGATACATGTGTATATATGCATATGTGTATGCTTATATACACATATGTGCATGCATATACATGTGTATGTGTATATATGTGTACATACACACACACACACATGAGTTTAACTGGAGTTACCCACACAGGGGATTATGCTCATCCCAGAAGTTACAGTTTGCCAAATAAAAAGCCAAGTGCCAGGTGTGTGATAACTCTTAGGGTTGTTGTTCATGAGTGACCTAGAAACATCAAAAAATATAGGCTGTGGCCATTGCTCTTGTTTGCAAACCAGAACTTTATGGTAGGATCCTCTTGCTAAAGATACTCTGCACAGTGGTCATAGGACAGAGGAAAACCAAGTTAGTACTGACCAGGAAGCTCCCTTCTGCTGGCTAATTTTCACTGTACTGAAGGTGCTAAGTAGGCTGAGGGAGAGAGGGAAGACACAGTCCTAGTCACCTGTGAACCCTGTAAACTTCAGTAATGACTGGCATGCGAGATATGACCATGTGTGTGATGGTGTCATGATGCTACAGGCATAGCCAACTTCTTTCTGACTGGATTTAAGGCCCACTCTACAAAAGAACCCTCCCACGCAACTTTCATCCCAGCACTTAGGAGGCAGAGACAGATGGATCTCTGAATTCAAGGCCAGCCTGGTCTACAAAGAGAGTTCCTACAGCCAGGGCTACACAGAGACACCTTGTTGTAACCCTTAGACATGAGCGTAAGATAGCAGGGCAACAGCCCACGGATACTAGCAGTTGTTGAAACACCATAAATGAGGGTTTTGGCATAGCAGTGAAAGACAGCACTCTCAGTGTGATGACATGTTCACAAAAACTGAAAGAGGGAAATTATTTAAAATGGACATAAACTGGAACAGTACTGTCTTCCATGGGTGGAATGGTTGTTGCTTCGTCTGCCAGTAGCCATAACAGGGAGCTAACTCCATTTAAGTAGGGGCAGAGAGCAGTCAAGTGTGGCTCTCTAGTACCTCGGCCATGTGTGCTAGGATACAGACAGCACCTAGCAAGGGAACCTGTACCATCTATCCAAGATCACAAACTTCCCAGCCTTCGGGGTTTGTTTGGTTGTTTGTTTTTGGTTTTGTTATTGTGGTTGTTAGTGTAGTTGTTGAGACAGGGTTTCCCTGCACAGTTCAGGTTGTCCTGACATTCGCTCTGTAGACCAGGTTGGCCTCACACTCACAGAGATCTGCCTGCCTCTGACTCTAGAGTGCTGGGATTAAAGGTGTGTGCCACCACCATCTGGCCATTCCCAGCCTTCTTAGGCAGTCCTACCTTTTCCATAAATAACTGACTCTGACCTACACGTGGGCTTCTTTCTGCTTGATAGCTATGAGTATGAGTCATATGAAATGACCAATACCTAGCTATTTTTCATCTGTAGAAGTACCATTTCACATGTTTAACTTAATATACAGATTTATGCACTATAATAGATGCCACACCACCTACTCCTTACCGTTTAAATCTAATATCCTATTAATTCTGTCATCTGCCAACCTCTAATTATTTGGGCTCTAACAACGACAAATAGTGTGTTTCAATTATTTTGCATGTATTAGTGTTTTGCCTGCACGTGTGAATATATACTGTGTGCTTGCCTGCAGAGGTCAGAAGACAGTGTCAGGTCTCCTGGAGCTGGAGTTCCAGAGGTTTTGAGCCACCACGTGTATGCTGGAGATCAAACACAGATCCAGTACAAGAACAGGTGCTCTTAACAGCAGAGCCATCCCTTCAGCCCAGAGTGGAAATGTCACTAATTAAAAAATGCTTGAGATATGAAAGAGAACTAATACCTCTAATAATGACATACTGCAAGCAGCTTCAGACTCAAATCACTGCTGATAGTGAAGGGAATATAGGAGAATACAGTCTGCAGGGGCAGACCCAAGCTCTGCGGCTCCAGAAAACCTTGTTCTCCCAGTGACACCATGAGCCATCTTTCCTCAGAAAGGTACTTCAGACAAGATGGTATGATTGTAGTGACTCTAAGTTGCTTGCTTTTAGCAAACATGCTTAGCCACAATACATAGAGAGAAGGAGGAGCAGGTCTGGGGGTGAGGAAAACGGCAGAAGGAGATTTACTCTATGAAAATTCTGTTTCCCTGAGCTGTAGTATTTACACGGCTTCCAGGAAGATTTCTATGACAAATGTTTTTGCTTGCTTTGCTTCTTGATCTTTTTGAGACAGGTATCATACTGTAGTTCAGGGTGAAAATGGAACTCACCATGGAGCTCAGTCTGGCCTTGAACCTGCAGCAATCTTCTAGAATCAGCCTGAGTGTGGGAACTCGAGGCGTGAGCCACCGCTCTAGCTTCCGGGTCCAATTTAACAAAGAGAGTGAGTGACCTAGTACTGCACTTTAAACAATGGCCAAGCACAGTAAAGCAAAATCTTAAATGGCTGCAACGGTGACTCTGTTACCTGTCAACCCAGACTTAGTAAATCTGGAAGGATATTTTAAAACGTTATGTGACTGGCAAACTTTGTTAAGCTTGCTTTGTTGTTGCTGCTGTTTTAGAATGGTAGGGAACTTGGAAGTGCCCAGTGAATGCTTTATTGACTCCTCCATCAAAGTACCTCTGTAGCTACTACAGCATCAAAACCAGCATGTCATCCTCAGGCCCAGAGCATTACCTAAGTTACACACCTTTCATAATTTACTACGTTGTACATATTTGTGTATGTATGTGTGCATGTGATAAACTATTCAGAAATAGACACATACATTGCCATAACTTCACAGAACTACCAGAGTCATATTCAGAACTGAGTTACCCTTTCTGATCTGCAAACTCACTGTGCCCATCCCCTGGGAACTGTTGCCTTAGTCTCCATTGCTCTGTCTCTTTAAGCATGTTACAAAATGGAAGCATACACTACAAATCCATTCCCAAACTGCCTCTCTCCATTGACATAACACCCTGGGATGCATACAGCTGGTGAAGGGGTATCACCAGTTTGTTTCCATCTATAGTAAGATAGACACTCTATGCATGTAGCAGCTTCTGTAACTCCTTACCCAGGAAAAGCACTTGGGTTATTTCCAGTTCGAAGCTATCATGAACAAAGCTGCTACCAAAATGTGGGTACAGATTTATGTGCATGATATGTTCATTTCTCTAGAGAAAATGTTTCAGAGCAATGGGTGGGTCTTATGGTAAGGGTATGTTTAGTTAATAGCAAATTAGAAGTTGCCTAGTAACTTTCCAAAGTTGTTTCACTGTACACCCCCACCAACAGCTACTACTAACAATGTGTTAGTAGACCAACTGCCTATAGGTTCCCACAGCCTTTTCTTGTTTTTACTACTATAAACTTGAATCTTTTATATAGGGAGCTTACTGGCAGTAAGTACATTGTGGTTTTTTATTCTATTTTTTGAAATTATAATATAATTACATCATCATTTTCTCTTCCTTTTCTTCCCTCCAAACATTCCCATATATACCTCTCCTTGTTAGGCAGTCTCTTTTAAATCGATAACTTCTTTTTGCATAAATTGTTGTTATATACAAATATGTGCATATATATGTATATATACATATATATACATATACACCTAACACATAAGTACAACCTGCTCAGTTTGTTTAATGTTACTTGCATATAATTTTAGGGCTAACCAATTGGTAATAGCTAGTTTTATGTCAACTTGACATAAGCTAGTCATCTAAGAGAAGGGAACATCCTGAGTAAATTGGGAGCATGGGGACCTTGGGAGGGGAGAGGAAGAGAGGAGAGGAGAGAAAAATGTAGAGCTCAATAATAATAATAATAATAATAATAATAATAATAATAATAATAATAAAAGAAAGAAAACGCCTCCATAAAGATAAGGTTGTAGGCAAGCCTGTAAGGCATTTTCTAACTTAGTGATTGATGGGGGAGGGCCCAGTCCATTTTGGGTGGTGCCATCACTGGGCCAGTGGTTCTGGGTTCTATAAGAAAGTAGGCTGAGTAAGCCATGAGGAGCAAGCAAAAAGCCTCTGCCATAATCTCCTGCCTTCAGGTTCCAGACCTGCTTGAGTTCCTGCCCTCACTTCCTTCAGTAATGGACTATGATATGGAAGTGTAAGCCAAATAAACCCTTTCTTCCCCAACTTGCTTTTGGTCATGGTGTTTCATCACAGCAACAGAAACCCTAACTAAGACAATAACCACTTGGTGTATTCTTCCCTAGGTAAGACCTTTTCCTGTTCTCAGCATTCTTTAGTTGCTTATAGTTCTCTATGTAGGGTTGACAACTCTAGAGCTTTTCCCATCCACTTTAGAATGTCTATTTGCTCATCCTTGTAGCTCATGTTTGGCAGTCATGTTCATGAGACTCTATGAGTGTAGCTTCTGACATTCACAGCAGACACGATCTCATAGCAAACTCCCTGATCCTCTCACTCCCACAATCTTTCCACCCACTCTTTGCAATGCTGCCTGAGCCTTAGAGTCAGGGATTGTATTGTAGATGTTCCATTGGGACTGAGCTCCATAAAACTCTGCATTTTGATTGGTTGTGGTTTTCTGTAATGACTTCCACACACTGTGATTTTAATTTGTATTTTGCTACTGACTGATGATATGGAACATCTTTTTGTGTGCTTTTATGTTATAATTTCATTTTAAGAGGGCTTTTTTGTTGTTGTTTTTATTCATGTGTGTGCATGTGTAATTCCAATGTCTATAAAGGCCGGAAGAGGGTATCAGATGCCCAAAGCTAGAGTTCTGAGCAGTTGTGAGCTGCTTATAATGGGTGCTAGGAACCAAATTCCCATCCTCTGAAAGGGCAGGGGGTGCTCTTAACTGTTGAACCTTTTCTTCAGCCCCTAAACTTCATTTTAAAATGGCTCCTTGTTTTTTTATCTATATTCTAATTGGGTGTTTAACTGTTTTAAGAGTAGGTCCTTTATCAGAAAACTGACCAAAAACATTTCCATCCACTATTGAGAGTCTCTTTTCTTCTTCTCAACATGATCTTGTATATACAAAAGCAAATGTTTTAAATTTCATGAAGAAAAAAGATCCTCTTTTTCCCCCTAAATTTTATGGCCATATTTTGGTTTTGTGTTGAAAAATTCACATAACCCCACATTAAAATAACTTTTGTCATCTAAAAGTCTTATAGTTGCTGTAGGAATTCCTTCAGGCAATCACCTTTAAGATACCAGCCCACTTTGGGCAGGGTCTCAAGTACTAGAAATGCAGACAAAAAGCATGCCGGCATCTTGGCTGCTGGATTCAGTTCCAGTTCCCAGCGTATGCAAAGAACTGTATGTGGATCACTATTAATTCTGTGAGTTTATTCCCTAATAAATAAGCCTTTGTTATATTCTATTCCAGGCTATTTTGGAACTCTTTTGTATGCCAACACATAATTTTACACTTCATACATAAATCTATGATTCACTTTTAATTAATTCTTATGTAAAATATGAGACTTAAGTAGAGATTTCTGATTTTGCCCATGGTGTCTATTTCTTTTAAAAAGTACCATTTGTTTCTGGTTTTGTTTTTGTTTAAAAAAAAGAAGAAGAAGAACTCCTTTTCCTTCATTAAATTGCTTTTGCACGTCTGTCTAAATTTAATTGGGTATATGAGTCTATTTCTGGGTTTTTTGCTCTGTTCCATTGATCCAGGTGTCTGTCCTCTGTCAATACAATGCCTTGATTATTGTTGCTATAAAAGAAGTCTTAAAATAGAGTAGAATAATTACTCCCACTTCATTCTTTTTCCAAAATTGCTTCAACTCTCTGGTTTCTGTACCTTTATACATAAACTGTAAAGAAAATTTGTGGCAGTCTTGATAGGAATTGCACTAAACCTACGATCGATTTGGAGAGAGCAGATTTTACAAGCCGAACCCTCTGATCTGCGGATGCAGCAGTCTCTCCGTCTACCCAGCTCCTCTTCCACCGACAGTCTCAGCACTTATTAGATCTGTGCCTGAGTGTTATTTGGGGCTTAGTGATTACGTTGTGTTTTTAGCTTTGGATACCATTTGCTTATTGCTAGGTTATAGAAGCATGACAATGGGTGGGGAAAGAAACTCATATCCTGCTTATTCTGGAGAGTTTACCATTTACTCCTGAGTACTTATTTGGGTGTTTAGTTCAGTTTTTGTTCGAACTACTTGGCATTTCCTACATAGCTAATCATGTTATATGAAAATATGGCAATTTTACATTCTTCTTTCCAACATAACTATCTCAGAAAATGAAGATGATGATGGTGGTGGTGATGATGATGATGATATATGCCTGATATAAGATAAGCCTCGAATAGTTAGAAAGTCTCTTACTGCAGATGGAAAGACTAGAAAATAAAGCTAGGGGGGAAAAAGCCAACTCCAAACATTATGTGACTGGTTCAAACAGGTCAAAAAACACTACACTGTAGTATTTTCAGTTACACCACCTAACAAACACGTTTATCTCAGGCAAGTTTGAACTGTGCCCCCTTCATTTGAATTGAAAATTTTCATTGATCTGTGGATAAAATCGTAATGTTTAATGTTGAAATACAGCTTCAATTACTTCCTCTAGCACATGCCCATCAACAGCATGAAATAATCAACATGTCTTTAGGATAGAGCGTGACTATAGGGTAACAACTGTGGTTTATGTAACGATCATCATGTTACAAAATCAAGTAAGTTGAGTTTATTTAGATGTTTCTCCCCAGTCATCCTAAAATGTTACTGAACAATGAAAGAGCAAAAAGAAAAGGAAA
This sequence comes from Microtus pennsylvanicus, assembly GCF_037038515.1. Lineage (NCBI taxonomy): Eukaryota > Metazoa > Chordata > Mammalia > Rodentia > Cricetidae > Microtus > Microtus pennsylvanicus. The sequence continues at coordinate 43,580,099 of NC_134582.1, forward strand.
GATAAGAAAAGAAAAGAAAATTCCCCCAGCACCACCTCCAAAACATTCTAATACTGAATAATATTTTGGTCAGCAGGTGCCCAAATTTATATCTAATGTAAGAATATTTCCCCAAATATTAGGGAATTTCTCTAAGATCAGCTTGAGGAAAAGTCAACTAGACAAAGCCAAAACTCCCAAGGGGTCATATTTAACTAATTAGGGAGGAGGTGATTAAAATGGAGCTGCTAATTGTCTACTATGCTCTCAGCAGTGGGAGACAAAATTACACCTCATGTTACCGTCAGTTATGCAGTCCTCATTTGTCTGTATTTATCTTTCCCTTTAGGACACTGAAAAGCACACAGAGGTGTAGTCTCAACCCAAGTTAGACGTTCCTCTGAGGCAACAGGTTTATAGGATGTTTAGAGACAGAATTATCTTGTGTTTAGACTTGCTATTAATGTGTACATTCTGGAGCAAAAAAAATATGCTTGTTCAAGATGACACTTCCCATCTGGACAGGACAGGTGTTAACCTATGGCAAGACTGAAGGGGCCAGTAAGGGACCAATTGCACGCAGGATCAGAACAAGTACCAAGTTTGGGGATTGGTAGGACAGGAGGCTTAAAATGGTGGAGAGGCAATATTAGAAGTTGAGCTTGGGGTAACAAGAAATGTGTTTTTGTTGTTGCTTTATTTTGGTTTTGGTATTGTTTAATTCATTGCAAGAATATCATGCAATGATGGGAATTATCACCCCAGGGACTACCTATTCTGAGTTTGAGGAGTCATTCAAGTGAGCCAGAGAAAGTAAGTACTGCAAAAATAACTAGGCATAAATCCTTAGTCTGAAAATATATCTATATTAGAGATGAAACCTAAATTTATTTATGGGTAGACTTCAGCTATGCCACCATAGCGGAGACTGCCAGACATTCGCAGCATCCTCTCTCCTCTTATTCCTTGAAGTGCACTGGGTGCTGACTGGCAGGACCAATGGCTGCCTATGTGCATCTGGATTTCTCCGTTCTCCTCTGAGGACAGATATGGCCATTTCATGTCTACTAAAGGAAGAAGCTAGTGACCTCTGAGTACTTCACAACGCTTTGCCTGGATGCTTCCAACTCCATTTCAAGCTGGGCCTGGGCAATGACAGAAAAACCCAGGAAACCATGGGTCTGGGCAGCAGAGCAACCACGCTGGGTGTGAGCTTCCATCCACATGTGCTTCTACACGTCAAGTTTCTTCAATGTATAGCATCCTGGCCTGTGCTCTACGAAGATAGTCACCTATCATCTGTGAAGCTTGCAGTGAGTTATTTAATCCCTCTAAATCTATTTTCTCATCTATAAAAATCACAACACCTATTTTGTTATATAGTAAAAAAAATAAGTAGAATTTAAATTATTAATCCTGTAACACACAGTGTTCAGTTGATGGTGGAAGATGCCAGCAAAGATGAAGGTTCCAAGAAGCTCCTTTTGAGGATATGGCAGTTCTTACTATGACATCCTACAGGGATAAAGGTGCATCTGCTTTGGGGGTATTTCTACGGATAACAATGCATATAGGAAAAATTGAGGTTATCTTATATTTTGGCCCAAGAATAGAATTTAGATTAAACAGTTGTTTCATTATAGTTTATCCAACTTTGCCTCATCTTTAAGTGGTTACTTAATATGGATATATATTACTAAAAGTTATAAAAACACTAGTTATTGCTTGTGCTTTGTTGACTAGATTAAGTCCTGTGTTTATACAATAAAGCTGGGAGAACAGCACATTCCTCCATACTGCCAGATCATCCCACCAGCAAAGCTAGGAAAGAGGTACAAATAAACTGAGATCATCTGCAAGGGGAAAGGCTTGATGCACAGTGTTCTCTAAGCAAGAGTAGGTAAGATCTGCCTTCTCAGGCACACATTTCCCCCTTTGGATCATGCCTTTACATATGTAGAACATTTTTATCTTTTTATGATGAAACAGTTACACTTTGCTCTTAGGATTTTTTGTGACCTTAATATTGTAAAACTGTAGTTGAGATTCTCAACATCAAGATAAAATGGACTGTTCTGGGACTTACCCCAGGGCTCTCAGATGGGTTTTACATGTCACATGTTGCATAACAACCACAAGATCACAAAACCCTGCTGAGGCCAGCATCTCTGAAATGGGAGCACAGATCACGTCGCCAGGCTTAACTGCTTCCATCTACCCTGATAATGTCCCGTTGCTTACCATGAGAAGTGAATCACCATAGCAATGGAAAACCTAATCAGATGACAATGATAAAATGCCGTGTCGCCTATGTATGCTTTTACAACCGTATATCCCGTTACAAACAGCTGGGTTCATGCTTTACAGCCCACTTTGTGAAAGTAGCATATAGTCAATATCCATCCAGCAATCCAGACTGCTCTGCCTCTTCTCAACAATACACCTGTGTCTATAATGGGTGCTGTACCATCACACAGAACTTCTATCTTAGGAGTCCAGGCCAAAACTTAAGAGTTACATACACACAGAAGCAACTGCAGTATCTACAAACATCAATCCACAAATAAAAAAAAAATGCCCCTGGGACGTTGGTTTCAAAGACTCAATGCTTTAGAGCAATAGCAAAAACCTCTCAGTGGGGAGGCAACACACCACTCAGGGTCTTTATTGTTCCACTTCCCTGAATTGTTACTTACAGGTTCCCGGCCATCCATGGCTTCCATCCAGAGCCTACGGTCCTCTTCCGACAACGCCTGCATGGTGATAACCCCTGGCCTACAGAGAAAGGAAAGACATAGACATGACCCCAGTGCCACACAAGACACACTAGCAAAAGGGAACGTTGGAGAAAAACCTGCTTATCAGAGCGAGAGGCTGAGGCCAACTGCACTAGGAGAGGCACAGCCAGCTCCACACATCCTTTGCAGTATGCCCGTCTCTCTCAGAGGGACAGGAGAGAGAGGCGGAGGACATAAATTATTAACTCTCTGGTCCCGTTAGAGCTGCTTTGCTCCTTGGTCTGTAACCCATTTTCTTAACAGGGAGTTTTACTTAAAGAGGAAATGCAGCAAGTATTTCCTAAAGTGAACTGAGTTGACTCTGGATAAAAAGAGACATATCCGTTTTGAATACTTCATATTCCTTGGTATCAAATCCAATGCTTCTAAACTGTCTTTGTCACCAAATTTTATGAAGTGACTTGGCTTGGCAATTACAATTAGATTGAATGTATGTAAGTTTTCATGACTGCCCACATGCCAGGAGCTGAGTGCTGCACAGGTGTTCACTTTCCATGCTCTCATTGAAATCTACGTGCTCGCCACAATGAGCATAAGCCCTCAGGACAGTCCACACAGCATCAACCCGCCTGCTTTATAAATGGCACTCCTCACAGACAGCCTGGGCAATGAAATGCCACACACTCCTGAAGGTATTGGTCCCACCATACCCACAAACCTTTTCCCCTCCAAACACATGTGCATTCTGTTGAAACAATGTAATGTCTATCAAACTGATAAAGAGCACAGAAATGCTCAAAACTCATAGCACCAAAAGATCCCACCTCCAGTTAAGGAGTTTGGACAGCTGAGGGCTCCTGGAAGGAGTCCCACCCATGCAGCCCACACGATGAGGCCCCTGTAGACTGCCTGTGTTCTAATGGTCAGTCCTACACCATGCACACAATGACAGCACCCAGTGGGATTAAAATGCATACTGTAACTTGTCAGAGAAAAGTGGTTGGGGGAGAGGGGATATGAAAGGGCCCAGGGTAGGGGAAGGTACAAGGGTGAGTTTGATCAAAACACATTGTGTACATGTATAAATTCCTCAAACAATAAATTAAAAATATAGTTTAAGAATAGCTCTTTTAGACCCTCATATTTAAAATTTGAGAAATCCTGAAAGACACAGAGAGATCAAGAACTAAGGTCCAATTGCCCTCTGTGCCCACATGCATTCAGTGTGGTACTAAACCACCCGGCACGGTCATGCCGATCCCCATCATCTCTGTTCAATCAATAGGATGCACCTACAGATGTTTAAACACACGGTTGTGTCTTTTCACCCACCATCCCTCAGTGCGTCCACACTATACTCTGCAGAGCTGTAACAGTGGAAGTCCAAAGGTAGGGAATTCCAGGAGACAGAGGTGGGAGGAGCCGGGGGAAAAAAAGAGGAATAGGAGAGGAGATGTCCCCACAAGCAAAAAAGGCAGAGGCAGATAGGAAGGGTAGGAATATGAGGGTTAAAATAGGTGGGGGTTGAGGATTAAAGACACTAATTCCTGAGAATGAGGTGATTCCTTAAAGTCACACTGGGTACCAGCACTCTAAAAGAGGAGTGAGTAAAAGACAGACCTCTCCCCAAGCATCTGCTGGCCTTCTCCCTCCTTGGTCTCAGACCTTTTCTCTCCAGCAGTCCATTTGTGCCAGACTCCCCATGTAGCTGTGGCTCCACAGAACCGAGCCTGTGGCCTGGAGGCAGGGCAGCTTTGATGTTCCCTTTCCACCTTTCCCAACCAAGCACACCATGCTGTGAAATCTCCACCCTAGGAAGCTACAAAGTCCTCAAGGCCCTGGCTTTCCTCCTCTGGGGGCTGCTGTACTTACTTTGTTTTGGTTTGTTTGCTGGTACTACCCGCTTAGTCCAGCAATCTATCTTTAAAAAGAAAATGTAGATCCCAGGCCAGGCCCATCCTACTGAAGCTGAACTTCCAGGCAGGGCCTGGGAAACCAAGAGTTAAAGCAACTCTCCTGATGATCCTGTATGTGGCTATGCCTAAGGCCCACACCCTTGTCCCTCCCCACCCTTGTCCTTCTGGGTCCCCCTGCCCTGTGGTACTAACACCCTCCTCTCTCCACTGGGAGTCAAGCAGCCAACACACCTCCAATGCCTTCCCTGCAAGGAAACAATTTACACCACAAGAGCGGCCCAAACACCAAGGGTGCAGAGGTACCGCAGATGTCACGTCAACTTCGTGGCCTATGGCGTGATATTTCCACCCAAAGCCACCAAGAGGAAGTTCAGAAAAGGCTCCGGGGCTGAAAAGGGAGGGCCACTGGGCCTTTGTAACCAGGGAAGTCAACATGACTTGTTTTTACTTCAAAAAGACAGATCAAAATACAAACTATTTTCCACATGTGGTCTTGCCACCTTTGCATCGAGGGCTACACCATGGGAGAGAGATGGTGAATAAAGCGGATATAACACATTTAGTTATAATTCGATTCCCCAAATTCAAACAATTTTCTCAGCTTCACGTATATACATCCAGATAAAGAACTATACTTCTTAGGTAGAAATACTCATAATTTTCCTTTATTAAATTAGAAATACTAATGTAAATTCTACATGTGACATTCGTAAGAAGCCAAGATAAAAGGGTCAGCTTTATTTTGAAATCAAATGATAACGTCTCATAGTTACTTTCTCAAGTCCCTTAGATTAGTAACCTATCTCCAAACAAAATAAAACAAGAAAAACCTTCCATCACGTGACACTTTCCTATCAGCAAACTTTGCAACTCTTTCAACCTCTGACAAGATGTCTAACTAGTTCGTGCTTGGGATGTGCGTCAGTTTTTCACAGAAAAAATGAGGGAGTGAGGGAGAAGAGAGGGGGGACATGAAGGGAAAAGTATGACAGAAAACCTTGACAGAGAAATGAGGTATAGGACTGAGCTCTTCCTGGTTCTATACTGCACCGTGATCCAGAAGAACTGGGCCATAAGAACAACAGTTTAGCCCAGCCTGGTGTTGTTGCCTGCTGCGCTAAGCACTCTGTAATTTGTCTATACCTCATGCCTAGGCAAGAGGGAAGTACATTCTCACCACTCCCATTGAAAAGAAAACCAAGACTGAGAGCTAAGAACTGTGTCCCTGAGGGCAGCCAGCAAGTTACAGGGCTAGTCCATGACCGCAGTCCAACTCCTAACCCTGATAAGTGATGCCAGCCAAACGTGGAGGCACCAGAGCCCCCGGGGAACCTGTGTGTACTACCAATCCCTCTGGCATCCAAACTGACCAAGAATCCCCACAGCTCCATAAAGAGCTCCTGCCTGGAATCAGATGTGACAGAATGATAAATGGCTCTGCAAACCCGAAATATTCTTCTTCCCACAAGCATCTGCCAAGGCTCTCCCTCAGAAGGCAGTCACACACATGATTGGCATGACTTCCACAGCAGCAGTCCTTCACATCGCTTCCCCTCGAGACAGTCAAGTGAAGGAAAGGCAATGATTTTTTTAAAATACAGAAAAAAACAGGTGCTGTTAGCAAAAAGTTTCTGCTGTGAGATTGTGGCCCCTAAAACTTTCAGGGAAGCTACACGCATGAAGTCTTACCAGCATGGCCGCCTGAACAAGACCTGAACAAAGACAGCACCAACAAACATGTCAACACTAAAGGGGTAAATCGTGCAGGGCCCCAATCATATGCACACAAGTAATATTTTATGGACTGAGCAGATTGTATTTATATATTTAAGAAATGTGTGTGTGTGTGTGTGTGTGTGTGTGTGTGTGTGTGTGTGTGTGTGTGTGTGTGCGTAACAACTACAGAAAAAGAGGTCATGAAATGGAGGAAGGGGTAAATGAAAGGGGCTGGAGGGAGGAAAAAGAAAGGAGAAAATGATGTAATGATATAATTTCAAACAATGTTTAAAGGAGCCATCATAAAGAAACTGAGTACTGGTAAGTTAGACCTCACCAAAATAAAGAAGAGACACCTAAGAAAAGCCACTATTACGAGAATGAAAAGGCAGAGGCCCAGAGTACAGCTGAGTTGGGAGGGTGTCTAGATGTATGAGGTTCTGAGCTGCATAAACCAGACACAATGGAGCACAGGTGCACAGCTGCCACAGGGGACAGAGAGGCAGAAGAACCAGCTCAAAGTCACCTTCAGTGACTTTAAGGCCAGCCTGTGCTATGTGAGTCCCTGTTTCAAAAAAAAAAAATCACAAATCAAAAACTTGAGAATGAAAGTGAAAGAAATATTTTAATATATATTTCCAACAAAACTCATATTCCAGATATGTGGAGAATACTGACAAACAGGGATAAACTTAACAACAAAAATCTTAATAGTCACTTCATAAAAGAGTATATCTAAAGGCTGGAGAGTTGGCTCAGCAGTTAAGGAAGTGTGCTGTTCTTCAGACGACTTCAGCTCGGTTCATAGCACCTGTGTGTCAGGCAGCTCATGACTGTCTTTAACTCCAGCTCCACAGGATCCAATGCTCTCTTCTGGCCTCCATACTTACATACGCATGGCATGCATGCACACACACACATATGCACAGAGAGAGAGAAAGGGAGAAGGGAGATCCAAATGGCCAAAGCCCTTACAAAGTAGACGTCAAATGACTCAATGACTCCTCATTGAAGAAATGTAATTTAAAAACAGAATTAGCTACATGCAGCACCTCCTGAATGATGAACATTTTATGCATAATTAACCAAAACAACGGAAATAAAAATGTCTACCACAAATTGTTGTCTATCTAAATGCCGGGACACCACATGACAACAACTAAAAACAGCAACTAACGCTGCACAGAGTGGCAGGTAGGGATGCCACAGAGTGACGGCGAGGAAAGGCCTACAGACCATATGACTACACCTGCACTGAAAAACTTGCACACATCAGAAACGTAATTCCGCCTCCAAGAAGGAGTTATGGCAGTATCTGGGGAAGGGTGCGAGCGAATCCTCAAGGACAGAAACGTTCATCTTGATCTGGGTCTTTGTATGTGTGTGAGAGAGCATGCATGTGTATAAAAAGTCTTCAAAACAAAAACTTGAGATATGAACACTTTGCGGTGATGCAATTAAGAACTTGTTTTAAATGCCCAAGAGGTACAACCTCTTGACGACTTGAGTAAGACTCCCTACCATTCCAGATGTGTGACTCTGGAGGACCAGCAACTGTCCTCTTCTCTGCTGCATGTGTGACCTGCACTTTCAAGAAGGCAAAGCAGAGAAGTTTGATTGCTTTTCCTTGGGGTTGGCAAGGGTTACACCTCTGGCCACGTTACAAACTTGAAGCAAGAAGTGCATCACACATTTCCAAAAGTGCATCACACATTTCCAAAAACATAGTTATTAGCATGAGGGGAAATTAGAGAGGATAGGTAGTGTGGGGTACAACAAAGCACTGTCTGGAGAAGCAAGAGAATAGTTTAAAGGGAAGAAGCAATGTGTTGATGCTCCAGCCCACCTAACCGCCAATACCTTCATGCCAAAATCACACCTCTACCACAACCATCAGGATGAAGGAAAACACCAGCTCTGACATCATGGCTATTTCCTTTTTCCTCCCCAGTAAAAGCTTCAAAGTGGACTGCTGCTCCCTTTTTAAACTAATGTCTGGTAACTGATAAGGACAGAGAAAGGAAGTCTCCCAGCAAATACTAGAAACTCCAGGCACCAGATGTCAGAGGGTGCAAACAATCTTTAAAAAGTTTAAAAATCTTTTCTAGAACCCGGCGCTACAATTCTCCTCCAAAGCCAGCATTCTTCACTGTGAGTATGTCGCGAGTGCTACAGTGTAGCAGCCTGAGAAGCACGAACAAGGATCTGCAGTTTTTCTCGACACTCACACCACGAGAAAGATGCGTGAACAGAAACGAGCAGCAAGAGAAAAAAATTGTGGGGAAGAAAAAGAGGGGACAGGAGGTGGGAGGTGAGAGCGGTCTGTACAGAGCATGAATGTGTGAAATCCCTAAAACAAAAATAGTCCTCATTTATCTCAAGGAAAGCTGCTACCAATCCCTACACCTCTTCCAATGCTGGCTCCAGAAAAAAGTGCACAGAAAGCAACACACCTTTCTGCAGTTGTTCTGGTTAGGTTTCTACTGATGAGATGAAGAACAGGACCAAAAGAAGCTTAGGGAAGAAAGGGCTCATTTTGCTTTTAGGGTCACACTCCACCATCAGGGGAAGTCAAGAGTGGAACTCAAGGCAGGAACCTGCTGACAGGAACTGAAACAGAGACTGTGAAGGAAAGACGCCTATTGACTTGCTCCTACTGGCTTGCTCAGCTTACTCTTGTGCACCATCCAGGACCAGAAGTGGCACCATACACAGTGATCTGGGCCCTCCCACATCTACCACTGATCAGGAAAATGCCCTATAGACTTGCCTATAGGCTAATCTGATAGACACATTTTCTCAACTGAGGTGCCTCTCCCCAGATAACTCAAGCCAGTGTCAAGCTGACAAAAACAAACAAACAAGCAAACAAATAACCCACCTCACTAATCAAGAAAACATCACACTCAGAAAGCTGGGAACACAGTCCTCTACTCGGCCGAGAAAAATCAAAAGGACAACCAGGGCTGAATCTGGGGTTCCTCGACAGCTTTCTAGTTCTAATCTTATTCATGAATCAGAGTCAACAATAGTGATCTCAGTGGTTTGGCAATTTACCCACTTCCTATTGGACAAGGAAATGCTAGGACTGACTCCACCCCACTGAAACAAACACAATCAGAACCTCACAGTACCAGCCTCTCTAAATCAACCTCCAAAGAGCTAGGCCTTACTCATTCATAAGAGAAAATCTCCACCCGACAATAGATCACTCCTGACTCCCACCCACACCACTGTACATTTAAGGGTCAAGTCAACCGTGAAAGGACCACAGTACCCACAGAAGCCTGTGTGTGAAATGTGTCCCACTATGCTCTTGGAAGATGGGAAAGTGAAGGCTTGGGGAATGGGCTTTCTATTCCTGGGTAAAAAGGGTTTGTCAGATGCCAGAAAGAGGAAGCACTGCTGGGAAAACTGTTTCTTGATACTCCCTGGACAATGAGAAGGGCTCAGTGTTTGTACAGATATGGCCAAAGCCATGAAGAACAACTTTAGGGAATAGCATCCAACCCATGTCTGCTTATAGAAAGCAGGGATGTAGAGGGCTAGAGAAATGGCTCAACGGTTAAGAACATTGGCTGCTCTTCCAGAGAACCGAAGTTCAATTCCCAGAAACCAAATGTGGCTTACAACCATTCATAATGAAATCTCGTGCCCTCTTCTGGCATGCAGGCACACATACAGGCAGAACACTACGGAAGGAAGGAAGGAAGGAAGGAAGGAAGGAAGGAAGGAAGGAAGGAAGGAAGGAAGGAAGGAAGGAAGGAAGGAAGGAAGGAAGGAAGGCAGGCAGGCAGGCAGAGGCAGTGGTGGCACACGCCTTTAATCCCAGCACTTGGGAGGCAGATCTCTGTGAGTTCGAGTCCAGCCTGATTTATAGAGCCAGTTCAGGATAGCCAGGGCTATTACACAGAGAAATGCTGTTTCAAAAAACAAGAAAGAAAGAAAGAAAGAAAGAAAGAAAGAAAGAAAGAAAGAAAGAAAGGAGGGAGGGAGGGAGGGAGGGAGGGAGGGAGGGAGGGAGGGAGGGAGGGAGGGAGGGAGGGAGGGAGGGAGGGAGGGAGGGAGGGGAGAGGGGGAGGGAGAGAGGGAGGGGGAGGGAGGGAGGGCAAGCAGGTAAGTTATCAAGAGAAGGAAACTAGGCAAGAAGCTCTATTGCCTAAGGAATATATACTTGGGCTCCTTATTGCCTCTGCATTTTTATTTATGAATGGAGGCCCAGGCATATAAAGAAAGAGCAGTGCAAACCCAGGTCCCAGGCAGCTGCCAACCATCAGGTATTATTATGGTGGCCTGGAAGCTCAGGTGAGGGGAACCAGATGTCATACACTGGTGGCTCCCACATATAGCTAAGATATATTGCTTATTACACGCCAAACACTGTGCTCAGGACTTCATTTCAATTATCATGTATTTCTCACAAAAACATATGAATTGAATGCTACTATAGGTCCCCCTTTAATTTCTTCAGTTGTTTATTTGCTTGGGTTTTTTTTTAATTTGCTTATTTGTCTGGGGATTAAACTCAGGGCCTCATGCATGTTAGGCAAACATTCTACCACGGAGCTACATCTCCCGTCCTTTGGGACTTTCCAAAAGTGAAAAATGCCACGTTACTATTAAGAGCTAAATCTGCTCCCGCATCCAGGTAGGCCAGAGACTAAAACAAGGCCTACACTTGCACCATAAAGCTGCAGTGACCTTACCTGGAAGGAGCATATGTGCCCTAGAGTCTGAGGAGACGATCAACTTGGAGAGAGGAAGGGAGTACGCCTCCCTCCACACACACCCTCAGAAGTCCTAAGCAGCTTCGAATCAATTATTCAGAAAGAATCTGATTCTAATGAATGGAAGAATCATTATCAACTGAAGCCTACAGCACCAACCTCTTGAGAGGGAGGTCTCAGAATAAGCAGGACCCTGACAATAATGACAGCCTAAAGAGTAAATACTGACAACCCCAGCAGGTCATTTCATGCAGTTCTTTAAAGAGAGAATAAGTTCATAAAACACCAGACAAATTTCTGGCCTACTACACTGTATGGCCCAGGAATGTAACTGATAGTGACTTCTAAGTGTGGACCATGTGCCAGCCACAGCAACGGGCACCGGGAGAAAACACTACTAATGGATGGGATGGGTGCAGCACAGGGACGATCCAAACCCCCGCTACTGCTACTGCCTCCAAACTAAGAAAATCTCTCCTTGGGTTCATCTGCCTGCTGCCCACACACATGCCGATTGTACTCTTCCAGCTCCTGATAAACAGAACAAGTGGAATTTACTGGTTCAACTGTTCTTTTGGGGGGGGGGGGGGGATTTATGTAATAGCAAAATTTTTGGTGTTGAGTTGTTTTAAATCCTATGTTCAGAAACTGGCAGATAAATAAATGAGTGCACTCACCCACAAAGCAACAAATTTCACCACACTGATTAGAGAACAGAAATAAGGTTATGTAGGTCACCCTCCTAAATACTCCACTAACCACCAAAGCCCATTCCTACTTAAAACAGGTTCAAATAGCCAACGCTCTCGCTTAATCAGAAGCCAAAGGAACACCCCTAAAACTTCAGTAAACTCTGAATTAGTGAATTGAAGAGTTCAAGAACTTCTCCAGCACCTTACTATCCCTGAGAGCCAGGAAGCAATTCAGAAAGAACGGCACCCCTCCCCCATGCCTCTCCCCACCCCCAGCCACCAGTCAGAGCAGCATAACACCCTCTGAGGAAGGAAAAGCCATTTCCTGCCTGAAAGGTCAATGGCATTGAGACCAGTGCTCCAACCGAAGGGGCAGGAAGGCAAAGTCAAATAGCTTTTCAAACAAGCAGTGAGGTGGGGAGGGGCGGGAAGCGCGAGACCAGGAAAGCAGTTCATCTGCAGGGTGAGATAAAGAATGCAACCAGGAGGAGAGGTTCTGTGGTTCTCAGCACAGGCTGGACAGAAGGACAAGTCTGCTGCCCATGCAGGCATCATCCCGAAGCAAAGAGCCTGGCACCTCAGCTCAGCAGCTGAGCCGCAATGTTTAAAGAGGCCTGACTAACTGGGCAGGCTCGCTGTTGCCAGAAAGGAGGTATGAGCGATCCGTGAAAGGGTGAAAGGAAGGAACTTCTAGAGGAAGGATGAGTCACTGAGAACACTCTTTGCCTGGAGTCGTAATACTCAAACACATGGTAGCTTCTACAGAAACCACACACCCAGCTGACTTTGAATTATCAATGTCTCAATGACAACCACCGTTCAACTGAACCTGAGCACAACCAAGGCACATACAAAACTGCCACCTAGAGGCTGAACGGTCAAATAGTCTGTTATGTAAGATCCTCTTCGGGAAAACACACCATCTCAAGAGTCACACAATTCCACAAAGACACACGAATGAAGCCATTCCCATGCTCCTACCGAGCTAGAACATAAATTGTCTGCATTTAAAGTTAGTATGGTTTCCTGGGGAGATCATAAACTGAATGTGGACATAAAACCTTCTCTTTTGTGGGAATCAAGCTATGAAGCACAGCACGGTGTACAGAATCTCCCCCTAGTGGGCCTTCTTCTCAAGGACCCTTCCTGTGCCTGTATTCACGCTCCTCTCACGTTGCAGATAAATCAGCAACGCGCGATGAGACAAGAAGCAGGCTTACAGCAAGGCAGGCGGGAGAATTTTCACCAAAGGTAAGGTTTAGCATAAGGAAAATTAGGCCCCAGAGTTTGGAGTGCAGAAAAACAACAGTGTCAGACACGGGACTCCATCAAAGAGGCATACTGCTTTATGCCATCCTCAGAACCTCCCTGGCTGTTACTCATGCCCATCTTCCTACTACCAGTCGCATGGCCAGTGATGGTCAGGTCAAACATAGGGCTCCTTCTGTCTTTTATCTAACCTATAATTTGCAGCCTTCTATGAAAACACAACTTAGCAAGATGGTTGATGACTGACTGGAAGGTACCAATGTTTTTTCAGAGATCTTCCATAAATATCTGGGCTCTGCTATTCTAGCTTCACCTCCAGTGCCACACACCGACACAATAGCAAATAATGTGCGTCCTTGCTGGAGTTTTAACTTAATTTACAGCTAACTAATATTCTCCATTTCCAGCACCACGGTCTCAAGTAAAAAGAGAGAAATCATATACACATAGTACTCTGTTAAAGACTACGAAAAAAATTATGGTTTTCTGTCTCTGAAAGTAAATCATCTGCGATAAACTCAATTAAACAGAAGTATCCAGAACATTCCAGACTGAACAGCTAATACAGGATGGCTGTGGGGAAGAAGTGGGCAGCATTGCCAGGGGGGGTGTGAGAGCTGAAAATGGCTCTGAAGGGAAGGGAACTCACAACTGTTCAAGCAGCACTTACAAAACTTCCAAACGCATTAAAAGAAAATCACAAGAGGCCTCCATGGAAGAAAAACCAATCGATCTCTAAAGCTTCCTACATGTCTGTCAGAAGAGTCTAAGCGGGGCCTGTGGAACAGGCCTGCGACCTCAAGTTCTCAGGGGGCTGAGACAGGAGACGGTGAGCTGGAGGCTGAACCAGTCTCTGTTCCAGCAATAGTCCCAAGCCCCCCCACCCCCAGCATCTCTAGGAAGCTGTCCTTATTGCACTTCTCCGTTTGTCAGTGCTGGGGATGGGCATGGAACAGAGTTTCTGTTGGCGTCAGATCATCTTCAGAAAAAAATAAAGCATTCTAATGGCTTCCTCTCACCGAATATAAACATTGCCCCCACACACAACGCTGATTCGCTGAATCAGAGGCCTTTAGTTTCTATTTCTATTATTTTCCATATGGTCTACTGGCCCCTCATGGAAAACATTCGGGAAAAAATAATCTATGTGTCACATCTGTGAGGAATTTCTTTAAAACAAACCAATCCAGGGATGCTGGCAACTGACTACCACTATGGTGGGAGTCTTCAGCTTAAACAAATATTTTCCCTACATCTGCCCACTAATTTTCATAAGACAATGCATGACGGAGTTAATTATTCAAGTGACTAGACGCAGACACGGGTTAGTATCAACGATCCACATATGACCACCATGAAAGGCTCCTTTCCCATGATGTCCATTTTTAACCCAAGAAGCTTACACTGAAATCTCACAGAAAAAGTTGATCCGCTTCAAATAAAAAAAAAAAGTTAAATCTAGTCAATTACCAATATAAAATACAAATTTTCAAAAGGCTGAGTCTGTAGCGCGATGATAGAAAAACCAAAAGAAAAAAGATAGATTTTTGTTTGTTTGTTTGTTTTTCTTTGTGTAGACTAGGCTGTAATCCAGGCTGGCCTCAAACTCATGAACATCCGCCTACCTCTGCCTCCCAAGTCCTGGGATTAAAGGTGTGCACCACCACTGCCCAGCAGCTTTTGACTTTTTAAGCTATTAAAAACTGAAGCTATCGATAAAGACGGGATAGGGGAGAAAAGGAGCTGGAATGAGAAAAAGAGAGGGAAGGAGGAGGTGATCATTTAAACGTAACTGGATCATAGGGAGTGGCGTTATGATGAGGTGTGGCTTTGCTGGAAAAGGCGTGGCCCTGCTGTAGGAAGTGTGTCACTATGGGAGTGGGCCTTGAGGTCTCCTTCACTCAGGCTTTGTTCAGTGTGAAGATGCTAAACTTTCAGTTCCTTCTTCAGCACCATGTCTGCCTACACACCACCATGTCCCACCAGGACAATAATGGACTAAACGTCTAAACTGTAGGCTAGCCCCAATTAAATGCTTTCCCTTAGAAGAGCCGCCATGGTCACAGCAATAGTAACCCTAAGACAGAGAACAGGGAAAGCAGAGAGTAGAAAAGGTGAGGTGATTGATGCAAATGGCCTGTTTTGTGAGGTGGAGTTCAGGGGGTGGACACTGGCTGCCATTTAAAAGGCCTTGGTGGGATGGACTTCTGCCTTGCTGACAGGTCCTCCCTGTTCAATACCAGGCTAGTTCCATGGCACTGCTATAATGAAATGCCACAACATAGGAAGGCCGGTGTTGGCCATGTCGATTCCTGCTGAAGCCCACTGAATCTATTCCATGCCTCCTCTCTCTGGTGCATTGCCCATAGTCAAGTGTTCCTTGACTTGGAGACTATCACCCTGCTCTGTCTTCACATGCATGGGGCATTTCCCTACACGTGTGTCTGTTTCTGGATCTGGAGCCCCTGTTGACTAGGGTGCCAGCTACGGGGACTCAGGGCCAACTTCATTTCTTTTTCTGCTGTTCTGAGAAAATGCCCTGGACAGAAGCAACTTGGGGGAGGCTGAGAGAGTCATTTCAGCTCACAGCCCCAGGTTCCGTTCCACCTTTGTAGGGAAGTCCCGGCTTCAGCAGCTCTAGACAAACTGGTCACATCGCATCCAGAGTGAAAGCACACGTGCTTATGCTCAGCTCACTTTTTGGTTTATTATACAGTCAAGGACCCGAGTCCACTTTGAGGCTGACTATTGCCACATCGATTAACAGCATCAAGACAGTCCCCCGCAGACATGTTCATAAGCTACCCTAATCTAGATCATCCCTCACTGAAGCTTTCTCCCCAATGATTCTAGAATGTGTTGAGCTGACAATTTAACCATTAACACAAGGCCCACCCTAACAACCTCATTTTAACCCGAACCCCACTACTGAGACCCTAATACCACATATTACATGGTATATTTTACATCATTTTTTTCCTAGTCTCGACAATACAAATCACACTTGGCTCTGGATACATTAACAGCTGCTAGATAACTTTTTATGTAGCAGTAGTGGTTGTCTAATCTACCCATAACTCACTCTAGGAACATTCCAGTCCTTCTGTTGTTTCCTCTTTTGTATCCATTTCCTAGAAGCTAACTTGCCCTTTGGCCTCTACCTCTATGGCACAGCAAGTGAGACGAGGAATCTAGGGAGGCATCGTCTAGAAAAGCAGACTCTAGCAACAGCCCCTCCCTGCTGATGGGCACCGGTGAAAAGGACAGGGTGGGAGTCCTCCAGAGAAAGGATCTACACCACAGAGATCACTGGGCATCAGACACTTAGCACACAGAAACATTCTTACTTCAGGTCTCTGGCTGTCCAAATATCCAGAAAGGAGCTCAGACTGAACTATAGGAGGATTTCTGGTGCTTAGATAAAAGCCAGCATTCCTCAGGAACTTGTAAAACTGGTTCCCTCTGCCAAAAGGCATTGTTTCCTCTTACCTCTGGCAGAAAGGACAAATGGCTACCTGTGGTTGTGATCAAAGCCCATGCCAACCCCAGGCTCCCTTAGGCACCTGTTACACATTCTGAAGTCTCTACCAGCTTATTCACCCTCCTTATAGCACTATTCTCCGGAGTCTCTGTCTTACTCTTTCTCGCTCTGTCTACGGATCTCTGACTATCTCTTACTATTTCCTTGCTCGCTCTATGCCTTATTCTCTGTCTTGCTACTTCACCATCTCCACCATTTTCTCCACTTCCCTAGCCCTGGCCATGCCCAGTCTGCTGACCAGGCTCAGTCCACTTCTCTCTGCTCTCGACTCTTCCAGATGCCTCTGGCCATCCTCCCTCTCATTTCTACACTAAAAATCGTCCTTAATAATGGAGCAGTCATGTGGACAGTTCTTTACTCTCCCTCGCACACACTCACATCTCACTTTGTACATATGTGAGCAATCTACAAGCAACTGATGTCAAACAAGAGGGGCAAAAGAAGCTATGGTGAATAGTACCTAATCCATAAGGTCCACGGGGAGCACTGGAAGGCTTCCTGTTCCTATCAATCCATACTGCTCCTCAGGGGAGAGGCAACGGTCTCATTCTGAAACCTTCCCAACACCATCTGCATCAAGCCTCTGAGGAATCAGACAAGTTCCCAGGAGATATGGACTCTCTAGGTCTACTCTGTATGCTAAGTATGAAATATTTACTCTTGGCTTACAATTTTTGCCTGCAAAGCCCCCTCCCTCCTTTTTCTGTTTCTGAGACAGAGTCTTAATAATAACCCAGGCTGGTCTTGAGTTCCGTGCTTGGGTAATCTTCCAGCATTATCTTCTGAAGAGGCAGTATTATAGGTAGGCACCCCCGCGCCTGGCTTGCAAAGGTTTTATGTGTGTGATAAAGGTGGGAAGGCTCAAAGATGTGTTATCAAGAGTTGACACGAGATGGAGGTGCCACAGAGAGCTTTAACTGTTCCCAGGAAGTCCTCTGAAGACATGGAAAACACTTTAGCTCCCGGAAGCATCATGGACCTTTGTGAAATGCTGTGGCTTTTTAAAAAAAGAAGGAGATTACCAGGTATTGCCTGGGTATGGCAGAGAGGTTTAAAGGCCCTGGTGCTAACACTGCTGATTTGACACAGGCAGTTCAGATAAGAGCCCCACATGGATTTCACTGAAAGAACCCACTGCCAAGGAAAGTGCCTTAAAGAACTGTAATTCTGTTAAATAAGCCAAGTACCATAGGATGGTGTACCTGAGTGAGAGACATTTAGATTTCAAGGAAAACAGCACAAGTTATCTATCCGTCCATCCATCCATCCGTCCATCTGTCAGTCTGTCTACTTATCTTTCATTTTTCTATCCATTCATCTATCTTTGTATTCATCTATCTTTCTTTTTTCTATACATCTATTTACCTACCTAGCTATCTACTTATTTATCTTGCTTCTTTCTTTCTATCCACCTATCTTTCTACTTTATTTTTCTTCTTTGTAACCATCTATCATTTTATCCATCTATCTTTTTCTGTCTTTCTTTCTTCTTTCTGTCCAACTATCTATCTATCCATTCATCCATCTATGTACCTATCTATCTATAGACTTAATTAAGCAAGTGACTTGTCTTTCCTGTGTGTACATCAAATAATTACAAGCCTTAAAAATTATCTGAGTAAAATTCTTTCCACCCCAATTCTTATTTAATCATTGTGGTAATTTTGAAGGAAAAATCCACCATGTACCAGCTACAATGAGGTTGAAGAGACTATCTTCTTTAAATATCTACCGTACCCCCTAGAGACATAGCACACATTCCTGAGCACGGGAGCACTAGCATTAAAGTAAAACCAAACAAACCTAGTGATTCAGTCCTGAGCTAAACAATGGGAGGCTGAACTGACCTTCCGCAATGACCTAGCATCCGGTTCAAACTGGACACAGAAGAATGGGATGCAGGACAGGGATAGAAACCCTGTAACTGAAAGGAAAGGAAAGAAATCCAAATATAGCAAGGATTTGTTCCTGAGAAGAATGCCTCAGCCTCACCTGTCTACTGCTTCCACGTCAAAGCAAAATCTCTTCTCAATGGAGTCTGTCTTCCGTCGAGTGCAGGATTTGAGGGTGATGGACTCATCTTCTCCCTAGGGAGAAGACACAGGTTGTCAGGTCAAGCCAGAAGGCAGGCTCTGCTTCCCTCTAGGACAAACACAGCACATGAACAGGACCTCACTTCAGCTTCTCAAATCTGTGTGTTCACAACCTGCTGAGATGAAGACTGACCACAGAGCTTCTCAAGCAGGAATCTTCTACAGCTAAGATGTGGACAACCTAATACGTAGTTACTTCAGGTAGAGCATGACCAGGGTTCAAAACAATAGCTCCCTCCTAACTGAGTATCTATGATCTTTTGTTAGTTATCACTACTTCAAGAACATCTTTCTGGAACAGGACAAAGATCCCTAAGCTGTGCTCACAAGGTACTATGTGCCTCTCCATCCCCACAGTACCAGTCAAAGCAGAAACTATCAAACTATCTGATAAAGAAGATGAGGAATAAAATGATGCCTTCCCATCAAATCTCATGGGAAGTTTACCAGACTGTAAGCACCCTAAGGACAGAGACTGGTGGTCTTTGCTTACTACTCTTCTATCTCCTGAGCCCCTAGGTCCTGGATAGAAGCAGTATTCAACATATAACAGTTATATTGATATACAGCATATGACAAACTGCATGTCCTTAATGTGTACTATTTGCAACTGTGACATCTGTAGACATCCATGAGGTTATCACTGAATCTGAGAAAAACGTTCCTGCCTAATAGTTTCATGACTTTTGGTGATCCACCCGCCTCCCAGTTCACGTCTGCCTTCTGCTGTTATGGGCTAGTTTGCACCTTCTATAACCTATGCAAATGCAGACACAGAGTACGTGTCTGGTTCTTCCACTAAACTAGAGTACTCTATGGTTCATCCACAGTGCACATGTCAAGATTGTTTCTTTTTACTGCTGGGTAGTGTGCCACTGTGTGAGTGGAATGTGACAATCATGGCACAGTACTGCCTAGAAACACAGAAGGAGCTATCCTCAACGTCTGTCACTGAGGAATCCGTTATTGCTTCTGTTTCTTCTCCTTTTTTCTAAAAGGGGAAAGTTCACAAACTTGCCTGCTCTGTTGGCATAAGAAGAAATGTGACTTCAGAAGGTGAATGCAACCACCCGCTGAAGTCAGAAAAGCACACAAGCACAGCCCTAGGAAGAGACCATTTGTGTTCGCATAAGCTACATCTATACCCGCTTACTGAAGAGCAAAAATTAGTTTCGCAGACTGAGATTGACCCTTATCCACTCTGTACGATGTGTAAGTGTGTTAAATAAAAGCTGCAAGAAGTTGCCTAGTAATCCCAGCTACTTAAGAGGCTGAGACAGGAGTGTCATAGCTCAAGGGCAGCCTGCGCTATATGAGTTCAAGATTAGTCTAGACAAGTTAGCAAAACTTACCTCAGAACAAAAAGGCTGAAGATCTGACTCTACAATAAAGTGTTTTTCTAGTATATGGGTGGCCCTAGATTTGATACCCAGCTTCACAGGGTGGGGGACAGTTTTGGATTAGGGATCTATATTGGATCTGAAAAAAAAAAAAGACTAAAATTCAACATGGAAGCAGTCATGCAAATACTCCCCACTACAAAACCAAGCTTCTTCTTTTTTTTTTTTTTAAATCTGATCTCCCAAGAAACCAGAAGGGCTGGAGAGATGACTCAACAGTTAAAAGCACTGGCAGCTCTTCCAGTGGTCCTGGGTTCAATTCCCAGCACCCATATGGCAGCTCACAACTGTCTGTAACTCCAGTTCCAGGGGATCTGACACCTTCACACCAATGCACATAAAATAAAGTTAAATAAAACGGAGAAAGAGATGGAGAGAGAAAGAACCCTAAATTAGTGTATTGTTAACCAACTACTTACTTTTCCACTGTTCACTCTCCTGTCCCCTCTTTACAAAAATTATAAATTCATGTTTTCATTGTTTTCCATGTTGGGGATCAAACATGCAGCCTGCTACATGCTAGGCTGCTACTCCCAGATCAGCGAAAATCAGTTTGAAATGACCAATTATTTTGTGCTGTTTCTGAATTCTTCAGCCTTTCTCTGCCTTAAAATTAATTTCTACTGCTTGCCTTACCACAACGCTTGTTCTGCTGTATGTGATAATAATCCCTGACTCTAGAACTGAAAACATAGCCAATTAATATCTTTCAAATAAGTAATTCTAAGTCAGTCCTTTGATAAGCGCACTCAGTCAAACATAAGAAATCTGACTTGTTGATACTCAACTAGAGTTCAGATTTACTAGCTATGGCCAGCTTCTATAATGAAAACGTAGATAAAATGCCATGAGAAAAAACTGTGAGTGACATCTAAAAGGACCATCAGACATAAGCACAAAAGGAAGAAGAGCTGGGCACAGTGGAGCACACCTTTAATGTCAGCACTCAGGAGGCAGAGGCAGGCTGACCTCTGTGAGTTCCAAACCAACCTCTTCTTCTTATCAAGTTCCAGGTCAGTCAGGGCTACAGAATGAGACCTTGTCTTTAAAATTAAAACCTATTTTTAAAAGGAAGACCATGAGATTTTGTTCTGAGGAGGCAAGGGAAAAACTGTAAAGATTATCTGCTGGGCTACTTACAAGGCTAAAAAGAAATTTAATCACTTTAAAACATTATAACTCTGGTATAATGGTTAAGACTGACAGGATCTAGAATCCTCTGAGCACGCCCTTGAGGGATTAACTTGATTAACTAAGGTGGCATAAACCACCCTAAATAGAGACAGTACCATTCCATGGGCTGGAATCTCTGCAGAATAAAAAAAAAAGGAGGAAGGAAAAGAGGAGGGAGAAAGGGAAGAGAAGGCGGAGGAGGAGGAGAAAAAGAAAACTGAGCATCAGTATTTGGGGCTTCCTGATGTGGGAGTCCTCTATATATGCTGTGAATATGTTTTATTATCATTCGATAATAAAGAACCTGCTTTGGCCTATGACAAAGCAGAATATAGCAAGGCAGGAAATCCAAGCAGAGATATAGAGAAGGAAAGAAGGCAGAATCAGGCAGATGAAAGTGCTCTGTAGTCAGGGTCCAGGGAGACTGGGAGGAACAAAGAGGAAGCAGGTATAGGTAGAAGCTCATAGACAACAAAGATTGGGAAGAATCATGTCAGGTGTAGGAGGACACCATACTCACTACACTGGAGACAAACAACAGTACCAACACATCACATGACTTCTCTGTCTCAACTATGAGGACATCCTCTCCTTTTCCTTCACTAGAAAACTTAGGGAACGGTGGTATCATGAAAAGATTTGGCTTCAGAAGCAGGAGGTTCTAACTCCAGACTGAGAGTTTAGTATACTCACTTTGAAACTCAGGTATATAAACTTAGAAGTAAACTGATCTCTCTGATCCCCAATTTCTTCCTTAGTGAAAAAGGAAAGCCAGATCAAACGGCACAACATGGGATAATAAGAGTAAAGACCACTACAAAGGAGAGCATAAATATAACCAGTTATGGTTTGGAAAATGACTTCTTAGAGTAGCAAGTTCCTTAAGGAAGCCCTTCTCGGGTTTTGCCTGACACACGTGAGTGCAACAACCCACTGAGGTACTCTATGGGATCTTGCAGAAGTCCTTGGAAACCCTGTATGGATCTCCACCCTTTACTGACAAGGGTAATAAGAAAGGAACTGCGAAATACAACTGAGTTCATTAAAGACTGGGAACCATGTGAGAAGTCCTGAAGCAAAGCCTGTGGAGAAGAACAATGGAGTCAGCTGGTTTCTAGGGCGTGCAATAGGAAGAAAAGGACTATGACCCATTCCAAACAAGAAGGGCTTGCTTCTAGGAAAGCTAGGGGACATGCAGTAACTTGGGTATAATTTGTAATACTCTCTTCTAACTCTGTTAACATATGTGTTTTCCTGAGATTATTTGTAAATCAATATCACCTCTGCTTTAAAAAAAAAGAAAGAAAAATAATTAAAAGGGCTTTCTTACTGCTTGAATACAAGGAAGGAACAGAGATGCTGATAAAACTTTTTATTGTCACTCAAGTAAGAGATCCAGGAAGAAAAGCTGGAGTTGAAGAGCAAAGAGCACAGCACAGGCCCAGCCCAGGCATGCCCAGTCTCTGTGCTCTCCCTTCTTGTGCACTTGAATGCTCTCCAACATTAACTCAACATGGTACACAAAAATGTCCATAGAAGGCCAGCGTGAGGGCTAGCGAAGAACTAACTTACCAAAATATTAGACACAACTGAAAAAAATATTTAAACCAAAGATAGAACCAGAGAAATGACTCAAAATATATTTCAGATATTCAAAAAGATTAAAAACATTCAGGCTGAGAATGGAGGCAGAGGCAAAAGAACCACGAGGGCTGGAGGCCAGCCTGACTGCACATGAGCTCCACGTTAGCCTAGGTGACAAAGTGAGGCACTGTCTTACAGAAAGCGATTGACACAAGATGAAAACAATATGAAACTGTCGAAGCAGTTTAATATACTCACAAGGAAATAATAGCAAAAATTAGAGAGAGGCAATATTCAAAGTTGGTAACTGGAGAATTTGTTTCAGTTCTGAATTAAGGTAAAACCTTAAATACAAGGTGGCCAAAAATTTCTAAACAATCAACTTTAAAAAAAAATCCATCCTAGGACATGATGAAATACAGGGTGCTGAGGCGAGAGAAGGTAGGAAGGCAGCCCAGGGAGACACATATCATCTCTGTAAGGGAGGACCTGACTGCTGAGGGTGGCGAGTAGAGACAACTGTCTGGAGGCATGCAAGAGGCAGAACCCTGGAGAACACAGGGAGAACCCCAGGAGCAGTGCTAGGTTCCTTCTGAAACACAGCCACAGAGTATCTTCCATGCCTCAGAGTCCAAGACCACAGAGACAGAGGGGGCATGGAGGACGGAGAGAGAAAGCTGGAAGACGAAGAGAGCTGTGTGTGGCTAGCCTTGAGCTGCCTCCGATCCACACTGCTTCTGTCCTAGCTACTATTGGACCGAATTGAGCCTCAGCCTCCTACCCATCAAATGTTCCCCCAAATTCCTGATCCACAAAGAATATTAAGAATGCAAATATTGAGACAGCTGGCATGGATTTAAAAGTTGCAAGGTTTAGAGGTAACTTGTTACACAGAAATTACTAACGGATTCATCTAAACTGCTCACTGGCGGCTCTGGTGACCCAGCAGGAAAGATAGGGATCACTTTCACAGGATGATGTCAATCAACCACGACTTTCTAGTAACTCACTGATATCTGACATAGGGCACGGTGTATACGTGTAAAACAAGAGTCTTGGTCACAGTTAGTAATGCTAACAATGATTATTCTAAGCATTTTCAGGGAAACGGGCCTCCTGGAACTGCTGTAGAATGAACGATCTTTACAGTAAAACACTGGACTTGTAGATGTGTATGTGCTGTGAGCATTACCTGTCAGCCAAGCAAACCAAGCAAGACACTGTCACAGTGAACTCACCCCTTTTCCTCCTGACTTTTGGTCAAACGGGACCATGGTGATCTGCTTGGAATCCCGTTGGTATGTACAGTAGTGCTTCACCCAGGAAGTTCCAAAGTGACCTGCAAGGGAAGGTTGCCTATTAGCCATCTCCGCGCTCCACTGTGCGCTGCACACCACTGACTGCCATAACAGACATGGGTCACGACGCTCGGGAACTCGGGCTAAACCATCTCCTCCACCCTGAGGCTACCCTAGACAGCTAGGCTGACAGAAACCTAACCAACAATGCTTTCCCCACCCAGATATACAGGGTCTCTACCTCCTACTAATGCTACATCCAGTGGGCTTCAAATACAGGGGAAATACTGGTTCCCTGGGAAAACCAATTCACGTTCCCATCATCAATCTCCAGGTGAAGTTTCCATCCTCTCCCCTGACTGAGGTGACTGGGGAAGGAGCACAGAGGGCTCTTCTACGTGTCAGTCCCCATTTCCATCTGGGCAATGTCATCGTGCCTCCCACACGGCGGCCCCGTGACTAACCTCGGGGGTTCTGACCTACTTCCAAACCCCTAATTTTTACTTCAGCAGAACCCAAAAAGATCTGAAAGCAGACATGGAAACCTCAAAGACACCAGAGATGCAGACTGGAAGTGACTAAATGCCTAGATGGCATCTAAGGAGTCTGCCGCAAAATCCTCCCCAGGAAAGAGGGCGACACCACGGTGCCAAGGCCCACCAAGTGTCTGACTGCACCGGGGACCTGGCCAGTTACGTTATTGTCAACAACAAAGTGCTATTACAGGAAGAAGGCATTACCAGCCTGCAAGGACTTCAATCAATATTAGTTTTAGGTATTTACAGAGCTCACACAATAGAAATGGTCAAAATTAACAACACCATGTAAGGAGAGTCAGCAGCCGCTTAGCAACTACTAATGGTTTGGTATGATTGCCAAATATAAGTATTGGATATCACTTAATAACCTGGAAAAGCAACAGAGGGGCTACAGAGACAGCTTGGTTAATAAAGCACTACAAGCATGAGGACCTAAATCAGGTCCTCAAAACCCATGTAAAAATTAATTAACTAATTAATCAATTAATTTAGAATTAATTGTTTTAAAGAAAGCCAGGTTTATTGATGCACAGTTGGAGAGGGGGAGACAGATAGATCCTTGGGGCTTCCTGGTTCGTCTGCCTTGCCTACTCAGTGAATTTCAGGCCAATGAGAAACTTGTCCAAAAAAACAAGGTGAATATCACCTAAGAAACAATACCCGAGGTTAATCTCTGGCAACCACATGCATCGGCACACTTGTATACCCACAAGAACACACACATACACACTCATATATATTATGTATATATATATATATATATATGCATTCTCTCTCCTCTGTCTCACTCCTGTTTCTGTCTCTTACACTCACACACACACAGGCACACACAAATGTATACACAGAAATACATTCATCATTAAAGGCAATTTAAAAACCAAACATTCTAAGAGCTTGGGGGAAGTTCCAGTGCTTTGTCTTAAACAATGTGGACGTGAAGGTATATAAAGTAATAGATTAGAGCCTGTGAGTGAAACATGAATCTTAAGGCTTTATTGACAATGGAAACATAGGGAAGGACAGATGGTCTGACAGGTGGGCAGATGGACAGATATGGAGGGTGGGTAAAAAGAAGCAATAACTCTGGCAACACTAGTAAAAGTGGGAAATTTCCATCACAGTACAGATCAGGCTAGGCAAGGATCAATAGGTCACAACTCTAGGAGAAACATGGAGAAAAAAAGCTATTTACATAACTGTCAGGTGACTCCCACAGAATGCTGGTTAGTTACAAAGAGAAAGCAGCAGCCATACAGAGGAGAGACAACACAGTGTCTTGAATGGATGATGGAAACGAAGACCAGCAGGGGACCAATGGGCACCATGATGGAGCATTAGAGCAGAAGAGCTCAGGAGAAATGGAGTGTGTATGGGTAGTGCACATATCCACTGCCAAACACTGAAAACAGGAGGGGCAATCAGAGCAAAGCGTTGAGAAACCGTGGATCTGAATTCATGTTTTCTTCATACCATTCTTGCAACCTTCCTGTAAGCTTGGAAATTACCAAAAATAGTAAGTTCCCAAAGTATACAGTATCCTAATGAAATGCTTGAAGTGATGTGCTAGAAAATGAAGAGGTAGTTCTAACAAAAAGCGACGTGTTAGTGTCAAGAGCGTGAGAAATGTGTGCCTAGAGCTGTGCCATGCAGTGTGAGCAAAAGTGACCCCGCAGGCACAGGCAAAAAACGGCAGCAGCCTTGCACTGCAGGCACAGTGACCTCTACCCTCGCCTTCCTGAAAGTCTGCTTTTCTAAGTCACCTCCAGCCATGACAGTGGGATGGGGTGAGGGAATCTGCCCGCATGGCAAAGAGGGCACCACTCCATACTCAGGGAGAGAAGCACACCAGTGAAGTGGCTTCTGCTTCCTATAACCCCCCTCAAGCTCATTCCTCAAAGAACAAGGAATGTAAAACCCTTACTGTAGCCAATACTTCCAACCCCACTTCAGTCTCTAGTGTCAGATGGGAACAACTATAAGCCCGAGCAATTATGCGTGAGCACTAGTACTAAGTATATAATCACGAGAACAAAGAGTTTCTATCCTACTTCACAGGGGGCTCTCAGGAGTGAAGTCACTGCCTGAGAGGACCACAGAGAACACACACCAACATGATACAGGAGCCCTGCCTCCTGCTAAGAAAACATGCTGGCACACAGGTGTGTGACTCTGGCACTCAGAAGGAAAAGTCAAAGTTCGATCACAAGTTCAAGGTCAGTCTGGACTACTCAGCAAGATCCTGTTAAGGAGGACGGTGCCTGCTAGTAGAACAAACATTAAAAGCAGAAGCTTTCAGGGTCTTCTTCCTGGCGCCTGGAGGTGCTGCCCTGGATGCATACCCTCTAAGCCTTCCCCGGGGCCTAAGGTATGCGTGTGAGTCCTCCCAAAAGACTGCATTCAAGGAGCAGCTCCTGACATTTCTTCCCTTGACTGCATTACAAGGAGATGGGTCCTCTTCCTGACTCTCCTCTTTGTTTTGACTTTCCGTAAAATCCAAGTATTGGAATCACAGGAGTTGGGAAGGAAAGCAAAAGGGCACAAGCCATGATAACTCTCAACTGAAAGCAGAGTCACCAAATTCTAAGGCACTCAAGGGGGTGTGGTCTGTAAGACTTTCCAATGCCCATGTGGTTGGGGTGGGGTGCATAAGCACCCTAAGACATGGAGGTTCAAAAGGAGAGACATGCTAGGAAGAAACGAACTACCTACAACAGAGCCTCGGGGGAAGGTAGCATCTGAGAGAAATCCTAGCACAGAGGGAACAGAACACATAACCTGGAGGCAGGAAAGACTGCAGACACTGATCCGCGGGCACCTACAGAAGCAACGCCTGCCCAAGGCTGCGAGTGCACCCCCTCCTGCCAGTCAGCGCACTCACGTTTCTCCTGCACGTAGAGGTAGCCTTCCATGGTGTAGGGGCTGATGGTCTTGTGCTCAAGGGGGTTTTCCTTCATCTTCTTCATCAGCGATTCCACTTCAGACCTGGTTCCTTCGAAGCGGTTTCTTGTCTGGAACGAAGGAATTTTGTTCAAAGGATCAAATGCAGAAAAAAAAAATGAAATCTCTTAATAGTTCAGAATATCAGCCTAAACAGAAAGCTTAGATATAAAACTAAATAAGGGGCAATTCAATGGTCTAGGAAATGGGTAAATTTTCACTTGCAAAAGTACATCTTTGCCTTACAGTCCCATACCTGGAGGACTCAAACTCTAGCAACCACAAAGATCTCCGAGGAAGCATGTGAACACCCAACGTAACTCCTCAAGTGTGCGTGGCAACTCTTGGAGTCAGTGGAGGGTGTTTAAATAAGCAGTCCAGAATAGCAGAACCTTTAGGACCTTTAGGACCACGGTCCTCACCACTCCAGTTGCAAGAAATGTAGCTTTCTGATGGCTCACAGATGGCATCCTCCTAAAAGGGGCGCTTTCTACATCATCCCCTCATGCAGAACATCCTGGCTTCTACTCAGGCCCTCTTGGAACCCCTGAGCCTAAAACCTCCAACTGCATCTTGCTCAGTCTCTCAGAGGCTCTGAGTTATTACTATCCATGAATCCCTATTTCAAAGTCTGCCTTCAGACTGAAGTGAAGCTTGCCTAGCATGTATGAGAACTTGTGTTTCATCCAAGGAATGAATGTATATATTTATTTATATTTATATAAATATATATACATTCCTCCACTTCCTGCTCTCCCAGTCAACAAGGAACCACCATGTAAGGTCCAAACTTCCAAAGGCTATGCAGGACAAGCCATGCAGGAAATACCTGGATCTAGGTCCTACACAGGAGTGCTTTGGAACTCGTGGTCAATCCCAATGTGAAAGGAGAGCTGGCCTTATGACTTATGCCCCAAATACCATAAACAGCTCTGCACACCCAGAGTCCCAGGTTTAAGCCAGAGAAGCAGCTGCATTTGGATGGCACTGACTTAGATGTCCTGTCAGCCTTGCTAAGGGCCCAGCAAGAGCACACCATTTGAGTTCCCACCCCTGGACACTCACATAAGACCTCAGGAGGCCAGGCAGCTGGTTGCACAGAAGGCAGCTAGTCTGGCCTGGGCTAAACTGGGATTTCCACTGCCAAGGAAATCCTGACACTGTTCTGAAAAACACATAGAACCAGCAGCAACACTTCCAGGAAGAGAAATGGTGCTTAGTCCTGGGCCATTTTACATTCTGGAAACAACCGATCCCCATTGTCCTCTGAGCCTAATCAGGAACCCACCTCACACACCTCATTCCAATGCATGAGGAGAAACT